>NC_057865.1:132691136-133291136 GCF_019393635.1 Dromiciops gliroides | reverse complement strand
GCCTGTGGCTAATGTTCACTGGGGGCTTTGCCTGAGAATGAACCATTATCTAAAGGCTTCAGATATGTCAGTGGGGCCATAAATTTCAATATGGTTTCTGAGTGAGTTGTAACTTGGATAGGCAGAGTCTCTTAGAGGGATATGGAGCCCCTCTGAAGTCTCTTTTTACTCTAAGTTTCTGTGAGTCTGCCAATGGCCATGACAGTATATAAACTGCAGAGAAGGGGGAGGGAAGGTAAGACCAGAGTCAAGAGAGTTCAAATTTTAATTGAATATACTGAACCGAGCCATAAGCTGCCATCCTTCACTCTAATGCCGAGGCTGTAATATGTCACCATTACATTCAAATTTGAAACATGTTTTTCCCCATAAAAATTCAAGCACATGACCTTCAAAGAAATAGAAAAATTACTCTAACTTAGAAATAGCCCTAGAATTATTATTATAATCCTTCCCACTAAATGGTGTCTTAGTTGGCTTGGGCCATTTACTAAAACAGTTACTTTAAAAAACGTCTTGAGTAAGTCAGTGAATATTGAGCACAGTCAGCTGGCTTACTAACAGTCTCTGCTTCCTTCCAATTTGTTTCCTACTATTTGATGCCACTGAGTGTTATGCCCCAGGTCAATATGAAACAATATAGGAGGATATACTTCATCACAGCCCTGGTACAACAATGAAGTCATTGCAGTCCATAATGCAGTTCTCATGCAATCCACCTCCAACTCCCTTCTAACTACCATTAATACCCATTTAGGAACCCACAGTTTCTAGGTTCCAAATTCTTCTCCTGCCTGAGTCTCTCTCTTCTATCTTCTACTAGGAGCTAGAGAGCTAGCATTTGAGGTTTGCAAATCACTTTACATCTTTTCTCATTTGAGAAGCTGTGCTCTAGCCAATCAAATGCATCTTGGAAAAGTTCTAATCTCAACAGTCAGCCTACATTTCTCTTTACTCTTAGGACTTCCTAAACTTACTCTCTGCCCTGCAACAGAACTTTCTTTTCCCCTCCCCCAATCAAAAAAAAAAGTTTTTTATTGATGTCTTTTGCTTCTTATATCACTATACTTTCTCCATATTCCTTATTCTATCTAAAGAGCCATCCCATATAAAGCATAGTATTTTTAAAGCCTAAGTAAGGGAAAAAAAACACCCAGCATTGCTGAACAATACATTTTAAAAGCCTGAGAATATGTTGCAATATGCAACGTCCCTGCAAAAAAAGTGAAGTAGGAGTGTTTTCTCATGTCTTGTTTTGAGCCATGCTTGTTTTTTTATAATTTTGCACATTCACTTTGGTGTATGTGTGTGGGGGGGTGGGGGGGTTGTATGGTTGTTCTCTTCAATTACATTGCTCTAGTTACTTTGTGTGTATATAGTTTCATTGCTCTGCTTCAGTTCATGTAGATCTTTCCTTGCATCACTTCTTACAGTACAGTAATAATATTCCATTACATTCAGATGCTATAATTTGTTTAGTCATTCCCCAATCAATGGGCATCTATTTGGTTTCCAATTCTTTGGTATCATAAAAAGGGCTGCTATAAATATTTTGGTGTATAAGATAGATTCAATGGATTCTTTGGAGTATAAGCTATTTCCCTACAACACTTCCAACATTGACTATTTGCCATCTTTTGCTTATCTTGCTTGGCCAATTCTCAGGATGTTAAGGTGAAACTCAGAACTGATTTGATTTGCTTTTCTTATTGTTAGTGTTCTGGAACATTCTTTATTTAAATGACTGTAAATAGTTTTCAGTTCTTTTTTGCAAAATTTTTGTTCATCTCCTTTGACCACATAGCATGACATACAATCCCTGTAGGGGAATGGCTTTTGGTTAGAGCTATCTTTATTTGCTTCTTCTTCTAGCCTATTTCTTTTCTTTGGATTTGTTAGTGCTGGGCTCTGTGCATTTCTGGGGAATGTCTGGCCACGGCTTCCTTTTACTGCTTCCATTGCTTCCAAAGTGATGTGTTCCGGAGTGAGGTCTGCTCACAGTCTTCCTCATGTGAACTCTGTAAGTTCCTGACCCAACTCCACCAATAACTCAGGAGGCTCTGCAGGTTAAGATCAACTAAGTGCAGACTCCTCTTTGGTCTGAAACTCCTGTCCTGGTTATTCCACTGAATACTTCTATGCTGGGTAGGAGGCTAAACCTCTTTGTCCCTCCCCCCCCCCAAAAATTATGATCTTTGGTATTAATGTCACTTATCCATTTAGGATATAGTGTTGGCCTGAGCCTAATTCTGTAAGACAATTCTTACAGTGTTCCCAGCAATGTTTATCAAATAGGAGGTTCTTTCCTAAGTTTTCTACCAAAAACTAGTTTTACTGAATACCATTATTTCTGACTCTCCCTTGTCCAATCTGTTCCATTGAACAACCTTTCCATTTTTTAACCAATACCAAGTGCCTTATAATATAGTTTTAGGTCTGGAAGTACTATTCCTCCTCTGTCTTTACCTCTTTTCATCATTGCCCTTAATATTCTAGATCTTTTGTTTGTCTAAATGAATCACCATTATTTTATAAGTTCTATAAAATATCCCTTTGACAGTCTTGTCATTTTTATTATATTGGCACAGGCCAGCCATGAGCACTACATATTACTCCAGTTATATAAAAGTTGTTCTTTATTTCTTTAAGGAGTGTACTGACAACCCCTTCGAGATACATTTCTGGAAAGTGAGGGCAGAAGATAATTCTATTGAGAAAGGCCTCTCGTCTCCAAATATTTGTGGTCTGTACAGAGACACAGTCCTCAATACAGCTCACCCTTGCATTCTTTTCTCATTTTGTTAAGCTCACTCGAGAACTTAAGTGCACTGTATACTTGTGGGTTATGAAAGGCACAGTGCTGCCATCACCCTTTAAAAAAATTAACTTGCTTTTTTCAATTAGCTGTTTATAAAATCATGCAATTGAATAACATGCATACATCTCAGTTAATATTTGCAAGGATCACACTGGACGGGATTATAGTATCTTTAGTTTTGTCAAAAGAAGCAGGAGACTCTGCTCCTATTTCTTACCTTAAAAGGCCTTGATGTTCATTCTGAGTATGACATTTAATAAGATTCCAAAAATGTGCCCATTATGTTAGAAAATACAGGCATATTCTGTTCAAAGTTGCTGCAACATACATTATTTCACAATAATTTAATTAACATTTTAGAACCAAACCTTGCTGCAAAGTCATGAAACCTTGCTGCAATGTTTTGTCAACTCTTCCATTTATGATGGGTTCTCTCCCTGCTATCCCTCCCCTCATGGAAAAAACAGCTTCCTGTAATACAATTTTACCTAACATTGTGTTTGTGTTGATCCAATTAATGGTATTAGGCAGGCTATGCCTAAATACTTTTTTTAATTTAATTTTTTTTTCAATAGTATGTAAAAACAATTTTTAACATTTTTTTAAAATTTTGAGTTTCAAAATCTCTCTCCCCACCCCTGATGTGACTATACAATTAATTGATATTCATTTGACATGAAGAAACTCACAGGAGTGTTAAGCAGCATGGTATTTTAATTCCAACATGTTCTTTTTTATCCAGTTATTTTGATTGAAAAAAAATAAGTATACTCACTGAGATTGTGATTGTCCTTTTTTTGCCTCTCTTTGGCCAGAGCCCGGGTATCTGTTTCTGATCAAAAGCAATATTATTAAAATAGACTTTGATTCTACCTAAGTTTGGATAGCTTTACTTAATATGCTTAGCAATATCAAAAGATTGAAATTAAGTAAAATGATGTTTACTTAGATAACACCACTAATCATGCATTTTTCACCTAAATATTGGCAAATTTAAACTTTCTAGTAAGTCATAATTGTAATTCATAAAGTCTCATATGGCAAACCTAGGGGGTCAGAAGACCAACCACCAATAGAGGTGCCCTTTCTCCCTTGCCTTCATAGATATTTTACAAATAAATTTAGATTTCTGTATCTCATTGAATTTTATTTGATTTTCAAGATTCTCTTCTTGAAACAGTTTCATTATATACTCTAGTAAATAACATTAAACTCTCCTAGCATTGTTTAGATCAGTATAACTTCTTTTAAAAAATAATAATAATAATCCTGTTAATAAAATATTTTCACTTTCTCTTTAAATGGGCTTATTGAAAGGTATTTAAAATATACATATATCTATATATCTATATAATATATATGTAGATAGATTTAGTTTATTATATGAGGCAGGATATGCCTAATATACCTTTTTATGGCATTAAGAACCAAAGTGAGAAAAACTGGCATGTCCTGAAAGAATTAAGTGTATTTTTAATGTAAATAGTCTTGAAGAGCATTTTGAGTCACTGAACTAAAAGGTCAATGTAACCATTTAATTCCAATGTATTTTGTTCTTGTAAAACTAGACAAAGGGGGCAGCTAGGTGGCGCAGTGGATAAAGCACCGGCCCTGGATTCAGGAGTTCATGAGTTCAGATCTGGCCTCAGACACTTGACACTTACTAGCTGTGTGACCCTGGGCAAGTCACTTAACCCCCATTGCCCTGCAAAAAAAAAAAAAAAAAACTAGACAAAGGTCAGGAAATCTGGGTTCTGGCTCTAAGAATAACCAGATTTGGGAAAATTACTTATATTCTCAGGATGTATTTCTTCCTACGTACTATAATATAATAGAAGAGAGGAACTCTAAGTTCTCTTCCAGCTCTAGGAGTTAGAAGTAATTCTAACATGTTTTACTTTGTGTTTTTGGTGTAATAGCAAAATGCAAATGAAAGCAGTTCCACTTGAAAGTAGAACAAAATCATTTGTTGATGACACTAAATAATCATTTGGCCTAAGTATTGCACCAATTTAACTTACTATTTTTGATCTAATATTATTTAGCTATAGCATTGATACAGTTGAAGATGGAGAAATTCAGGGGCAGCTAGGTGGCGCAGTGGATAAAGCACCAGCCTTGGATTCAGGAGGACCTGAGTTCAAATGTGACCTCAGACATTTCACACTTACTAGCTTTGTGACCCTGGGCAAGTCACTTAACCCTCAATGCCCCACCCCCCAAAAAATGTATAAAAGAAAATGGAGAAATTCTTCTGCCATGTTATTTCAATGTGTCACAGTCTAGGTTTAGGCTTATCCAGTGTCCAAACAACCAATAAATAGTTCAGACTGTTTGATTGATCAACTGATAATCCAGTGAAAAACCTGTGTTATGAGAGAAGGGAAAGAACACATGGAGCTTTTGCTACTTCAGCTGGCTGTGTCGATGGTGTGAATGTCCACACATACATATGGTTTCAGCAACTATATTACCAAAACTTGGCCTATTGCTATTTTAGTTGGATATGAAAAAAACATCACTACATTACCTGGGGATTCCCTTTTCACAGGTAGACTTCTTGGACAGGAAGCATTAGTAAGTCCCATATTAACTGGTGAAATCCCCTGGTCACCATTGTACACATCCAAGATGCTTCCAGATAACTTTGTGAGGGAGGGGAAAAAGAAAAAAAATTTTTTTTTTTAAATCAAGATAGATTAATGAAATCATCACCCCCTACCACTACTTCCAGTATAGTTTTAAAAAATTTTCCATGTATTAAATGTTGGTAAATCTTCATCAGATAGCAATAGAATAGAGATATCTGGGTGGATAAAACATACCTCAGGGGAATAGGTGCTTACTACCTAGCTAAAAGTAGGAACACTTAGGAATCATAGCTTAGGAGAAATGAATAGGCACATGAGGAGAGAGAAATTTCACTGCAAGTCAAGTTAAAACTGAGGAAAACTTGTTGGGAGAATCTCTTTAAATACTATTGTATTTAAAGTATAAAAGAATTTTATTAAGTAGTACTTCTCAAATATTAATTACTTTAAATACTAATTTAAATATTAAATAAATACTATTAAACATCTCATGTTCAAAAGGAATATCACATAATAAAGTTAAATGAAACATCTTTTCTGAAAGGATTATTTTTCTTATTATAAATATTTCAGCTGCATATAAACCCTAGGCTGACATTTTTCCTCCTAATAAATGTATGGTCCATCCAAATAGAGCAACACTGCATTACTTGAGGTACCTTCAAGAGAATGACTCTGTGAAATGCCATTACTTAGGCTCAATTTGAAATAGGCACCAAGGCAGTATTAGAAAACCTGTTCATGTATTTGAAGTCCCAGGAAAATTAATTTCAAAGCATGCTTAGAATTTGTTCTGATTATTACTGAAGAAAAAGCTATATTTTATATGAAGGATCTGAAAGTTAACCACATTCCATCTTAAATAGTTACATTTCATTTTAGAGTGAACCAAGAACTGTATAGATAGAAAGTCTTCTGCATTCTTCAAGAAGTAAATACGGTCTCTTTCTTTGTGTAATCTATCCCCTCCAGCTGTCAACCGATAACTCTTTTCCCTTTCACTCCAAAAATCCAAGGGGGATCTCTTTCCAACTCCAGCAGTAATGCTACCACCATTTCTTATTTCCCTCATCCTTTTCCAAAACTCACCCTTGTCCTTTCTGCAGTTTTCTATGTTTCTGAACAAGCCCTTCTTATTATGATAAGAGGATTCGGTAGAATAGTGTAGTAGAGTACAGATTTAGAACATTTTAGACTCAACTTCCTCTCCTTCCTTAGCCCATCTCATAAAATCTCTAACTTCCAACAAGATGCTCAAGTATCACTTTTGATATGTTTTTTCCTGATCCCCGCAAGAGCTAGTACCCCCCTCCCTAAACTACCATGGATATATCTTGACAGTATCAAGGACCCTGCCTCACATCCCTGCCTTTTCTATACCACATCTTCTCCACTCTGGCTATCATCTCCAAATTCTCCCCACCAGAACGTTCTACTCTGTCTCCAGAACCACTCTGAGCTCTGATCAGCATACTTTTCTCCTTATTCTGGTCAAAGATAGGTATCCGCATCACTTTGAGGCCATTTCCATTCCATGCTACTGGGTGTTCATACTGCCTTCCCTGCTCTCCTCCTCACGCCAGTCCCCTCCTCCAGTCCCAGTCAGAACAGAGACTATCTTTCTTGCACATACAAAACATTTAAGAAATGTTTGCTTCATTAACCTATTTTGTAATTTGCATTTGGTTTTTTTGGAGTATACTTAGATATACATGTTTTCTCCCCTTAAACACATCTAAGTTCCTTGAGATCAAGAACTATTTTATTTGTGTTTTTGTCTAATTTGTGCCCATCACAATACCTCGCACATAGGAATGCTTCCTAAATGTTGGAAATGTATTGATTGGCATTGAAAAGGGACTTGACTGAGTTGTCTGGTCAGTGTTTCAGAGGATGTATGGGGAAGAGCTAGGATTTGATACCAGATTCTCAAATTCTAAATCCAGTGCCCTTAACAATGATCCACTTAATTTCTTACTTAATTTCTATGAAAAAGCTTATCCAGTTCTCCTATTTGTTTGGCTTCACTATCTTAAGTCATTTTTTGTGCTTTGTCATTCAGCTCCTGTCCTTCCCTCCCCACCCCGCCATGAATATATGCCTGAGGCTCAGACTGGGTGTCCCCCTCCCTTGTCTACATTCTCTTCTTTGGTGATCTTATCCAATTTCATAGTTTCAATTATTAGTTGGGTTTTTTTTTTAGTGAGGCAATTGGGATTAAGTGACTTGCCCAGGGTCACACAGCTAGTAAGTGTTAAGTGTCTGAGGCCGGATTAATTATTAGTTAACTCTCAAATTTTCATCTCTAGATCCTCTTTCTCTTTAAACCTCTCTCTGAAAATTCTCTTCTACCTCACATATTCTGCACCCTCAACTACGTACTCAACACCTTTAACTGGATGTCCAATAGGCCTTTCTAACCCAAAATGTTCCAAAGCCAAGTCATCCTCTTCCTGTCACCCAGGCTCAAAACCTGCATTGTCTTAACTCTTCCCTGAACTTCTTCCTCTCTATTCGATTGGTCATCAAGTCTGGCTGATATCACCTCTATCTACATCCCTTTTTCCCACTTACATACTTCAGTCTCCTCTAGCTCCTTTTTCCCCATTCACATACTTCAGACTTTCTTTTCATCTTGCCTAGACTAGCTAGCTGATTGGTCTCGTCTCCATTCTCTCTTCTGTCTGAAAGCTGTTAATGGCTCTCTTTTAAACTCTAGGATGAAATATAAAATCTCCTAAGCTTGACATTCAAGGCCCTTACCATTTTACTTCATGAACTCGACATTCCAATCAAACTTGGTAGCTCCCTAGTCCCTAACCTCAATTCGTTGACTCCTCTCTCTATATATTTGTTTTTCCTTTAATGGAATGCATATGATAGGTACTTTCTCATTTCTATATTTTAGAAGTCCTTTATCCCTTCTTGGCTCACATAAATGCCTTCTTCTCGACATACCCTCCCCAAGTTCCCTTAGTGAAAGCCTCTTTTATGTTAAATATTCCTCGAACAACTTGTTTGGATCTCTATTTTGTTCCCAACCACTCCTGACTTATTATACTTAAACTCTGTCCTTATCCTATCCCTTCCACAAATTTACCAATGTAGTCGAAGTTATTCTTCCTTCCTGAGGAGACTGTGCCGTCTTAATCTTTCTATTCCCCGCACTTAACACAATACCTTCTACATAGTAAGTATTGAATGAATTTTTGTTCATTTGAATCATGCTTGGAGGTGAGTCTCCATTTTCAAAGTTTTACAGTAATAAAAGCAGCGTGTCATAGTCAGTTGAGAGCTCACCTTGGAACCAGGAACATCTGGGTTCAAATCTGTAGCTAGATGGTGCACCAGGCTTGGAGTCTGGAAGACCTGAATTCCAATGCAACCTCAGTCACTTAACATTTGTTTGTCTCAGTTTCCTCAACTGGGCAAATCCTTTTACGTCGTAGGGCCCTAAAACTAACACTCCAAGTTGCAAAGAAGATGCAGCCCTGCACTGGTCAATGGGGTTTCCTTACCTGGGAACTCCCTATATTAAGAAAATCAAAGGTCTGATCCCTAAAATAACAGACAAATATGAAAATAGAGAAACCTTTGAGCTAGGAAGACCTGAGTTCAAGTCCTGCTCAAGACCTTTTGGGTGTCTATGCAAATCATTTCACTTTGCAGGGCCCTAAATTGTATAGAAGGTGCCAACTCAAATAAGAAGTTTCTTCAACTCGAAGTGGACTGGACTAATCAAAGGTCTAGTGTCCATCCCAGTAAGTTTGTAAAATATTTTACATATGTTTTCTCATTTAATCTTCACAATAATCTGGTAAGGTAGGTGCTATTATTATCCTCATCTGTAAGATGAGAAAATGAGGTGGAGAGAGATTAAATGACTTGCCCAAGATCACACAGCTAGTATTTGAACTTATCTCTCTGACTTCAAATGTAGTGTTCTAGCCACTAAGATGCCTTTGTATGTTCTAAGCTCAAGGTCTATCAAATCTTTACAGACTTGGAAAGGCTTCAATTCTGTGTCTGACAAAAGACATTATGCCTGTCATCTGAGGCCCAAATTAGCGATGCTTAAGGAGACTCATCACCAATCAATGACTTTTCTCCTATAGCAACCCATGAAAACCACCACCTAAGCCATGGACGAATTGTGATCGAAATCAATGCAAGGAATACCCAAAGTGACAGACGCAAATCTCTCAAATATTAAAGCTGAAATCACGAGGATGTCTCTGTTTCCAATCTGTTGCAAAGTTCCCATAATCAAGTTTTAAATTTCTTGATGTAATCTCTCTTTTCAAAAGCCATATTTCATTTCCCCATTTCATTGATAGGCTTTTTAAAGACATCATCACCATCATAATTACCATGGCGGTATGGATTTCAAAAAAAATTATTTCAAACACTTTTGTCTCTGGGGATCAGCTAGGTAGCACAGTGGATAAAGCACCAGCCCTGGATTCAGGAGGATCTGAGTTCAAATCCAGCCTCAGACACTTGACACTTACTAGCCGTGTGACCTGAGCAAGTCACTTAACCCTCATTGCCCCACCAAAAAAAAAAAAAAAAATCAAACACATTTAACTCAATGTTGAATATTTTATATTTAGGATAGGCCCTACCTTGGGACAACACAAAATCTGGTCATTAAATTATTTTGCATTTTTTTTCCATTTCTGGGAGCAGTTCCATGGACTTGTTTCTCATCTTCAACTGAAGTTCCTTGTCTGCCTTCATCCTTTTGTGGAGCATAGCCAGACTTTTCTAACTGATGTTCATAGACTTGAGCTATTCAATTCAACAAATATCTACTAACATTTACCATGAATCGGGGACTTAATAAATGCTTGTTGAATTAAACTACCAAAAAATTTTGTCTCAGACAGACAGGAAGTCCTGATTTCAAGTCTGGGCATGACGCATATGGTTGTTTGTGGACCAGACCCTATGGATTCAAAGAAAAAAAAAGTAATAATAATACTTTCTTTCAAGGAGCTTTCATGCTGCCTAGGAAAGATATCAGGGGTGGGGAGAGTAACATGTACATGAATAAATATAAATTACGTACAAAATAATTGGGGGCAGGAGGATCAAGTTTAGGAAAGACCTCATGTAGGGGGTGGCTCTTGAAGGGAATGTTGAATAGAGCTCAAGAGTTTACTAAAAACGGAGATGAGCAATACATGTTAATTTTCCATGGGTGAAAACAAAAACTACATCTCCAAACCTTACCTCTCACATGAGCTGGAGATTTATGTTTCTAATGCTCTACATCAATGGCTGTCTTGAAGCTGCAGATAGATGACCACTTGTCAAGGCAGGTTTGGGTGAGCTAGATTACCTCTGAGATTCTATGATATGATACAGCACATTTTTTGCATGGATGTCCCATATTTGCCTCAAAATTAACATGTACAGAACAATTACTTCTCTCATTTCTCCTTAAACACTAGGCTTTTCCACCAATCCCATTTTTGTCAATGCTGTTATCATTTTTAGTCTATCCAATTGGTTTTCTAATTTTTTTTAACTTTTTTCTCTTTGTCTGCTATTCATAATTTGTCACTGAGTCATGCTATTTTTTCATTCAGTGTCTCTCCGATTTGGGAAGATAAACTGCAGGTATAAAAGGAAAACCCTGTGTTCGCCACTCCCATGATTATATCTTAGAACCTGTTCTTCCTCCTCCCAACTCTCTCCCCCCTCCAAGCCATCCTCAATGACAGAATAATGTTCTAAAACCACCAATTTTGCCAAGTTATTTTCCAACCGGAGACTACAATGTGACTCCTTATTGGCATTTGCATCAAATCTAAACTCTTCCTAGTTTAAAATGTCCTCTATAATCTATCCAACCATATCTCCTGCTGCTCCCAACATGCTTTCTTCACTCTGGTCAGGTCCGTCTTTGTTTAATATATTAACTTTGCTTCAAATGTCCTCCATTTTCCCCTCCACATTTCAAAATTCCACTCACCCTGTAAGTACCAGTCAGTGACAGGTGCATTAGAAAGTCTTCCCTGATCACTTTAGCCCATCGATCCTTGTCTGCCTCTTTTAAACATCTATTCCATGTATTATATGTACCACCAAGGCTAGTGATTATTTTGTCTCAATATTTCCTGTCTTAGTTTTCTCTTTCCAAGAAGATGGCAAGATCTTTAACAAAGACTATTTCTTCTGCTACCTTTGTTTCCCCCCAGAGCACTTAAAGTGTAGATGGGTAGATGGTATGTGCTCAGTAAACATTTATTGAATGAATGATTAATTGAAAGGACACAGGAACTTATGGAGGTCTTCAGACATTATGCCATCCTTTGTCTCCCTGGATCACTGAGGAGAAGGCTGTTGGGGTTTTTAAGACTATTTCTTGGCTCCTTTGCTTTGCTTTTCTACTGGAGATACAGCCATACTATTACAGAAAGGGGTTGATGGGAAAAGTTAGCATGAGGCTATTAGGTGGAACAACTGGGGACATAAAAGGAAGATAAACTACAGGCATAAATGCAGAACTCAGTAGGGGAGCATGTACATGTACAATGTATGCATACATGAAAAGCTTAGCTTTTCAAAGATTAACACATTTTCCTTTGGGGTTCCTGTTCATTTAAATGCAGTAGACAGGACTTTTACAGTTTTAGGATGCACTGTTGAGTTCAATCCTGCCTCATTTCTATTTGCCAAAGCTAGGCTCTGAGGTTCAGATGATAAACATTGAACATAGAGGGGAGACCCACTCATTTTTTTAGTACAAATAATGCATAAAAAATTATATGAAAAGCAAATTTTAAAAACCTAGCTCAGTCCCTTATAGCTTGAGTTGAAAAGAGAAAATACAGTGTAAGAGGATTCACATTCTTTTCACAAATATAGGCATATATATACATATATGTCCCTCATGTGTATCCAATAATATTGATTAAATATAGCCAATAAAAGGTAGTTAGTATAATATATAAGCACTTGAACAAATGAGCATATAGTTCCTTCCCAAGGTGAATCTGACTTGAATGTTTTACTCTTTAAAAGAAAAAGCCAAAGCAGCATACTACTTTGGTCCTAACAATCTTATAGAAAAAAAAAAACAACACATCGAATTTTAAAGTTTTCCTAAAGCACACAGCACCAAACTCTATCGACTTGTTAGTAAATTAGCTTCTGTTTCTGTGTGTTCCAGTAGCCTGTTTTCAAGATACCTTCTTTTATTATTTCTAAGATTACAAGTTTCAGCTCAGCATTTACCATACTTTTCACACTCAAGACACTGAAAGATAAAGCCAAAATTCACTTGCTCACCAGTCTCAACTTTGGAGAGTCTATAACCTTCAAAATAGCAATGGTTTTCTCTTTCTCCTTCATCATTCTCTTTGCCTTAAACTTGCAAACAATAAGCAGAAAAGCTAGGCTGAAACTTCTGCACTAAAGTGAACTTTGATTCTTCCTTGGACTTTAAGACTAATGTGGTCTAGGATGTGACTGACAAAAGCTTCCTCACTGATGTTATGCACATTTTCAAGTTACTCGGCTACGCAAAGGGGGTTGTTAATATTTATTCAATCCCCATCCCTGGAATGGTTTTGAACTATAACAGTTTACTTAGATTGCCAAATGCCACTAGCATTTACATTTACCTGGTTGAAGAAATACCTATAAAATAAGATGAAGATAAGAGTTACTTGGGTCAGCGGAATTACATGTACTTCTGAAAAGGAAGAACATCATATTATCTTTCCTAATCTGTGGCAGCTGTGTTTTCCTCATCATAACAAAATCATTCTCGCCAAATGGGAAATATTTTATCTATTTAATATTTGTTTCTAAGAACTACATCCCACTCCCTGGAATCAGGAAGTTGGTAAAAATCTTTAACCTCATTCTTTCATGGATTATAATTATTCTGTGTATGTGTGTATATATGCATTTATTGATTATACACTTCCTAATCCAGGGGACTACATTTCTGACTCATCACAGATGCAAAACTGGCCAAATTTGATTCTTTCTTGGTCATCTTAATGAGTAAGTAAGCCACTAGGTCAACAATGATTATTTAATATCTACCATTTGGAAGGTGCTGTACCAATAGCAGCAAGTGACTGGTGAAAGACCACCACTGGCTATCTCCTGGCTACTACCCAAATAAAATCACCTGGGGGGGGGGGAGGGAAGGGTACATAAAAAAATCTGAACAAAGGCTTCATGAACCAAAAAAACCAACCAAACAAACCAAAAACCCAACATTCCTTAAGGTCTCACTTTCTTACATGAATTTTGACTACCTCTCTAATGAAAATAATTTATTCCTTCTGAAACAGAGTTGAGAATTAATAGTTACATGGTTATCATCAGTAAGTGGTTATTAAAATCTCTTGGCACACTTTCAATTTATTACCACATCTTCCTTTTTTTTTTTTAGCATAGTGACACAAACATTTATTCAAATATCAACATTTCCATTAACAAATAGAGACATGGGCCATTTAGCCTGGAAATAAACCTCCAAGGAGCTAAAGAATGCTGGTCCTTCTAAGGAATTAACTACTAAGCCACCTAATCCTGCAGCCCCACTGTTACTGCCTCTATCGTCTGGGTTTTTTTTTTACTTTAAAAGAAACAATTTACTAGCTATATTCTCTAATTTCAAATCTCTCCCCACCCCTAAAAAATATATTACATTCACAATTCACTATTATATTATGCAGTTCTGACTGCAACGTACCAAATCCTACAATCTAATATGATATAGACATTTAAAGTTGGTAGGAGCCTCAGAGATCGTCTTGTCTGACCTCTTCCCAAATCACAAACACCATTTCCAACATTCCCCTAAAGTAGCAACCTACTTTTGCTTGAAGAAATGGTGATCAGCCTAATACTCATGTGCTTACCCTAAGAGTTATTGCCAGACCAAATATGAAGCTCACTTTTTAGGCCATTTACTTCAAAACTTCAAGGGTCTACAACTTTATATGGATGCTTCTTCTCAAAATGCAGATCCCAACCCCTCCTCCCTTAATGAAATATTAAGTACATTAAAGAGTACCTCAGACAAGAAAATTCATCAATACATGAATAACCCTTTCTAAGTAAACCTCTACAAATGTAGTTAAGGCAGCCCTTGGATATACAGCCCCACAATCAAAGACTTTCCATTTTGGTAGGTCCAGAGCTTACATCCCAGTGTTACGTGGACTTGAAGAGGCACAGGGATAGGACTTTAGTGGAAATCAGTTGGTATGTTCCAGCAACAGCAGAAAACAGATCAGAAATGGAAAAAAGAATAATAATCCAAGCTTTTTTGAAACCATGGAATTCCCTAATATCCACACCAGCTCAAGCATGGTATCAACTTAAACAATACTGAATGCAATCTTTACAGGTCCATAGACAAAATAATTCAGCTGGATATTTCCCTCAATGAAGTTCTTGAGCATCTTACACAAAATTCTTTCTCCAAAGTCATTGACAATCTCACAATTATGAAATCTAATCCTTCTTAATCTTTATCCTTCAATCAATAAACATTTATTAAGTGCAGACTTATGTACTGGGCATTTTGCTAAGTGCTGGGGATATAAAAAGAGGAAAAAGATAGTCCCTCCCTTAAGGAGATTACATTTTCTTACAGCCCTGTGCAGTATTTATCACTGGTGACCACAGTTTCCTACTGGACATTGTCTCCTTTCTGGTTTTCATGACTGTTCTCTCCCACTTCTTTTCATACCTCTCTTCTAACCTGGAACTCCTCAATCTCCTTTGCGGAATTATCTCATCACAACCACTAATAGTGGCTGTATGCCCCCCTCCCCCCAAGGCTCTATCTTAGATCCTCTTCTCTTTTCTCTCTATAATCTTTAGCACCCTTGGGTTCAATCTCTCTCTGCAAATGACTTCCAGATTGATGTATGTAGCCAAAAGTTTTCTACTAAATTCAGTCCTACATGACCAACTGCCTGTGGGTATTTCAAACCAGCTGTCCAAAACAGAACTTATTATCTTCGCTACCCAACCACAGGTAGCACAGCATCCTTCCAGCTTAAAACTTGGGGTCTTTACCTCTTCACTCACCCTATCCAGTCAGTTGCCAAATGTTATCTTTTTCTACAATATGTCTGATGTGACCACCTCTCTCCCATACAGTCACAATGCCAGTTCAGGGGCTTGACGTTTCTTGCCTGGATTATTGAAATATCCTCCTTTGTAGTCAAGGAATAAACCTCACACTTTGCACAGTTGCATAGATTTACACATAGAAGGGATCTAGTCCAAACCCCGTCTCCACCCCAACATCATTTTATAAATGAGGAAACTGAGTCTCTGGAGAGGGATAACTTATCCCCAGTTACATAGATAGTATGGGACATACTGGGGATTCAAACCCAGGTTCTTTGACTGCAAATCCAGTAGCTTTTTCTCCTGAACCATATCGAGGGCCAAAGAGCTCAGAATTCATATCATTAAGTTGTTAAAAAAGAAAAACAAAACACAAAAAAAAACCCCCTAACATCAGAATTTGAAGTGTTCACCTTTTCTCTCTTATTTTCTAGAAAGATGTAAATATCTGGAAATCCCCCAAGGAGTCCTGAAGGAGCTTAACACACTACAGCTTGCACCCTTGCTAATTTTTAATTAGTAATGAGAAGGTGAAGTGAGCAATTACAGGTGAGATGCTGTCCTTGGTTGCACTGCAGATCGCTATAAGTGAGAAAGGGGCATTAACCAGTCTAGAAGGAATTTGTCCTGATTTCAACACCAGCCATACCCTCTGTGCTTCCACACAGGGTGCAGAATGTTTTAAATGAACTTGTACTAGCCATAAACATCATTTATGGGCCTTACAATCAGTTTCTTTTTTTTTCATCGTGGTAATGATTACTCTTCTAAGTCTCTGTGACTTGGAACCCATCCCTTCAAGGCTCAGTTCAAGTGCCACCTCCTACATCAATTTTACATATTTTTATATCTTATATTCCTATGCCAGTGTGTACATATGTATGTACACACACACACACACACACACACACACACACACACACACACACACACACACACACACACACACACACATACTGCTCACCCTTACCCCTGCCAAAATAATAATGGTAATTACCAGCATTGATATAGTACCTCAAGACAACCAAGAGGTGGGTGCTATTATTATCCTTATTTTGCATTATTGTCAACTGAAACAAACATATTAAGTGGATTGTCCAGGATCTTTGTACATTTTGCTTCTCCAGAATAGGATGTAAATCCATGCCTTACCTGGATTATTACCCTAGGCTGCTAATTAGCCTCCCTGTCTCAAGTCTCTCCTATTCCAATCTAGTCTTCCACCCAAATGCAAAAGTGATTTTCCGGGGCAGCTAGGTGGCACAGTGGATAGGGCACCGGCCCTGGAGTCAGGAGTACCTGAGTTCAAGTCCAGCCTCAGACACTTGACACTTACTAGCTGTGTGACCCTGGGCAAGTCACTTAACCCCAATTGCCTCACTAAAAACAAACAAACAAAAGTGATTTTCCCAAGTACAGATTTGATCATGTCACTCTTTACTTAATAAAATCCAGTAGTTCCCTCTTGCCTCCAAGATAAAACACAAACCCCTTTGTTTTTATTTGAAGCTATTCACAGCCTGGTCCCAAAATACTTTATTTTTTTTTAAGTTTCATTATGTATTATTTGTATTTCTCTGCTTTCACATGAGCTGCCTTCTATGCTCTCCTCAACTCCACCTTCCAGAATGCCTTGCTTACTTCTTTCAAGAGTCAGCTCAAGTACCATCTTCTATAAGAAATCTTTCCTAATCTCCCCAAACTAAATTGATTGATATATGTGTGTGTGTATACACACACATACTTTCAACTCTCATCATTCATAGTAGATATGTTCTATAAAGTCACCATTAACCCTGAAATAGTGAATACTGAACTATTGCTTTTAGGGGAAATACAAGATTAGGTTCCTCTGAACCTCTGGTCACAACTTGAACTTTAGCACTTTCTGGAGCAGCCTCACATACAGATTGGTGAATTCTCTCTTCCTTTTTCTGGATGGACTGTATTGTGGATTAATGAACATTGAACTTATGGCCAGCAGTCCCATATCATACCTGAACTAAGATTATTGAGCTTAGGAATACACTAATGCTTAGGGCCAGTTTTAATAGCAAAATCACTTACTCGTACAAAAATGCAACAACAACCAAGTGTCACTAAATAGACCAAGGGCAGGTAGGTGACACAGTGGATAGAGTGCTAGGCCTATAATCAGGAAGACCTGAGTTCAAATCCAACTCAGACACTTACTAGCTGTGTGACCCTGGGCAAGTCACAACCCTGTTTGCCTCAGTTTTCTCATCTGTAAAATGGGCTGGAGAAGGAAATGGCAAACCACTCCAGTATCTTTGCCAAGAAAATCCCAAATGGGGTCACAAAGAGTTTGAAACGACTGAACAACAACAAACAGATCAAGAAAAGGACACTTGTTTACTGTATGAGAGCTGAAACAAGAAGGCAGGGTGTTGCCCTGTTCTGACTTCAGCTGGGACGTGTGCATTGAGTGACTCAGCATGTCTGTGAATGATTGCAAAAGCACCTTTGAGTATTGGTTTCCCCAATAATTCCCATGCTAGTCTTGAGCCTAGTTCATGAGATGGCCAAGCAGCATTTATTTGGACCTTATAGACTTTTGGACACGATCACAGAATGTCTTAAAGGACTACTTATTGTTTTGAGGAAGGGTTAAGGCAAACAGCTGCTTTTATGCTTATTTCAATGTCATAAATTACATTTTAGATGTTTTCTACTCTCTGGCTGGTTTTGGCCTTTTCTTCCATAGGAGGGAAGCAGGAGAATTTTATTTCCCCTTCCAGCCACAAGATGAAACTGTTAAAGTTTGAGAATTTTTCTTGAACTATGTGATTAGAGAGATGGTTCGGCTGATTATATTCATACATAGGAAATTAGATTATTTATTCAATTACACATTGAAAAGAACTTAGGTCATAAGCAAATAAGTCTGCAACAAAAACTGTCAAACTTGTAACAGTGGGATGGTATTCATGATCTGAAATTATTTATTGGATTTTTTTCCCCCTGAAGTATTAGGCTCTTCCCCACCCTGCCCAAGAAGTGAGCAGCTTGTCCAAAGGTTGGGAAGTAATGACCTGAAGCCACTCTGCTAACCTTGCCTTGTCTCTGTTTATGATGCTTCTCCCATAAAACCCTATTAAGGGCTGGAAGAAGCTGAGCAAAACCTCAGAGCCTAGACCTCAGTGTCATTAAAATGTGTAATCTTAAGTTGTCAATTCCTGGTCACTCAACTAATAGAAGTTAATTTTTAGTTCTCAATAAATAAACATCTTTTTAAAATAGAGGATTGATTTTACAAGAATAAAATTTGTTAATAATGAGGATAAATTTTCTATCTACACAGTATATAAATTGTCTCTCTAAACTCTTTCTCTTGGTGATCTCCTCAGCAACCATGCATTCAATGATCATTATTTAGGCAGATGACCTCAAACTCATATGTAACCCTAGGCTATCTGGCCAACTCCAGTACTAACTTGTTAACTACCATTTACCCTGTTTGGAGAAGGAAATGGCAAACCACTCCAGTATCTTTGCCAAGAAAACCCAAAAGAGGCTCACAAAGAGTCAGACAAGAAGACTAAACAACATGATCGTGCTCTCCGTGGCTACAAAAGAAATTTTCCTAAAACACAGATTTGACCATGCCAGTCCCTTGCTGGAATCCAATTCTTGATGCTTATCTTTGAATAAAACTCCTCAGGATGCCTCTAACTCACTGAAAATCAGCCTTATTTCATACTCTTCTGCTTCAAATATTCGACATTCCAGCCAACCTCTACTATTAAGTTTTCCCCCAAAACTGACACTGCAGCTTCTGCCTCCAGGGTTTTGGGGGGTTTTGTTTTTTAGAAACAGGACCCCCCTCTCATGGCTGGAATGCATGACCTCCTCATTGCCATCTCTCAGAATTCTCTTGTTCTTTTGAGGTTGAGTTCAAGTAAGGCCTTTCCTGATTCTCCCAGTTGTCAGTATTCTTTCTTTATCCAAATTATATTGTTATTAAATGTGTCTATGATGTATCCCTCCAATAGAACGTAAGCTTTTTAAGGCCAAGGACAGTTTGGTTTTTGTTTTCTTATCTCCAGTACTTAGCACAGAGGCTTACTCATAGTAGGCACTTAATAAATGCTTGTTGAATTAGAGAGGTACAATGACTTGGCCAAGGGCACAGAATTAAATGTGTCGGTGTTATTTTTCCACTGTAAACATACTATATTTAGAAAAAAAAATTGAACACAAGATACATTTTATCAGTTATCACTTAAGAGGAAAAAAGTCATTTGAGATACCTTTATTAATAAAGATGTAGTCATTAAAAATGTTCAGTTTTATTTATTTCTATACTATTTCGTTTTGTGACACACAGATCACTCAAAATGTAAAAACACTCACCGTTGGGGCAGCTAGGTGGTGCAGTGGATAGAGCACCAGCCCTGGATTCAGGAGGACCTGAGTTCAAATCCGACCTCAGACACTTAACAATTACTAGCTGTATGACCCTAGGCAAGTCACTTAACCCCAATTGCCTCACCAAAAAAAAAAAAAAAAACCAAACAAACAAAATAAAAAACACTCACCGTCTTTTGCATTAGGAGTGGATCTTCTGGACAACCTGTTCCTTTATCATTAAAACTTGATTCCATGCTGATTATGTTCTCAAAAACATCATCCATCTAACAAAAAAAATACTTAAAATAAATACACAAAATAAAAAAAGACTCCCTTATCCTTACAATCACTCAATTGACAAGCATTTATTAGGCTTTCACCATAGGGCAGAAACTTGCTGAATGATTTCATTTGAAAAATTAAATTATGGTGACATCTACATAATGGCCCTCAAATCTCTATGTGGTAAAACTAATGGTCAATCCATGTAGTACATGTGGCCATAAAATATTCTCATGGAAAATGAAGATTAATACAAAGCAACAAAGTGAACCAAAGGAAACCAAATAGAGTGTAAAAAGCCCTGACCCAGGATATGGCCCTGCCACCATTTTATCATATGACTTTGGATAACCGACAATCTCTTTGTTGTTCAGTTCTTTTAGTCACATTCAACTCTGTGACCCCATTTGGGGTTTTCTTTGCAAAGACACTGGTTTGCCATTTCCTTTTCCAGATGAGTAAACTGAGGCAAACAAGGCTAACTGACTTGCCCAGGGTCACACAGCTAGGTCTAAGGCCAGATTTGAACTCACAAAGATGAGTTTTCTTGATTCCAGGCCCAGTACTCTATTTACTGAGCCACCTGGCTCCCCATAACAATCTCTAGTATGTTAAAATAGAGAGATTGCGGGGCAGCTAGATGGCACAGTGGATAGAGCACCGGCCCTGGAGTCAGGAGGACCTGAGTTCAAATCCAGTCTCAGACACTTAACACTTACTAGCTGTGTGACCCTGGGCAAGTCACTTAACCCTAATTGCCTCACTAAAAACAAACAAAACAAAACAAAACAAAAAATAGAGAGATTGCAATATGTGATCACTAGGATCCTTCTAGATGCAAAATCTCTAAATCAACTTTCCCTCCTTTGGTCTAAGTGGATTTTCTCTACACTTGCTCCATGACCGATTAGAGTAAGACAGCCCTTATAATAAAAGGGAACTGCTGGCTATTACCCTGAAGTGCCTAGACCATCTCCCAGACTGAGTCCAGGCAAACACAATTCACCCACAAAACCTTTTTTTTTGTCCTTTGAACAAAGATTTTGTGTGATTGGGCTTAAGTGACAATTCTAGTAAACCTCTCATACAAATAAATAGGCCTGTATAACCAGTCAGAAGACCTAAAAACCTAATATAATTTACCTCCCCTTTCAGTCTACTTCCTTTATCTGTTTATTATAAGCCCCTTTCTACTCTTTCCTACCATTTTTTCTTGTACATGAGAAGAGAGGATTTTTAAAATGCCAGTCTGGGTACATAGGGGTAGTGTGTGTGGGCCATGTTTTCTTACCTCAGGATGTGAAAACCAATAAAAGAAAGTGAGTACAAATCACGTTGGGATGCTGACACTCCTGAAGATGGGTCGAAATAGTTCTTTTTTTAAATCTCTGTGAATTTCAGAGACTCAAGAATAACATGGCTAAAAATAATGTGTGGAGTCTAGCCTCATCTAGGCTTCATCTAGTTATTGCCACTAGGATTTTCTTAAGAATCACATAAAACTGGGGGCAGCTAGGTGGCACAGTGGATAAAGCACTGGCCCTGGATTCAGGAGGACCTGAGTTCAAATCCAGCCTCAGACACGTGACACTTAACTAGCTGTGTGACCCTGGGGAAGTCACTTAACCCTCATTGCCCTGCCCCCCCCAAAAAAGAAAAGAAAAACACATAAAAGTAATTAGGACTACCACCTGAAATTAAAATAATTATACATGGTTTGCTTACAATTATCATATAATCTAATCTCTGTAAATTTTGAGGTATGACATTTGTTATTATTATTGTCAGATTTTCATTTTCCAATTTTTTCTTTCAGGTAGGTAATCGAATTAGCTTTACATCCAAAGGGTATCAAACAAAGAAAAATACATTTTTTTCCTGAACTGGTAAGGAATAGCAAGTCACAGTGAGCAAAAAATTGTTTTCTTCTTGTCTTTCCTCCACAAGAAAATAGTTAATATTGAAGTCACTTCAGAAGAATGTCCTCTATTTCCCCATACCTTCCCACTCACTATGGGATCTATCAATTATTTTTCCTCTTATATCTTCAGTCTTTCCCTCTTCACTGAGTTCTTCCCCTTCATCTACAAATAAACTCAGGCCTCCCTTATGCTAAACAAATAGAAACTGTCCTTGACCCTAATTCTTCAAACTTTACATTCTTCTTTCATCCTTTCACTTATTCATTATGTAAAGGACACCAGTTATGGAGAAGGCACCTTCATACTAAAAGTGCTCTCTTAGACGTGACCTCTGGATGCCATTGTTTTTCAGGCTTCATCTTCCTGTTCCAATTCTACCCATTTTTTATTTTCAAATCCAAGCTTAAATATGATCTCATTTATGACAGTTCCTTTTGTCCTCCTAGACCAAAGTCATCCTTCCTTTCTCATTGATGATTGAACTTTGATATTATCTCCCTTATGTATCTTACCACATTCTTTCTCATGGTTATCTGTGGCTTTCTCTTATTCTCACCCCCCCACCCCCAACCTTCAATAATTGGAAGGTCTTATTCAATCAGTCTCCCCTCCATAATCCACAGCACAATGTCTGAGGCAAAGTGAATGCATAGTAAATACATGTTGAATATTCTGAGAAGCCTTCTCTGACTCTTCCCATTGCTCTCCTCAAATGACCTCATATTTACTTATCTGTGTACATGTTGTATCACTCTAGCACAAAGCAAACTCCTTGAGACCAATGACGATTTCATTTTTGCCATTGAAATCTCAGCATTAGCACAGTGCCTTATACATAATAGATGGTTAATAAGTGTTTAATTGAATCAACTAATGCATGACTGAATGATAGCCAGGGGAAAGCCATCTGCAACACTGTTGGATAATACATTTCCCAGCAACTTCTAGCTAAACTAAAAATCCTGAATTTCAGATCATTCCTTCTGGTCTAATCCTCAGCAGGTAGGAGTTTGGGGAGTGTCTTTGAATCAGTGATGGCTTCAGGGATCCCTCTAGAACAGGGCTTCTTCAACTTTGTCCACTGGCAAGCCCTTTTTGACCCAGAAACTTTTACCCAACCTCGGGTATATAAGTATATAAAGTAGGTATACATAACCTTTTACTGTTGGCAAATTTTTCATGACCCCCACATTCAGTTACATGAACCCATATGGGGTCACTACCCACAGTTTAAGAAGCCTTGCTCTAGAGCGGATGAATTGTACTATGTCCTGCTCACTGTGAAAGGCCAGAAGACTGACATTTGTGATTTGACTTCTGGAAAAACTAAACCCAAAACAAAGAACATATTTCATATTTCTGTGCAGGGAATTTCCAACATGAAAACTGCTGTCAATACCAATCATTAACTTATCTGTACTTTATATAGAGATTATATATTTATATTTATATATTATATTTATAGAGATTCATCTATGGTACGGAGAAGTTAAGTGACTTATCTATAGTCACACAAGTGGTATGTTTAAGAATTTAAACTTGAACCCAGGCCTCTTCCAGGTTCTAAGGCTGTCACTGTACCATGCTGACACATTATATTTTGCTTAAGATAAATTAAAAAGTTCAGATTCTCAAGTTCCACTCAGCATAAGACCATGCCAATCAAGTCTCACTTTCTGTCCCTTCCACCAAAGGGTCATCTCCTATATCAAAATGCATCTTGAAAAAGTGGATATCTATTGGAAATGTTTTTCATGACTGCACATGTATAACCTATTTCAAATTACTTGCCTTCTCTGTGAAGAGGGTAGGAGAGAGAGGGAAAGAGAATTTGGAACTCAAAATTTTTAAAAATGAATGTTAAAAACTGTTTTTACACATAATTAAGGAAAAAAATTAACTAAACATTAAAAAAATTAATCTGTAAGATCCTCTTGTCTTTCGTGTGTTACTAATAGTTAATAATCGACTTACTCTCCTTATGTCTGCATAGTCTTAATGGAATTATATGGAAATTTTTTAGTCTAAATTCACTTTTCAAAAAAAAAGAAAATTACAATTATCTGCATTTTTTTTTAATGAAAGAGCATACTACTTAAATGACTTTCAGGATTGGGCTTAACTTGCTGAATGGTTCTAGAACTGTTTATTTAAAATGTCTTGTGATATAAATATATATTACATGTCACTTTTGTAAAATAGAACATTTAGAATACTTTCTCTAAATGAATTATGATCATTGATATAGAAAGGACCTTAGAAACTTTCTAGAGGAAACTGAGACCTAGAAAGGTCAAGTGACTTAATAAAAGTCACAAAGGTAGAAAATGGGATTTGAATCCTCTCATCTTTTCCACTGTAGTACCTCTAATGTCTCTCTATCCCACTGTCCTGTACTTAAGCAACCAATCATAATTTTCAAGGTCATAAATTATTTATTCCATACCACATTTTCATGGTCCTTCCCAAGAGCTAACAACTTGGTGATTGGATTTTCTGTGATCCCAATTTCACTTTCAGGAGGCACGTGTCCATTCTGTACCAAATGTGTGGCACCTGTGGCTTGTGGATGGTTCAATGTAAGGGTTTGATTGGGCAACTTGGTGTCAAGAGTTAGATATTGCTTAACTTGGTGTCTCTGTGCTTGCTGTATGTGGTACCTAGTTGGGTTTTCCACATGCGTTTGGACCTAGAAATCAAAAAGATAAATGTTAATGGGTCATATCATTTGTTAAATCATAATGGCTAACACAGTTCTATTTTTAACAGACAAATTGTGACATTAAACACATAACATTCTAAAACACCCCAAGCCTTTCGTAGATTTTTGTAGTTGTCATAAGTTACATATAGCTATAATGACTTTACTATTTAGAAAAATCAATATGTGTCAGTGAGAGACTACTGGATTTCTTAACCTTTACTACACATCATTTGATGCCAAAAGCATCGGTTAAAGTTAATTTCTCTCAAAATATTGTGCAAAAGAAAATGGCATGCAAATGACACAAAATTAATTACAAAAGTGATTGCCATAATGCAATGGTAGTAATAAAGAACATGCTTAAGACCTTGCTGCTGTGAGTTCTTTACTCACCTTGTAATAAGGTCGATCAGTTAAATGAGGCATTGCTGAGTTCTGTAAAAAAGAAAAACTTTCAGTCCTAAGGAAAGCCTACCCACATATGAAATGTCAATCAAATAACCCGTATTTGGGCTTTTGAGGCTACAAGTCAAAAGCGAACCTTTTTTTTTTTTTTTTAGTGAGGCAATTGGGGCTAAGTGACTTGCCGAGAGTCACACAGCTAGTAAGTGCTAAGTGTCTGAGGCCGAATTTGAACTCGGATCCTCCTGAATCCAGGGCCAGTGCTCTATCCACTGCGCCACCTAGCTGCCCGATAAAATGATTTCTAATTCTTTAAATAGCATTTTGGAAGGTTGGGGTGCTGAATGACCACTTAATAGCTACATCCCATGGGGGATTCTTGTATAGGTATGGGTTGGAATAGATGTTCTTTAAGATCCCTTGCAACTCTGAGATTCTGTGATGATGTGACTCTTTTATTGTTTGTATTTTTGTTTTGTTTTTGCAGGCAATGGGGGTTAAGTGACTTGCCCAGGGTCACACAGCTAGAAACTGTCAAGTGTCTGAGGCCAGATTTGAACTCAGGTACTCCTGAATCCAGGGCTAGTGCTCCATCCACTGCGCCACCTAGTTGCCCCAGTTAGAAGCTTTAGCACCAGATTTGGGGCATTAAGCATTTTTTTTTTTTTGCAGGGCAATGGGGGTTAAGTGACTTGCCCAGGGTCACACAGCTAGTAAATGTCTGAGGCTGGATTTGAACTCAGGTACTCCTGAATCCAGGGCCAGTGCTTTATCCACTGCACCACCTAGCTGCCCCATAAAGCGAAACTTTTTAAACTAAGTGGGTTATTATACAGTCAGTGATCTTGCTAACAGACCTCAGTTGTGAAAAGCATGCCAGCTTTTTGAATATGCAAGGCAGTCTTTCCACATTTCAGCCTCATTTTCACCAGCACTGCATGTAAGCTTGCATGCACATGCACACCCCCCTCCACTACACACACACACACACACACACACACACAACTTGGCCCTATGACTTGCTACTACCCAGTGATGTGACTAGTCACCAATTTCTAGTAATAAATTTTCCTCAAGTGGCCCATATGTAAGTGTGTTTAATATGCCCAGCATGTTAAACAATAGTAAAGGCTCCAGTACAGTGCTTATTTTTTTCTTTTTTATTCCAGCTACACAAACTAGTGTTTAATTCCCTTAACATACATTAGCGCAGACAAATAGCCCATACAAAGTATTTTGCATTTAAATGAGCTAGTTTGGGGTACAATATTGTAGTACTTACTTTACTTTAATTCTGTTATGCTGACATTTTTAGCATTATTTTAATTGTGTGACCATAAAATAATTTTTCAGTCATATAAAAAAGATTAAGATTGGTAATAAAGATTACACATATTACTAATTATATTGCTATGAGCTTTGAAGTTGTAAAATAACATTTCATTAAAACACCAGTGGGAATTTTTTAGGGTGGCTGTTTAGATTATTCTACAGTTTTAAGTTAACACTCCTCATTCTCTTCACACATTTACAAAATATATTTTATAAATAGCATTTTCAGACTCACAAATTAAAGTCCTCCTTAGTTATGTATTTTACATTAATATTTAAGGGCATTTGTATTAGTTGTTTTTTGAGGTTTTTTTTTAAAGTAGAGTGCCTCTGGTTCAAAGGAAAGGATGTTGATTTCATCAGTTCCCCAGATTCCTTCAGTCCTTCAGAAACATTTATTAAAAGCCTGCTGTACCAAGTGCTATGAAGGAGACCAAAGACTTAGACAACAGTTCAAACCTCCAAGGAGTTTGCAGTTTGGATAGGGGAACAAGAGCTACACAAATCACATAACTTAAGAACAAAAGAAAAATGATTCACGAAGCTGTGCCAACTATAGCCAAAAATAAAAATTAATGGAGTCAAAGTTTTTCAAGAAAGTGAAATTTGAATGTGGTCTTGAAAGAAGGGGGAACAGTGGACCAGAGCAATGTGGCAGTGCTCAGGCCTTTCAAAGGACTTCTAGGAACCAGTGATGTCTCCTTCCTGAAATGACTTTATATTCATCTGTATTTCCCTAGTAGAACATAAGCTCCAAAACTGCTCATTGTCCAGTTTTTAATCTTTGTATCCATATCATTAGGAAACTAGGTAGTACAATGCAGAGAGCATTGGGCCTAAAGTTAGGAAGACGCGAGTTCAAATCCAGCCTCCAACACTTACTAGCTCTGGGACTACCCTGTTTGCCTCAGTTTCCTCATCTGTAAAAGGAACTGGAGGGGCACCTAGGTGGCACAGTGGATAGAGCACCAGCCCTGGAATCAGGAGTACCTGAGTTCAAATCCAGCCTCAGACACTTAACACTTACTAGCTATGTGACCCTGGGCAAGTCACTTAACCCCAATTGCCTCACTAAAAAAAAAAAAAAAAAAGGAACTGGAGAAGGAAATGGCAAACTTCTCCAGTACCTTTGCCAAGGAAACCCCAAATGGGGCCACAAAGAGTCAGACACAACTAAAACAACTGAATAACAACAACAATAATAACAAACCCACAACACCTGGTCCTTGAATATTTTATTTTCTTTGTTTTGGGGTAGTTTGTTTTGGTTTGGGGTTTTTTTTGGGGGGGGGGGACTAGACCTGAGATTTCATTTTGTAGGGGAGCTCCTAGGGAAATATCAATTTCAATAGAAAACTATTTTGAAATTTACAAAATCGCTTTAGGAACTGTGAGAATAAGTATTTTATGCAGGATTACATAGCCAGTATGTGACAGAGGTGACACTTGAACCTAGGTCTTCCTGGGTAACTAGATGGTACTGTGGTCCGGAAAACCATGATACAAACGTGGCCTCAGTTTCCTCATCTGTAAAATGGAGATAATAGCACCAGAATTCCAAGGTTTTTCTAAATAACAAATGATATAAAATCTGTAAAGTGCCATTTAAACCTAAAACTCTCCATATAAATGCTACCTATCTTTCCTTATTTTTTTCCCCCTGGGCAATAAGGGTTAAGTGACTTGTCCCAGGGTCACACAGCTAGTAAGTGTCAAGTGTCCAAGGCTGGATTTGAACTCAGGTCCTCCTGAATCCAGGGCCAGTGCTGCACCACCTAGCTGCCCCCTCATTCCTTATTCTAAGAGGCTGGCTCTCTTTGTGCTATAGCATTGGCTCTTGCCTTGCCTCTAGCAAGCACCTAATAAGTGCTCCACCAAATTGAGTTCAGGTAAATGTGCTTATATAGAAAGCATTGAAAGCGGGGGAAAAATAACCTGAGCAAAGGCAGAAAAGCAATAGTTGGAATCAATGATGGAAGAGAAACAATCCCAAACACTTCTCCAAAAAAAAGCCGCACCCTCCCCCTAACCACAACGGAACATGGGACATGGTCAAAGATGAACTCAGATGGAACTGACTGTACTTCTCTATGAAGCATTTATTTGTTGTTACAAAGGATGAAACCCTGGCAAGTAAGGAGGCTTGTGTGTGCATCTGTCTAACACAGTGGTCAAAGTGAAGAGATTTAGCTGGGAGAAGAGCACAGTTTCAAAAGTATAGGCCTTTGGAGAAGTCTCGTTAGAAGAGGGTTTCTTAGCCTTTTTTCTGTCATGCACTAAGAATGTATACAAACATAGCTCATTTTGAAGCAGGCCAGAATTAGAATGGAGTGGGGGGGGTGGGGGGAGAGGGAACTGTTCATCAAAAAAGGAATAGCTGAACAAGTTAGGGTATACAGTTATCATGGAATATATTGTGCCTTAAGAAATGATGGGGAAGGGGCAGCTAGGTGGCGCAGTGGATAAAGCACTGGCCTTGGATTCAGGAGGACCTGAGTTCAAATCCAGCCTCAGACACTTGACACTAGCTGTGTGACCCTGGGCAAGTCACTTAACCCTCATTGCCCCACAAAACCAAAAAAAAAAGAAAAGAAAGAAAGAAAGAAATAATGGGGAGAGTATCTAAGAACCCTGAGGGGATGTGTATGAACTGAGGCAAAGTTAAGGACAATAATATAGTAAAGACAAAAACCTTAGGAACTGATCAATCACAATTCCAGAGGACTAATGATGACTCATGCTACCAGTATCTAAGACAGATAGTTATCTGAGCTTTCCACTAATAAGAAAAATAGGTTATTCCCTTGCTGAGGATAAAATTATAAGTAACAACAACGCCTTCTAAAAGTCTGTTTATAGGGCAGCTAGGTGGTACAGTGGATAAAGCACTGGTCCTGGATTCAGAAGGACCTGAGCTCAAATCCAGCCTCAGACACTTGACACTTACTAGGTGTGTGACACTGGGCAAGTCACTTAACCCTCCATTGCCCCACCAGAGAGAGAGGGGGTGGGGGGAGAGAGAGAGAGAGAGAGAGAGAGAGAGAGAGAGAGAGAGAGAGAGAGAGAGAGAGAGAAAGGAACAAAAAGTCTATTTACTTGATAAGAAGAAATGGGGCAGCTAGATGGTGCAGTGCACTGGCCCTGGATTCAGGAGGACCTGAGTTCAAATCCGGGCTCAGACACTTGACATTTACTAGCTGTGTGACCCTGGGCAAGTCACTTAACCCCCATTGCCCCGCCAAATAAAAGAAAGAAAGAAAGAAAAGAAACTTCAGAGGCACAGAACACATGCACTGTGTCAATATCCACATAGTGAAATTCAGTTAATTCCTTTTTCAATGACATCCTGGCACTATACTTAACTGAGAGGATAAAGGGACTGGAATGGAGAGAGATCACAGGCTATCACCAGTAGTCAAGGAGAAAAGTAATGAGGGCCTAAATGAGGATTGTGCAAGTGCAGGGAAGGGGACACACAGAAGAGATAAGAGGAAGAAAGAACAAGATAAGAAAATAGATAGGATGTGGAGGGTGGGGTGGAAGTTGAGGTAGGAAGTTGAATGTTGTAGGTCTGGATGACTGGAAGAATAGTAGTGGGTTGTTCTGTTCTGGACATGTTGAATTTGAGATTCCTATTGGGTATTCAATGAAAGATTTCCTAAAGGCTATTGGTGATGTGTGACTATCTCCAAAGCAAGAGATTAGGACTGGATAGGTAGGCTTAAGAGTCATATGCATAGAGAAGATCATCCAACCCATAAAAGCTCATCAAGTAATATAGAATAGAGTAGAATGGGAAAGGACTTAGGGCAGTCTTAGGCAACACGCATCATTATAGGCATGAAAGAGACTGAGGGACCAGTGAAGGAGATTGACCAAGTGTGGCTGGACAGAGAGGATAAGAAACAGGAGAAAGAGCAGTACCACACAAGTCGAGAGGAGGTGGTATCCAGGAGGAAAACATAATTGACCATATCGAAAGCTATAGAGGGAGGACAGAAGGCATCAGCATCAAGAAGGGAAAAAAAAACCAACATTGTATTTGACAATTTAAGAAATCGCTGGTAATTTTAGAGAGGGCAGTCTCAGCTGACTGATGGAGCTAGATTTCAAAGTGTTTAGAAGAGAGTGTGAGAAATAATTATTGATAATTGATATATTGGGATGGTGCAGTGCTTCCCCTCCCCCCACCTTTCTAAGTCCTTTACTGATGAGATTTAGCCTGCACCCAACCACACCTAGGTGTGCTCTGATCAGCATTCTTTCTCTGAAGTTTTCTTTTTTATCCAGTTTTAGTCAGGGATCCACAGGCTTCTTTTTTGTTTTGTTTGTTTGTTTGTTTTTTTCAGGGTAATGGGGGTTAAGTGACTTGCCCAAGGTCACACAGCTAGTAAGTGTCAAGTGTTCAAGGCTGTATTTGAACTCAGGTCCTGAATCCAGGGTTGGTGCTTTATCTACTGTGCCACCTAGCTGCCCCCCAGACTTCATTTTAATAACACAGTTCCAGGCATGTCAACCAATTAGATTTGATTGGTATGTGACAGACCTCCTACAGTTAGAAGGCTTTATGAACTGTGACTCATCACCATTAGGGGTCTTTGTTCTGAGAGAAGAGAGTCACTGACCATCCTTTTATTAATAACCAGCCTATTATTGATAAAATGATTGGATTACCCAGAAACCATGTCTCTCATATTTTTAATCATTACAAGAGGAAGAGGAAGGACCTAGTGTAGATGACTTTCTTATTTAAAAAAATATATTTTCCCAATTATTTGTAAAAACAATTTGTAATATTTGTGGGGGGGGTTTTAATTTTGAGTTCCAAGTTGTCTCTTCCTCCATCTCTCCATTACCTGAGAGAGTAAGCACTTTGGTATAGATTATACATGCACAATCATGTTTTCATATTATTCTTGTGAAAGAAAACACAGACCAAAAAAAAACTTCCATGAAATAAAGTGAAAAATAGTATCCTTTGATCTGCATTCAGACTTCATCAGTTCTTTCTATTGAAGTAAACAGCATTTTTCATGATTTTGGCATTGTCTTTGGATCACTGAATTCCTGAAAATAGCTAAGTCATTCACAGTTGATATCAGTGGATGGCTTTCTCAAGGAAGTTAGCCACAAAGGAGAAGGGAAATATAGGATGGTAAATGAGCAGAAAAAGTAGGATCAAGTGAGGGTTTTTTAAGGATGAGGGAAAGATGGATGTGTTTATAGTTAGTTGAGAAGATGCCAGTTGGTAAACAGGAGAAAGAGAGAAGAAGGGAGGGAGGGAGGAGAGAAAGGGAGGGGAGAAGGGATAAAGTTAGGGGCAATCTGCTGGAAAAGATAAAAGGGATTCTCCCTGAATCTCCCAGCAAAAAGGGCAGCCCAAACCCTGAAGCTATGGCCTATCTTGAAGACTTAATCCTTCATTTTTAATGAGAAATAGCTTCAACCCTCTCAAGCAGGTGTACCTCTCAAAAAATATCAACCCAAACTTTTAGGAAGTTCCATTCAGCTTAATGACCAAACAGTATATAACATTCAAGGTAGCATTACATGATAATAATTTGCATTAAAAGCATGATTTTCTAAATGTATAAAAGTTGTCTTCACAATAACTTTGTGAAGGTAATGCAGATCCTTATTTTGCATTCAAGGTTGTGGGTGCTCTAAACATGCCAGCCTATGAGGATGAACTGAAACTATTCTCTCCAAAGTCATCAGTGACATCTTCTTGCTAAATCTAAGGGCCTCAATATTCATCATTTTTTACCTCACTGCAGCCTTTGACACTGTTAACAACTTTCTCCTAGATGTTTCCTCTTCTCTTTTGTAACATTCCTATTTGGTTCTTCTCTTTCCTGCAGGATCATTCCTTTTCAAACTCTTTTACTCAAAAATCATCCACTATGGTCCCTAACAATAGTAGTCCCTTGAGGCTCTGTCCTAGCCTCTCTTCTCCTCTCTCACCATGACATCTAATCAACTCACCTGAGTTTCATCTCCTTGAAGATAGGTCCCAGATCTCTATAATTAGTCCAAGTCTCTACCCTTAGCTCCAGTGCTGGATCACCAACCAAGTAATGGACATTTCAGACTGGATATCCTTGGGCAGCTAGGTGGCACAGTGGATAAAGCACCAGCCCTGGTGTCAGAAGGACCTGAGTTCAAATCCGACCTCAGACACTTAACACATACTAGCTGTGTGACCCTGGGCAAGTCACTTAACCCCAGTTGCCTCACCAAAAAAACAAAAACAAAACCCACAACAGACTGGATATCCTGGCAACATTTAAAATTCAACAGATCCAAAACACAGCTGCTCCTCATAAACGAAACGCCATTGCTCTGTTTTCCTACCATTGCACTGGCTATCCTTCCCAGACAGAATAGACTCTTGTTCTCAGGCTCTCTGCATTCCTTCAAGGCTAAGCTCAAATGCCACCTTCTACATCATCGGTTCTCCAAGGGTGCTCTGCAGCCCCTTGGAGGTCTTTGATTACCTTTCAGGTGGTCCACAAGGCTAAAACCACAGTATTTATATAATAATGCTATTGTCTTTTTCATTTTTATTCTCTCACAAGTGTACAGTGGACTTTTCTGGAGGCTACATGGCCTCTGAATTACAAACATGAAGACTGAATTAATAGCTCAACTGCAGAATTGTATTTTTGCCTTATAAAAGGGACAAATGTAAAGATATGATTGAACTTTGGTTTTGCCTGTATTTATCTGGTAGCAACACCAACTAATTATTGACAATTTTTCTTTTATGTGAATGTTTGGCAACAAGGACAAGTAATGCTGAAATATTCAAAATGCTGAGTAACTTTTTTGAATCTCATGATTTATTCTAGAACAGCTGTGCTGATATTTGCACAGATAGTAAAAAAAAAACACAGTGGTGAGTAAAACTGCTGGCATGCTAGCAAGAATCAAGCCACTGGCACCAAAATGTACTATTGATCATGATATTCTTTCACCTCTAGACATTTACAGTTTTAAAAAATCACTAAAATAAACAAATGGGTGGCTAATGGGTGCTAAATAATAAGATCAAAAACCAAAATTAAAAAATAATTGTTATTAAAATAGATTAAAAATAAGTGCCAGTTTCCCTTAAGAATGTCCTTGATAAAAAAGAAAAAAGAAAAAAGAGGGGAAAAAAAGAATGCCCTTGATGAATCCACACAAAATCATTAATTTTATTAAGTCTCAACTCTTTCTTATAAATCTTTCTAATTTTCTGAGTGACTGAATGGGACATCTACAAAAATCACCTTCTTTCTTTTCCTGTCTACTGTAGTACAGGGGATATCTTGAGCAAAAGCATTTGTGCAATTATGTGAGTTGTGAGCTTTTTTATTTTTCACAAAATATCATATTTACTTGAAAGAATAACTAACAAACTATGGTTATTCAAACTTGGGTATTTGGCAGACATTTTCTCAAAAATGAAGTAAGCCTGTCCTTCAAGGAAAACAACTGACAGTATTTGTTGCTAAGGATAAAATTTCAGTTTTTAAGTAAAAATTTGAATTTTAGAAAACACTATTATTTAGAAAAGCCTATTAAAATACTCCTGCACACTCCTAACACAGTTACTAGGCGCTGTGTTCAGCATTAGGGATACAAAAAGAGGCAAAAGACAGTGCCTGCCCTCAAAGAGCTCACAAAACAAATATGTCCAAATAAACTATATGTAGGTTTAATAGGAAAAAATTAACAGAGGGAAGGTACTAGAATTAAGAAAGTTGGGTGACCCTGGGCAAGTCACAACCCTCATTGCCTGGAAAGAAAGTTGGGGAATGGTTTCCTGTAGGAGGTGGGATTTTAGTTGGGACTTAAAAGAAGCCAGTAGGCAAAGATAAAGAGAGAATCCTATAGATGGGGGACAGCTAAAGAAAATGCCTGAAGCCAAGGGAGACCAGTGTCACTGGATCAAAGAGTATGTTTTGGAGAATAAGGCATAAGAATGGGAAGGGGGGGGGGGCTGGGTTATAAAGGGCTTTGAATGTCAGATGATGATTTTACATTTGATATAGGAAGCAATAGGGAGCCACTGGACTTTTTTGAGTAAAGGGGTGCTTTAGTAAAGTCTTTTGAATGGGTGAATGGAGGCAGGCCAACTCACCAGCAGCTACAGCAATAACCCAGGTGTGAGGTGAGGAAGGTCTGCCCCTGGGCTAATGACTGTACCATTATTCCATTCATCAAACACTGCATTAAGCACTCACTATGTACAATACAATCATGACTCAAATTTGCTGACATCATCCAAAATAATTCGATAATTTTCTTTTCTGTTTTTGTTCCTCTCCATCTTCCTACTACCTCTTCATTTACTTGTTCTGGCTTCAATAGAAAGCACCTGACAGTGTTTTAAGGAAGTGTTTTTCTTGGGAGATTTCCTTCCTATTTCGGAGACTGAAAACACAGAGAAGGCTTTCCTAATCTCTGAAAAAGCAGAATCGGCCGGCTCATGTTGCTAATCTCATTTCTGAATCTTCCGAGATTTGCCCATACCTAGTCTAAATTTATACTAAAATGTGCCTTTAAAAATAGGACCTTAAGAGGGCAGTCAGGTGGCACAGGGGATAAAACACTGGCCCTGGATTCAGGAGGACCTGAGTTCAAATCTGCCTTCAGACACTTGATACTTACTAGCTGTGTGACCCTCATTGCCCCCACAAAAACAAACAAACAAAAAACCAATTATAGTAATAGCTACCATTTTGTTAGCTCTTTAAGGTTTGCTAGGTACTTTAATGATACATTTTCTCATTTGATACTCATAACAACCTTGTTAGGTAGGTGCTATTATTCCCATTTTACAGATGAGGAAACTGAGGCAGAGAGAGGCCAAATGACTTGCCCAGGATCACACAGCTAGTAAGTGACTGAGGACAAATTTGAATCCAGTTCTTCCTGACTCCCAAGTCCTTCACTCGTTCCACTATCCACCTAGCTACCTCTAAAGATTATAATCATAATATCCTTGAAAGATAGGTGGGGAAACTGGGACCAAGAGAGATAAATTGATTTGCACAGGGTCAATGGGCACTAAGTATCTAAAGAAGGATTCAAATTCAGGTCTTTCTGACTTCAAATCTGGCAGATTTGAAAAGAAGAAGTACTTTGTTTTATATCTAAACTTAAGCAAGTTTTCTTCTTCATTTCTCCTCCGTTAGGAACTGATTTCATCACTTTAGGGAACTCCCAGTACAGACAGTGCCCCTGCAAATGAAGATCTACACTTCATATGAAGTAGTCTTAGAAAATGACCAGTAATACTGTAAAGTGGCCTCTGCCACAGTCATACAATGAGTATATATGTACTATTACCAGAGATAGGACTTGAATCCAGTTTTTCCTAACTCCATGATCAACTTCAACTTATTCACTAGGCTACCCTACCTCTCAAGGTTAAACATATCAAAAAGCCAAACTCCTATGGAACCCAAGAATTTGCAAATTTGACTCTACAAATCTAGAATACATTCCCATAATTTCAACTTCACATTATCACCTTAACATTCAGTCACAAAATGAAAAGAAAAATTGATTAAACTCATGAATTTTGTCTAGATCTACAAGTGAGCTGTTATTTTAATTAACCCAAATACTAGTTAAGCCAAAATTTTAATTTTTTAAAAGTCTTTGAAAAAAATCACTCCATCTCCATTTTAAAATAACACTTAGAATTTGGAGTTCTCAAAGGGTCATGATCCCTTTAACAGAATTTAGAAGCACCATTATGTGTTTATAAGACAGCTACAATTGTTAGATGCAAAACCAGCCAAGAATTATTTAATAAGTAAACCCAAGTACTAGATGAAAATTTGAATCACAGAAGTTCTAGCTTCAAAGGGCAAAGAGTAAGCGACCCAGTCAAGTGGAGGACAGTCCTTTTCCTAACTGGAGAAAGGGCACTCCTGGGGGAGTCACAGTGACTACCTGGAAGAGCATTAGCAACCTGGGTCTTTCTTTTACTGCTTCTGGCCCATAACGAGGAAGATATGCAAGAGCGCTAAGAATTCAGACAGATATACAGGGAAATGCAACTTATGGTGATCAGATAATAGACAGATAAAGTTCTCTTAATACAGCATTTTTTGAAATCTGCTGAATGGCTCAAAGTCCCACAGATATTGCCAAGCCCTGTGAGAATCCAACTCCAAGAAAAGGTCAAAATGAACTAGAAAACTGCTCTATCTAAACCTATCATAAAAATAGGGTTAGATAAGCAAAGATTGGTTCTAAGCCACAGCTGTGTAATCCTAGGCAAGTCACTGTACACCTAAAAGCCTCATTATTGTCCTAAGCCAAATGGAGATAATAATGCTTGAACTAGCTTCCTCCCAGGGTTATTGTGAGGAAAGCACTTTTTGGACCATAAAAGTATTCTTTCAAGTAAGGTGTTACATTAAAATGTATAATTATTTTATTCAGGGGGCAGCTAGGTGCTCAGTGGATAAAGCACTGGCCCCGGTTTCAGGAGGACCTGAGTTCAAATACGGCCTCAGACACTTGATACTTACTAGCTGTGTGAACCTGAGCAAGTCACTTAACCCTCATTGGCCCACCCCCCAAAAAAGCTAATTTGACTATTCCTTTGTCTGAACAATTAAATTAGTCGGTTAATTAATAGGGACAGGAACTGGAGCTGTGATTTCATTGGTATTGAGAGTTCCTGGGTGAGAATACCCCTGTCAGTGCAGGTGGACTGCAGTTTTGTGGAGAGTTAGTTACAGAGATATGATCCATGTGCTTCTCAAGTAGTCTAGAATCCTTTGACCAGACTTTGATTTATTTTAATAACATTACCAGATCATTTTAAATATCAGAAGGGAAAAAAAAAAACCATATCCAAATCAAGACAGACAGTATGAAGCCTGAGGTTTTAATGACCACTCACGGCAATCTCATTCACCGTAATATGACTGTCATTATTTCGTGTTGTTAATGTTATATTCAGTTTGAATTTAATGAATGAAGTAAAAGTTTGGACTTCACAATTGAATAATAGGTTACGATTAATTATGTCACTAGTGTCAGAGGTATGTATAAGAGGGAATCTATTTTGGATCTTAATATCCCTACCTCCTAGATATCTACTCGTAAGAAGGATATGACATTTGTTAATGCCTTGTAGTAAAGTATAATAAGTCATTTTTTCAAATCTCACCTTTGGAACAGTAGTCTTTGACAGTGGTATTCTAATAAATCCTGAGGTGACGAGGCCTAAAATCATCTGGTACTGCATGTCTGATTGAGATAAAACTGCAAAACTAAAACTCGGGCAGCCTTCATCAAAAGTTTGGCTTGGGTTTCTGAATAACTGTCGGCCCTTTTAGCTGAGTGAGCAACCCTCAATTCACTAAAAAGAACACAGATTTAGAGTTTGAAGGACTCTTAGATGTCACTCAGTCCAAACCCTACCAATGACTTGAAATTACTTGCTTCTAAATTCTCACAACACTAAGTACAGGACAAAAATTTTAAAGAAAAGGAGATTAGTGAAGAGAACAAGTTCATGAGATCTCCAAATTCAGGACCCTTTGTCTAGGGTGATATAGCTAGGAAGCGTGAGAGGTTGAATGTGAATCCTCGGTTCTTGTCTCCAGGTCCTGGATTCGTTGCATCACATGATGTCCCCTCCCTTTAAATTTCAAATATGAATTACCCTATGAAATTTGAATTAAACAGCTCTCACTGAGAGTCAATAGACATGACCTGCACCCCTGTGTATAGGTGAAACTTTAAGAAAGCAAGTATACTTAAAGGTCATGGAGTGGGTATAAAAAAAATTAGTTGAAAGGTTTATCTACTTCTGATTCATGGAAATCAAACTCATTTTGGTAACAGTAACCTAAACTTAAAAAACCTTTACATACAATTATGATATAATTAGGCTTCCACCCTCCATGTTATTGTCATCCACATTTCTTCATTTGATAAATGTTTATGGAGTGCTTATGATATCACTGAAGGTGATACAGAAATCATTTGGTCCCTGCCTTCCTAAGGCCCAGTGAGAAAGAGAAGAAATACACCCCATAGTAAGAGGCTGCAAGTAGAGAGGTATGAAGTGCTCTATTAGAAAAGCTTTGGAAAACTGTCCAGTGTCTCTATATCTGCACAGGCTGCATTGCTTCTTACCTTGCTTAACTTGCTAATTACAGTTTAGGAAAAGCTGCCTTTTAGACACTGTTCCTCCTACTGTAAAATCCTCTTCACAGACCTGCTGCTCAAATCATGGACATCAGTTTTCAGAAAAAGAAAGCTATACAACTAGGAATTTTGGAAGCTTGAAAATAAATCTTCTTAGCAATCAATCAATAATCATTTACTAAGTTCCTTCTCTTTGTTAGGCCTGTACAGGGTGCTGGAGATACCAAGACCAAGTAAAATGTTTCCTTCCCTGTGAGAGCTCGCAGAGGTACAGGTAAGACAGTTTATCATACTTGATATATAAGAAGCAAGTTTCCATAAGAGATATAGCACCGTTCATTCTTTGAGGGAACTTAAAATACATACACACACATATATGTGTGTATACTTAATTATTTTCTGTCATTTCTCTCCTATTTATCCTGTACATAGCTTGCTTTGTATATATTTGTTTGCATGCTGCCTCCCCCATTAGATTTTAAGTTCTTTGAGACTGTCTCTTTTTGTATCTCTGGCACTTAGTACAGTGCCCAGCACTTAATAAATGTTTATTTATTGACATGCACACATATATACTTATATTTCTATATTAATATAGATATATACATATATGTACACTATATAAACACACGTATAAGAATTGCCCAGCCTAGAAGTACTGTGGTCACTTAGGGTCCAATCCCACAGATGACTACCCTGGAAGCTTTTTCCTGCACCATTTCCGATCACTGTTGGTTGGTCATTTCTTGAGCAGCCTGGTACACCTCTGCTCCCCAGGCTCACCATGTCGGTGCCGGACACTGCAGACTCACCATCAGCTTTTATTCTTATTGCATGTCATAACTCCTGAGCTCAAGTAATCCACCAGCCTCATTCTTCCCAGCAGCAGGAACTATAAACGTGCACCATCGTGCTCAGCTATAAATTCATTTTTAAAAGCAGGAACAATCACAAATTTCATTCTAGATAAGAATCCAAAAAATTTAAATGGGGGAAAAATTGTCCACTGTATTTAATCCTTCTAAAAATGCATCACTTTTCTCTTAGAGCATCTATTTGTAGACATATGCCAAGGATTTCACACTTGAAAAGAGTACAAAATGTATTAGTAGCATACCAATCACAGAGCTTAACATGATTGCAGTCTTATAAAATAAGTAGCCAGTTTTTCCTTCATAATTACTTAAAAGGAGGTTTTGTGCATCCAATTTATTAATCCATTTAAAGGTAATACCCCAAAAATGAAAAATTGAAAGACCTATGTTGCTGTTACTCGGGGCAGGAAAAACTCTATTCCAACTGCCCAATTTCAGTAACTGACTTCAAGAAAGATTAATCCTTTCTCTAATTAAAGTGAATTTTCCAAGGTCTAGCAACATTTTATAACTGTACTAAATTTAGTGGTGTTTTTTAGCAGTGGGCTTACTCAAATGATTTAATATCAAAATTAAGCTGCCTTTAAAGCTAACAATGAATATCTTCTTACCAAATTTAAAACTTATCAAAGACTAGTTTTGCTCACTCATTTCACATCCAAACCTACAGCAGCATGCCAAAGCTGAAATATGCAAATTAATTATTTAAGGCAAACTCAGTAAAACACCTCAAATGAAACTTCCCTCAGAAAACTTTCATCTGATAGCATTCGAGCTTCATCATAAATATGCATATAAAGACAGAACACAAAACAGAAGACATCCTGCTTCAAAAATCAACAATTGTGTTTCGATGATGCTTTACACTAGGCTGTGTCTTTTAAGTTAAGACAAAGCTTGTGTGTGACTCTTAAATGGATGATTTTTTCATCCAAGCTACAGTGACCTTTTGATATCATATTCATAAAGAAGTTGTGAATGTTCTTTCAAGGATGTAGACAGTGAAGAAGCAACATTGCTGAGTTCTTTACAAAGGTCACATTTTAAATACCTTGGAAAGTCATCAATGTCTATTCTATTTTGGAATTTAGATGTCCTAAAATAACTCTGAAGGTTATAAATGGGAAGCATTTGGGGGGGAAAGACACCCTGAAATGCTCTATCATGCTCATCATTTATTATAAAATTCTGATGTAAACGTACTGTATTTATAAATTTTTATTATAGCTCAATAGTAGGATTTGGGGTAATATCTATATATTAACATTCATTATTAATAGCCATGAAAAATAGGCTTGTCATTTAATGTAGTTGAATATTTAATAATGATAAAAATAAAACTATATAACTTTGAAAATAAAAAGATTAAAAATGTTTTCTGTCAGAGAAATTTTTCCCCCTAAACCAGGCGAATGGTTTCTATAATATTTTTAACCATGAAAACTTTTTTATATCCTTTATCTACTCATTTTATGGGTTGATATATTGTAATCAATTAATAGAGTCATTTTTATCATAATAAAATGTCATCATTAGAACTGTAGTAGTCTATTCTAACCATTTCATAAAGTATATGATTGGGACATTTTAAATGGTTAAATATTAAAATAATTTAATTGAAAATGAGACTTTGAGATTACTCATTTTGATTGACAAACTGCTGAAAATAGCTTGGCTTCATAAGTGCTTTTGTCCCTTGTCTCTTTTACAGACTTCAGTAGTCATTCTGAGGTCGAAATTTGTCTTTCTTTCACCTTGATTGACTGGTAAATATGACTCTTTGGCTCTTTGCATTAATTGAATTCACCCAATGAAAGCATAATTGCTCAACTTCATATTGTCTAGGGCCAGTCTGGATCAAATGAGCTTAAAAAAAAAAACCATGGCAAGAAAGTAAAGGTATCTCTACTCATCAGATTTTATCAGGTAAATAGGCCAACCTTAACTTTGCTTGTGATTCCAATGCTTTTCAGTTCATGACTTCCTCTTGAGCAATGAAGAGGAAGAAATCCTTCAGGATCAAAGGGGCATGCATTCATTATTTTCGTTTTTATTTTTGGAAGCTATACAAATCACATTCATCTTGACATATCAAACAAAGGAACAAAAATGAGATATCTGAAGCAAATTCCAGGGAACACATGGATCAAAAACTAATGAGAAGGGGGCAGCTAGGTGTCATAGTGGATAAAGCACTGGCCCTGTATTCAGGAGGGCCTGAGTTCAAATCCGGCCTCAGACACTTGACACACTTACTAGCTGTGTGACCCTCGGCAAGTCACTTAACCCTCATTGCCCTGCAAAAAACCAAACCAAAACAAAACAAAAACACAAACAAATGAAAAAAAAAACTAATGAGAAGACCCTGGGTAAGTCACTCAAACCCAATTGCCTCACCGTGGGCCCCTCCCCCCAAAAAAAACCTAATGAGAAGATTCATAAACTAATCTAACAGCCAGGCAATATACAGACTAAAACAAAAACAGAATCTACCTTCAAGAAGCTTATACTCTCCTATGTAAACATCTGGTTTATAAAACTTTATAAAAGATTATAATCCCCACCTCCATGAACATGGACTCTTTGTACACAAGGATAACATTGACCCACTATTCAGAACATATTTATTTTTTAACAATTTGTTCCAATGCTAGTGATTGGTTCAGTGTATATAGTCATGTTCTTTTACTCTGTTTCTTTTTCTGTCCAACTTCATCACGTTGTCAGATAATTGACTGAGATGGGGGCAAGGAACGTAAGTTTTGGCCATGAACAGGGCAAAACTAGGTAACCCAATGGCTGTGATCTCATTGCTACTGTCCTCTCCTAGAAAACCCTAATCCCTTCCTTCACAATGCCCTTTTCCACTTAAAGGATGAAAGTGTTAGCACTAAGCTGCACCTGCATTCTATTTCCACAAAGGGATTTTTTCTGTTTCCTTAAATGATCCTGCCCCGTCTCAACAGCCAGTGACCCAATGTTTCATGAACTGAAATCATCTAATGACAGTTTCCTGACAACAGAGATACAGTTTTAAAGCCAGCACGTCTGATTTTAAAACAAAAATAAGATCTCATGCCTTTGCTAGCTTTTGGAATTAGAATTCTCTCTTGGGAGGACAATCCAATAACTGAGAACAAAAGATAAGAAGTGAATGAGAATTCCTCTTATGAAACAGAGCTGTAGGGAAATGTGGAACTACCCCACCTTGCCCTGTCTCTAGTGGGCAAGATTAGACTTTTTTTTTTTTAAATAAAAAGAGGTTTGGGTTCCAGGTTTTCCATTGATGAGAACATCTTTTCATTTGCCTTTGTTCATTTGGGACAAGATTTACTGCGGGGGGGTGTGTGTGTATAATATTTATATATAACATATATAAAATATATATATATATATATATATATATATATTTAAAGTCATGTTACAAGGAGATGCCTTAGGACCAGAATGACTATGCATTTTCTTTTTTTTTGGGGGGGGGGGTGGAGATGAGAGAGAGAAATGACAGAGGGGCAATATTTTGAAGTGGCAGTCTGGATCTTCCATTCTTGCAAAGCTGGTTACACAAACAGTAGTGGGGGAAATCGCTGCCATAAAATATCCCTTGGTAGAAAGCATTATCTATTAGCTAAATTTCCTCCTTGATGAGGACAAGCATGTGTTACACCTCCTATAAGGCCTTTTCTGATTTTACTACCCACTAGTGACTCCTATTTTTTAAATACTACATATGTTTTGTATTTATTTCTAAGTGTATATTTTCCCCTAAGAGAATATAATCTTCCTGAAGGCCAGGACTGTTTCATTTTGTCCTTGTCTCCTTGGCCCTTAGATCAATTTCACACACAAATAAGAACTTGTTGATTAAATGCATTAAGATGTCTCTTCTTGGGCAGATAGGTGGCGCAGTGGATAAAGCACTGGCCCTGGATTCAGGAGGACCTGAGTTCAAATCCAGCCTCAGACACTTGACACTTACTAGCTGTGTGACCCTGGGCAAGTCACTTAACCCTCACTGCCCCACCCAAAAAAAAAAAAAAAAGATGTCTCTTCTTATGAGGACTGGTAGCTAAATATATTAGCCTCTTAAAATGACCAAATAGCCTAATACCGAGCAAGTCTAAAACATTTCTGGGGAAATATGAAAAAGGGTTCCTCAGGCTGAACTAAAAATGTTGATATATTACTCCCATAATTTACTTTTAAAACTTTTATATCATTTTAAAACTCCTAATGTCAGGCCTACCGACTTGCCCAAGCCTTTTCTATCATAGAAGCCAAATTTTTAATCTTTCAAACTTCATGACAAGATGAACAAAGGGGAGAGCAAAAGTCTCAAGAAATAGAAAACACCTTCCTTTCCTCCATCTTGATCATTCCTTATAGTCTTGCTTATGACCACATAACCTTGAAATTCATGTTACTAAAAAAGCCATCTAAAAAATCTGCCATCATGCAACACAAATGACATGTATGGTAGAAAAAGAAAGAAGATGTGGAAATATTTTTAACATGATTATAATGTATAACCTATATCAAATTGTTTGCTTGTCCTCAGGAGTAGGAAGGAAAGGGAGGATGGGAGAAAAATCTAGAACTTAAAAAACTATCTTTCCATGTAATTGGAGAGGCAGCTAGGTGGCACAGTGGATAGAGCACCAGCCCTGAAGTCAGGAGGACCTGAGTTCAAATCCGGCCTCAGACACAACACTTACTAGCTGTGTGACTCTAGGCAAGTCACTTAACCCCAATTGCCTCACCAAAAAAAAATAAACAAACATGTAATTGGAAAAATAATTTAAATAAATAATTTTTTAAAAAAAGAAAGAAGAGATGATGAAAAGGGAAAAAAAATCACAAGTACTTTATTCTCTCTGCATAGAATTAGACATTTGCAGTGTGAGAAGATGCAGAGAGTGAGAAATAAAAGGAAGTCTTTTTTATGAAGGATACTTTTACTAATGGGGACCCAGACGTAGCCATTTAAAAAATAAAAATCTAATTAATTGGGTCTTGGGGGTAGGAGAAGTTTTTCAATAGGTAACCAGTTACCCTCAAATATCCCAATGCAACTTTGGATAAAAAGCCTAGCAAAATACCCCTTCTTGGGATATGAATATATACAAAATGTTTACTATGAAAGGTACTTGATAGAACTCTGTCTTGGACCCCAATAGAATTTAATTTCCAAGAAATATTTTTCTTTTAATTCCATCATAAGTAAGGTTGACAGTATGAACCCAAGAACAAAATCATAATAGAGATCCACTACATTACATATAAAAATAAAATAAAGCTTGGTGAGCACTTGAAGATATACAAAGCACCGTAGATACATAATTTCACTGGACTCTCGCAATAGTCCTATGATAATAAGTGCTATTATCATCTTCCTTTTACAAATGAGAAAACTAAGGCAAAGAGGCTTTCCCGAGAATCTAGAGCTCCTAAGTGTCTGAGGCAGGAATCCATCTCAGGTCTTTCTGACTTCCAATCCAGCCCTCTATCTACTATGTTGCCTCATTGGTATATGATAACTAGTACATGATGCCTAAACTGAGCCTTCTAACTGGACTTTTTACGTTGCTTTTCATTTTATGCTTTAATCATTTCCCTGATGGAGACATCATTATCAATGAACAAGGTCAGGTTTTTTCCTTTATTGATAAGTCACTAGTAGTCATTTGGAATGAGGTCTATCATGCCAACTTTACAAGCACCTTACAGGATCTATCAAGATCTATATCTGTTTTCCATTCTAAGCAACTTGGCTCAAAGGACCTCTTACAAAGATACATACAACACATACCTGAAAAATAAGGAATTTCATTGCTTTTTAATTTATTTGTTCTATACATTCTTCCTTGGGGGGGAAAAAATAGTGATTTTGGCTGTCCTATAAATATATAACCAGTTATCCTGGCAAGCGCTAAAACTTGATCTGGGAAGCAAATGAACTAATCTGTCAATGACCATTATCACTGAAACTTCTGCCAGTGATCCTAACACAATGGGTAGTGACTTTCAAGTGAAATTCCACAACAGAGATTCAGATATATGTACAGACCCCCACACACACAAAGGATGAGTCTCCACTTAGACTGTTTTTCCAAACCGGAACCAGGGGCCACTAGGTGGCACAGTGAAGAAAGTACTGGCCTTGGTTTCAGGAGGACCTGAGTTCAAATCCAGACTCAGACACTTGATAGTGTGACCCTGGGTAAGTCACTTAACCCTCATTGCCCCGCCAAAAAAAAAAAAAAAGAATCCAAGTCCAAACAGGAACCAATCCGACTGTGGAAACTGTCAAGGAAGTCAAATAAACAGTCAAACCAGGGAGAAACACAATTTAGTCAGGCAAAAAAAAAAAAATTCCTGTCAAATGGCTTCCAACTTTGTGCTATTCATCAAGCAAAAAATGGGTATTATCAGTCAAAATGTTTTTTTTCTTAAAAAGTCGAACTACTCTGTGCTCATATGCACAGCTTTGATGGTTCACATATTTCGGCAAATGTATGCTGTGTCCAGATTGAAAGAATTTTAGGAGCAGCTAGGTGGCACCGTGGATAAAGCACCAGCACTGGAGTCAGGAAGACCTAACTTCAAATCCAGCCTCAGACACTTGATACTTACTAGCTGTGTGACCCTGGGCAAGTCACTTAACCCCAATTGCCTTACCAAAAAAAAAAAAAAAAAGAAAGAAAGAATTTTACTAGGCTACATCAGTGGTGTCAAACTCATATAGGGACAGGGGCCACTAAACCATATATTAGGATCCCATACCTCCCATAGACTATGTGTTTGACACCTCTGGGCTACATTATGTTTAAGAGAAATGGATTCACATCCAGACAGAGGTGTGAACTCAAAGTGTAGACTGAGACTTTTTTTTTTTGACATGGACAATGAGGGAATTTATTTTATTTCATTACATGCTTATAATTATTTTTTCTCTTTTCTCAGTAGAAGTCCTATTTTCATTGAAAATAAATAAATAAAATTTAATTTTAAAAAAGAAAAATAGACCCAATATATGCTTTTCCACAGCCATATTGATTGACCTTTAAGGAACTAAGAAGCAGAAGGAGTTTGGGAATAACTTTCCCATCAACTGGTAAAAGACATTAGGATAAAATGAGGTAATATTTTTAAAGTGCTTTGCAAACCTTAAAGAGCTATGTAAATGCTAGCTATCATTATTAATTATTAATCATGATTAATATTAGCTGAGAGCCTCTCCAAAGAGGGAGAGGGCATAAGAATAATAGTTGGAAGCTTATATAGTACTTTAAAGTGCCAAAGTACTTTATGTCTAAAGGTGTCCCCAAATTCTGAGTGCAGCAAACTGCACTAAGAGTTGGGAACAACCTGCATTATATCATTTGATCTTTTTAACTGTCCTGTAAGGTAGCTGACTTTCTTCCTTTTACAAACAAGAAAGGAGTCTCAGAAAAGTTAGTTGACTTGCCCAGGGTCACACAACTGCTAAATGTCTGAGAAGGGATCTAAACCTAGTTCTTCCTAATTCCAATACTGGTACTCTGCCTAATAAATACTACAGGAACATGAGGTATCCTGCACTTCTAGAAAGTCTTCAGTATGATGCCTTAGAAATAGGACACTCACTTTGGGGTCAGAGTTCAAATCTTGCTTCTGCTACTTATTACATGTGACATTGGGCAAGCCCCTTAATCTCCCTGAATCTCATTTCCCTCACAACTGTAAAACATGGAGGAGCTGAGGGGGTGGGAGTAGGGGGTGGATTCTAACTAGATGAGCTCTAAAGAGTACGCCAGCTCTAAATTTATGATGCAATGATTTCATTCCTGGCAAAAGATGGTTTGCTTTCTGAGCACTGACCTAGTACAGTGACTCATTACCAGTAAAGTGGCCACTGCAAGCCAGTGTAACAGAGAATGTAAATCAGTCCTCAGTCCTATTCAACTCCCTTCTGCATCTGTAATGAGGTTGGCAGAATGGTGAAAAAGGAAATAAAGTTTGTTAATAATCAGTTTTTAGACTATCCATCCACATTAACTTGTCAGTTCATGCTCTAAATGTGAGATCTTTTTCTAGAGACCAAAGTGAAAATATGCTTGAAGGAAATAGATCACCTATATTTTTATTTTCTTTTAAGTAGTGCAACCAAATAACAAAAAGAAACTGCATGGGGCAGCTAGGTGGTACAGTGGATAAAACACCAGCCCGGGATTCAGAAGGACCTGAATTCAAACCTGGCCTCAAACACTTGACACTTACTAGCTGTGTGACCCTGGGCAAGTCACTTAACCATCATTGCCCTGCCAAAAAAAAAAAAAAGAATATGAGCAGTAAAACAATCATAGCTTACTGCAGAATATAAACATATATATATATGTACACTACATCAGGGACTTAGTAGTACAAATGGGCACATACTTGGCTACTCAGTGACATCAGTGAATGGTAGATAGGAAAGGAAAAATGAGCTGAAAAATATGGTTCATGAGGAAGAAATGAGAGACCAAAAGACTATACAGAAGACTCACGTGCATGGATCAAGACTATTTTCTTCAAGGAAATAATTGGGAGATGCTCAACATGCTGAATACCAAATAACACACACACACACACACACACACACACACACACCCCAAATGCAACTGACCCTGTGATCTTGGGCTGTGTCAAGAGAAGCACAGTTTACAGGAATGGAGAGGCAATAAGTCCCAGAGTACTCTGCCATGGTCAGACTTTGGTTAGATTAACCATGCAGTTGAGGGGCAAGGGACTGTGTTAATTCTGGGAACCACAGTTTAAAAGGGACATGAATAAACTACAGTGTCCAGAAGGAGACAACCTTGGGTTCATGTCATAGGAAGATCACTTGAAAGAACTGGGGATATCTAGTCTGAAAAAAGAAGATTCAATTCAGGAAAGACACGGTAGCTGTCTTCACGTATCTGACAACTGTCATGTGAGGAAGGATTGGACCCGCCATGCCTGTCCCCAGAAAGCAAAAAACCCAGAACAATGGGTGAGCATCCAGAAAGTTCTGTGATTCTTCGAGTATTTTGTCAAAAAGAAAGACATGACAGCAAAGGGCAACAATGACGTAAGGTGGAAATTAATCTGTAATTTTTTTTTCATGAGAGAGATGCTAGAATTTTATGACAAATAAATAAATAGAATTTTATAACAAATTTGTTATGAAGCAGTGAAAAGCAACAGCAGAGGGGAAAACCAAGCTTAAAGAAACCTTGATGAGAGATGCAACCAATCAGAGCGATCCTAAAGACACTTAAGTATAAAACCAGAAGGACAAAAACCAAAAACCACGAAATAAAGATTTTGATAAGAAACTCCAAGACAACAGAACGATCTCATCTGCTCTCTGAACTCAACAGTACCAGGTGTGTTGCATAAGGAATTGGAAATAACCATGACAAAAATAAAGATGGGCAAAGCAGCCAGTCTAGAATGAGTATTAACAAAGGACATCTGTGCTGAAGGTGACAATTTTGAAAACAACGAGGGATCAGTTCTCAAGAAATCTACAAAAAGAGAGGATGCTAAAGACATTAAAGAAAAACTGGACGTTATTACCAAGAAAAGTCAATGAAAATACTCCTGGTAGCAACTGAACTGTACACCTACTTTTTCATTTGGACAACAGTGTTTATGAGAATAAGTTACAGAGCAAATGAGGAACTGCATGAGGAACAGCACAAAGGATGTCATCCACAATCAGAAATCAAGGCAGGTCAGTCCTATAATGGGTCTATGCATTCAGTTGGTAGGCACTTAATAAATATCTATTAGGGGCAGCTAGGTGGCGCAGTGGAGTCAGGAGTACCTGAGTTCAAATCCAGCCTCAGACACTTAACACTTACTAGCTGTGTGACCCTGGGCAAGTCACTTAACCCCAATTGCCTCACTTAAAAAAAAAAAACCAAAACAAAACACCAAAAGTTGTGTCTGGCATGAGAAGTAGCAGAGATGGAATTAGATTTCTGCTTCTGATAGTACTAATAGTGGGTGAGTGACTTAACCTCTCAGAGTTCTAGGCAACACTGGAGGACAAGGTACAGAGAAAATGCCCATCTACATCGAGAGTGAGTATTTCCCCACGCAAGAATCCCATATCCCAGTGAAGTCACAGGTCCACTGCCTATCTTTTGGTCTGGCATTTTTAATTCATAGACATCTTATGGACTATAAAGGAAATCAGTTGGCAAGTCACCAAAGGCCACAACAATCCATCCATTTCCTTTCATGTTGTCCAGAACCATAACTAGACTGGTACAGTGTAAGCTTTTCCCAGCATGACAGCATGGAGGCAGAACAGGTTTTTCCAGCTCATACAGAAAGAGGTAACTGGCCCACTCCCATTGAGTGCATTAGGCCTTTGCCTCCAGGGTTCTGTCACTGGACTGATTATTTCCTCTCTTCTGCCTCCAGGGGGTAGGGAGCAACTAAATAGCACAATGGATAAACTGCCAGGCCTAGAGTCAGGAAAACCTAGTTCAAATCTGGCCTCAGACATTTACCCTGTTTGCCTCCATTTCCTCAGCTATGAAATGAGGTGGAGAAGGAAATGGCAAACCACTCCAGTATTTATGAAGCCATGAAGAGTCAGACATGACTGAAGTAACCAAACAACAACAAAGGAGAAGGAAGAAGGGAACACATCAGAGCATCCCCTTCAGGAGAGGGAAGAAAAGAACAGATAAGAGCATCCCCTTCCCAGTGCAAACACCCATCCACAGCTGGTTGTTCTCTGCACTGCAGTCCCTCTGCAAGCGTATATTGCCAACTAATATGTATAGTAGATATAGGGAGAACATTTTGATGCAATCAAGCTTGGTTCAAGCATCAACTGATAGTCTGAAAACTTAAGAACTGCTTGGTTTGAAGTACCTCTATAACTTCTAATGTTCTCTGGGATAACTTTAACTCCATTATTAAAGGAGATACTCTAGTGTAGGAAACCAGAAGACTTCTGCAGAATAGGAATGAATAGAACACTTGGGAATAATACAGGCTACTAGCTACAAATTAGGTTGATGGAGGCAATAACCAGTACAGATTTCTCACGTGACTTGTCCAAGGTCAGTTCACCTCCCTGTGATGTCTCATCCTCCAAATGGAAATAAAAACAGTGAACTCTCTCATAAGTGTGCCCTGTAGTCTGATTAAAGATTGAAAAGATCTTTGAAAATCCACAGTGCTCCTAGGGAAAAATGCTAAATATCATTATCATTATTACACCTAATGCTATAATTTGGTCTCCCCAGATTCCTTTTTTATGCAAATTCCATCAAATTCTGACTTTTGACTTTTCTCCTCTCTGGACAAATCTCCAATGGTAAAGCAAAGGGAAATACTGAAGCAATTAGAGGGAAATTGAAACAATTAATTCCCCTCTTTTTTTTTTTTTAAAGTGAAGAGCTAGTCTCTGTGAACTGGTTCAACCACACAAAAAAGTCACCAATGACCTTTTTCTATCCAAGGTAAAGAAAAATCATCACTGGTAACCAATCAATCAATTATTTTAATCATTCTTTATTTTTACTTTCATTTGTGATGCACAGTAGTCTATTTACATGTTCATGTTATCTACTCCTTTAAGAGTCAGAGAATAGGGGCAGCTAGGTGGTGCAGTGGATAGAGCACTGGCCCTGGAGTCAGGAGGACCTGAGTTCAAATCTGGCCTCAGACACTTGACACTTACTAGCTGTATGACCTTAGGCAAGTCACTTAACCCCAATTGCCTCACCAAGAAAACTAAAAAAAAAAAAAAGTCAGAGAATATGCCATACAAACTGAGGATCAGGTGCCATTTTGAGCAAGAAAAAGCTTCCAGTACCCTGTGCTTCTCCCCAGCTTGGGATGTTTGGGAAGTTTCTTTTTCCTTTAATGGTATTCTAATTGATTGTACTTTATTCAATAATAGGTGATGAAATAAAAGAAAATAATTAAGTTAAATCTTAAAATTATATTATTTTCCCCTAAATTCTCAAAGGATAATAATATCATAGATTTGGAACTGCAAGGAACCTTAGACTTCATAGAGTCCAACCCCTTCATTTTACAGAGAGGTTAAGTGACTCACTGAGAGTCACACAGCTAATAATGATTTGAAGAGGCATTCAAATTCAGGTCTTCCCAACTTCAAGTCTAGTGTTCTATTTACTACCACACTCCTCCCTTCTTATCTTGAAAAAAAAAACAACGCAGCTATTTGATATTGGTCACTGGTAATGAATCAATCCATTGTTTCGATATTAACAGTCACCATGGGTGAAGATTGGGAGGCCTGTACCTTTGGCTTGTTTGATGAATTTTGCACACATTTGACATCACTGGGGTTTTAGATGAAGACGTTCTTGATGGATTACATCCCCAATTGATTCCAAGAGGCTTTTCCCTATAGCGATGTAATGTATATTCTTCTTTTGGAAGCACCTGATTCTTGTCCAAGCCTAAAGATTTGCTCTCAGGGAATTCATGGATCATATAAGATCTTAGAGCCCAAAGGGAATATAGAAGTCAACATCTCCAGGCTCTACTCCTGACTCAATTTTCTTTACCATGTCACAGAAACCAGGAAGTTGATTCCTCCCCTGTACTTCTCACAATGGAAGTAACCCTCCCCCTTCTGATCCCTTGCTCAGATTGACTAGTTTCTCCCAGAGCTTCCATTTTAAGGAAAATGTCCAGGCCAGACACGACTTCATTTCTCTCCAGCTTGTACTTGTGACTCTCTAGGACTTCCTCTACCACCATCCTGGGCTTCTCCTGATGTATTGTGGAAGTATCAGGAGAAGCCCAGGGTAGCTAAATAAAATCCAAGACCAGAATTCATTCTGGGGCAAGGGGCAAAATGGCAACCTTGGGAAATGGGTTGTCAGACTCTTCAAGGCTCACATTTGGCCTGTACTATTTTAAATAGACTCCTTTGCTTTACTATGATATCATGATTTATTTAGGTCTGATCAGGGAAGATTCTGTGGAAATGGAAGTTTATAAGCAGTAGAGTCAAACTGATTATTCCCTCAAATACCATGGACTAGGCATAGCTTAAATAGGACATGTTAGGAAACCCTAGGAGCCGCGACTAGCTTTGGGATCACTTCCATAAGGGCTACAGTTCTTAAGTCATCTCATTTTACACAAGAGAAACCTCCCCTGACAACAAAGATCTATCTAAAATACCAAAAACTTTTGAACTTCAGGCTTCGTACTTAAAGTTGAGGTGGAATTGGAGAGGCTTTGGATACTTCAGAGGAATCTGACTGATATGCTGGCATCAGCTCTTAATTCCAGCTTGGTGTTCAATAAACGATGATTGATTAAATGGCTGCTCTTCCCCACTGGCAGAACATTTTCAGCACCAAAAGTTCCCATCCACTCAGTTCTTTTCTTTCCTAAGTACTCCCAGGAATGTGAAACTTATCCATCTATGGTTCCTGACCAAACAGTTTGCTAGCCAAGACTATTGCTAACAATACCAACCACCCTGTCCAACACCAGCCACCATCTTTCATTATGATCTCCTTTCAAGTTTTCACTTACTCTCACCTGCAAGTGCATCCAATTACAGTCTATATTCAGTGAACTCCGTGTCAAACCTTTTTCTTCCTCAGATGGAATAGACAATTTTTTTCCTACCATAAGGAACGAGAACGATACACTGCAACCCTGCTCAGATGTGTCTGGCCTACCTAACTCAACAAGTATGAAACCCTATAATCTCAAACTCTCAAAAACAACCAGCTGCATTTTCCCCCGAATATGACTTTTTCAGGAACATTCTTCTCAATGGCAAAAAAAAAAAACTCCTTCTGATGACAATGGCAGGATGAGTAAACAAATCAAATAATTTGGATTTCATTTTCATCTCAAACTTTGACATCTTCTTTAAAAATTGGCATTTAAAAAATTAGGTAAAGGTGAAAAGCAGGAAGAGAATGCATAAATAAGACAAGCAAGGACTATGAAAAGTAACTATCAAAAAGGACCTTGGGTCAGACATGAAAGACTCATCAAGTACATAGTGTGAAAAGTGGGGGAAGGAGCTGTGATGGCTGGGAAACAGAATATGTCTATTCAGAGTTTTAGGCCAGAGGTGCTCTCTCTGAGATATATATGTATATAATTATATATTTATAGATAGTTTTATATATATATATATATATATATGTATATATATATGTATATATATATATAACAACTTATTTTCTCCAATCCATTTTCACCTCCTTGACCAGATCAACCTGCTTTGTATTAGTAGATATTGTTTCTACCAATGTGCATAAAAGTCCCTCAGATTTCAGTGCTTAGCGCAGTGCCTTACTCATAGGAGATACTTAATCAATGTTTATTGATTGACTAGAAACTAGATATTCCCTTTGTATGCATTAGCTGACATGATCATTTTAGGAGATTAGTGCCCCAAGACTGGCAATAATCCTGCCAAAGTTTCATCCATAGGAAATCTAAGCTTGTAAAATCACTTCCCTATTGGACATTTCTCTGGGGAGATCTGCCTGAACTATAGAGAAAAATGCCTGGTCACACTCATTTAGCATCAAAACCTAATATTGCTCAATAGTGGTGCAGAGGATAAGTTGAGGGGCATTTCCCATGCATTTCTAACTAAGATATCAGCATTTTTTTTATTTAGTAATCAGCCTTCCTTTCCTTATCACTCCCCTTGAGATAGTTTAAATTGGGTTGAAAGTTATCAACTTCCTTCTTAAACTCGCTCTGACCTTCAATATTGCAATCCGTGTGTCTAACCATACTCTTAAGTGCAATGTTGAGATTATGTGGATCAAAAAAAAAGCTGAAAGGGAGCAAAGGTCTCACCTTCGGAGAGCAAAAGAATTTACTACATTCTGCTGTGCTTGTCTTCAGGGGGAAAAATCCCTTCTAATTACACAACAGTTAGAAAACCTGAAACCAACCTTCACTAACCCATGCCTGAGGAATCAGGAGGATTCAGCATCCTATTTCTTGCTTCAATCAAGAGTGTTGGGGAGAGAAAAAAAAAAATCCTCATGGCTTTTAAAACATTGAAAATGGAATTCAAATGAAGTCACCTATAAAGTTATCTGACTTATTTTTACAAACAATTTATATGAGTATATTTGTATCCCCTAGTAGAAGGTAAGCTCCTTGAGGTCAAGGAATCTTTGAGGACTTTAGCTTTCTATCCTGACTTCCTGGTGCAGAAGAAGGGCTTTTTTATTTTGGGGGGGGGAGATAATGAGAGTTAAGTGACTTGCCCAAGATCACACAGCTAGTAAGTGTCAAGTGTCTGAGGCCGGATTTGAACTCAGGTCCTCCTGAATCCAGGGCCTGTGCTCTATCTACTGCGCCACCTAGCTGCCCCAGAAGGGCTTTTTTAAAAAGCTCCAACACAATAAGTTAATTGAACTGAAAAGACTTGAAAGAACTAATACTGTACAAATTATCTGGATATGTTTGCTACCCAAAGTGTGGCTTCTGTAAGATGAATCAAAGAAACCCAAATCCCTATTGATGTCCTGAATTATCTGGACTTTATGGACCTGAGGCTTTCTCTGTGTTTTGTAAATTCAGGGTTCTCCCAAGATGTTATATAGTTACTACATTTCCCTGAAGCTCTAAGGACATTCTACTATATAGAATACTTATTTGTGTGTATATTTTAATGATAGCTAGCATTTATGGAGCACAAGCCTTAAGGTTTGATAAATGCTTAAAATGTTTACCTTTATCTCATTTGGTCTTCTTAATAATCCTGTAAGCTAAGCATTCATTGTTGCCATTTTACAGATGAGAAAACTGAGGCTGAGAGGTTAAGTGACTTGTGAGTGTCAGACAGCTGAGGTAGGATTTGAACTCAGGTGTTGCAGACGTCACATTTCAGCTTCCTCTTCTGCCCTCCCCCTACTAAATTATAACTGTTTTTGAAGGTAGGAGCTATATCGTTTTTCATCTTATTATCCCTAGTGCCTAGCATAGTGACAGACACATAACTAGGGCTTAATAAATGTTTTGTTCAATTGAACTAAAGCTGAAAATGCCTTCAGGGAAAGATCCCTTGCAGTTAGAATCATTAAGCTTCTGTCTTGAGCAATGGGCCCCAATCTGTGACAAGTTAGTTATGATATACTAGATAATGATAAGGATGTAGAATGAAGTGTTATCTTCTCCATCTTCAAAAAGGGAAGCCTTCAATCTTCTCAAAATTAAAGACTAATTTACTTGCTAGATATATCCACAAAACCCTATACTGATCATTAATCTTATCTGCAGAGGACCAATAACAAAATAATTTTCCCTCTTCAGTACAGGTATAGAATAGTGCATATATATGTTGTTTTCATTTTGCTCATTTTTGTTTGTATGTTTATGAGACAGGGTTTGGTCCAGGAGGAAACAGCTATTGGGAAGTAACAACCGGGGTGGGGGTAGGGGGAGGCATAAATAACACAAAAAGATGGAAAAAATTAAAAAGCACAGCTTCCTTCTCAACTCATCATGGGACTGGGTCTGTTAGTCTTAATATTTTTCAAGATATCTTTCAGGTGCTATTCCATCACTGCTCACTGCTATAATCTGTTTTCCTTCCCTGAGGAAGTGATTAAACACAACATAATATTTTTTTACATTTACTGGTGATAAACAACAATAATAAAGCAATTACTTCATTTAAACCAATTGCTTTTCTCTACATCACCTCATTTGCTCCTCAAAACAATTCTGTGATGCTAAGAGTGCACGTATTATTTATTTTCTGTATTCTAATGATGGGGAAATTAAACCCCACTGGTTTTGCTGGCTAGTCAGAAATCAAAGTGCTGAGACTTGAGACCATTTTCTGACTTGAAGCCCTGCACTCACATTAATATCCAGCTGACATTTATTAACTGCCAACTGTGTGCATAGCACTTGATGCTTTCCATTCCTCTGTGTTATGTTTAATCTATAGACTGGATTTGTCTATGGACCAGACAGTATAAAACAGGTTTATGTTCCTTCCAAGCCTATCTATCCTATACCACAGCACCCAGAATTAGACTGTATAGAGAAGTTCTTTGAAAGGTGAAATTGCAGTCGTAAGGTGATTTCCTGGTTTTATCTCCTTTTTAAAAATTGTTGGGGCAGCTACGTGGTGCAGTGGATAGAGCACCGGCCCTGGATTCAGGAGTACCTGAGTTCAAATCCGACCTCAGACACTTAACACTTACTAGCTGTGTGACTCTGGGCAAGTCACTTAACCCCAATTGCCCCACAATAAGAAAAAAAAATTGTTGATGAATTTGGATGTGATTTCTATGTGTTTATTAGAAATGGGTAGATGAGAATGCTCCTCTGAGTTTTAAAATCATAGACTTTTCAAGCTGGAAGGGACTATAGAAATCATTTGGTCCAACCCTCACCTTGTACAGATTAGAAGTCATGACATGTTTTACAGATTAGAGGAGATGTGACATGTCCAAACTCATCGGGATGGATCACAGGTTCTTTTTTTTTTTTTTTTGGTGAGGCAATTGGGGTTAAGTGACTTGCCTATGGTCACACAGCTAGTAAGTGTCAAGTGTCTGAGGCCGGATTTGAACTCAGGTACTCCTGACTCCAGGGCCTGTACTCTATCCATTGCGCCACCTAGCTGCCTCGATCACAGGTTCTTAACCTAGAGTACCTGAAATTATTTTTTAAAAATATTTTGATAACTGCATTTTAATTTAATTGGCTTCCTTTGTAATACTATGTATTTTATTTTATGCATTTAAAAATAGTATCCTGGGAAAGTGTGCATAGGTTTCACCAGACTGCCAGAAGGGTCCAAGACACTAAAAAGGTTAAGAATCCCTAGCATAGGGGCAGCTAGGTGGTGCAGCAGATAAAGCACCGGCCCTGGATTCAGGAGCACCTGAGTTCAAATCCGACCTCAGACACTTGACACTTGCTAGCTGTGTGACCCTGGACAAGTCACTTAACCCTCATTGCCCCCGGGGGGGAAAAAAAAAATATATATATATATATATATATATCCCTAGCATAGGCAAAATGAAGGGATTGATCCTAAAAGTAGAAAGACCCCTAAGAAACAGCTTAACAGAAATATGACTTTGGCCAAGTCATTTAATCTCCCATAAACCTCAGTTTTATCTGTGAAATGAAGAAGTTGCCTCTGGCCTCTGAACTTTTAAGATTTAAATCCATGATTCTGCTTTTGCAAATGCTTGAGGAAATGCAAAGATTATACTTAACAAAGCCTTTGCTCTCCTGGAAGCCCCCTCTATGGATTACCTCCATGCAGAAGATAGATGGCCTCTGGGTGAGAAAACAAGTCAGGCTTCTCAATTTTTATAAGAGAATATCAATTCTTACTTTATCATGTCTCTTAGTTAGAACTCTTTGTAATCAATGTTACACAATACTGACTTCAGATACTTGACAGAAAATTGCTACCTGCCTAAAGTTTGCTTGAGACATCTGTTATCAGAGATGGACTTCCAGTCTTCTAACCTGCATTGTTATCATACTGCTCAATATCTCTTCTATCAGGCTCTACACAATAAATTCCTCCTTGAATCTGGTGTCAGAAAAGTATTTTTCTAGACAAATTGATAATTTCATTTGATCAGACAAGGTAAGTGATACCATACCAAGTATTTTCCTTTTTGCCTCAGTTGCCCCAAACCTCAGAGTATGATTCATAGATTGCTCACCTACAGGCAGGTAGGCACAGTGAGATAAAATGCTGAGAAGTTAGGAAGACTGGGTTCTAGCCTCAGACACTTACTTAGCTGTATGACCCTACAAACACATGCATTTACAGGTCTTAACCTGTCCTTAAAAAAGCCTTTCACTTCTCTCTGCTGCCCCCTCAAATAATCATCTGGTATTTTATTCTTTCACAGTCAGATTCATAGAAAGAGCTGTCTACACTGTGGAACTCTATTCCCTCCCTACCCACTCACTTTTCAACCCTAGCTTCTGACCTCACTACTGAAGTTGCCACCCCCAAGGTTACCAATGATATCTGCTAAATCCAAAAGCCTTTTTTTCTTGCTACTGTGGAAGCATATTAGCAATTTCCCTTTTAGTTTAACAGAAAATATTAAGAAATAAATCCCTCCCGTCTAAAATTCTTTGCAGACTTACCAGAAAGAAGGAAATTTGATCAGTACTTAATCAAACTTCTTAGGAAACAATGTCCTCCATTAATATCCTTCTTCTCATGCCTAGCACCTTTTTTTCTTAGGCAAATTTGAAAATGAAAGTTAAAATTAGGTGAAATTAATTAAGAATGGTAACCAAATTTAGAAATTAAAACACTTCCAAGTGAAGGGATTAGTGTTGAAACTAAAAGCAGTCCCCTTTTTCCCCATTTCCTAACTGGATTAGGGTACTGATCAGAATCAACATATCTCATTGGTTGCTTTAGGTTAGCAGGGACCAGATGGGTGGGGGAGAGCCCTTTGAAAGGAGTGGTCAAAATAAAAGAATTGAGTGGCTTCTCAGAGAATGATTCTCCCAGGGCTTTCGGGAAAGATTAAGGAACTATTGTTCTATCAGTTGGAGTAGAAAGTTAACCCAAAACCATGTTTATTATATTGTGACAATTTCCTCCTAGAAGATTCCAATATATGTCAAGTTAACTAACTTTTAAATGACATACTGGGTGCCAGGCACAGTCTCAAGTGCTTGGAATACAAAGAAAGGCCCTCTCCTTCAGGTGATTTGCAATCTAATGGGGAACAGAGCAAGCAAACAAATATGTATATACAAGCTATATACAGAATAAATGGGAAATAAACGACAGAGGGAATGTACTAGAATTAAACAGTATTGGGAAAGGCTTCCTGAAAAGTTTTTTGTTGTTGTTGTTTATCCTTCTTTCTTGGGACCATGACATTAGGGAGGTGGTGTCATGACTTGCAGTGAAGTGGATTTAAGTGAGAGAGGGCTATGCAAAGTCATTTAGCCTCAGTCTCCTCCAGAGCCATCTGGGTCCAGTAACAAGATATACATGAGGACAATTAGAGATGGCCCTGGATGTTTAAAGGCAATCAGGGTTAAGTGACTTGCCCAGGGTCACACAGCTAGTGTCAAGTATCTAAAGCCAGATTTAAACTCAGGTCCTCCTGACTCTGCCCTAGTTGGGACTTGAAGGAAGTCAGGTGGTAGGAATGAAAAGGGAAAGCATTCTAGGTTTAGGGACAGCCAGCGATATGCCCAAAGCAAGGAGATGGAGCATCTTGGCCCATGTAAGAGCCAGAGGTCCAGAGTCCCTGGTGGGGAGGGGTGTAAGAAAACTGGAAAGGTTGGGGTGAGGCTGGTAGGGCATGGACACCCACAGCAAGCCGGAGCAACTCATGTGAAGATCCAGCAAGGGAGACTGAGAAAGAATAGGTAGAACCAGGAGAGAGCAATATAGTGAAAGCCTAGAGATAAGAATATCTAGAACAGGGCCTCTTAAAACTTTTTCCACTCATGACGCCTTTCTGCCAGAGAAATTTTTACATGACCTCAGGTATGTAGGTGTTTAAAATCGATATACAAATCAAACATTTACTGCCAAATTTTGAGACCCCCACATTCAGTTACACAAACCCATGTGGGGTTGCAACCCACAGTTTAAGAAGCTTTGATCTAGAAGAAGTTGATCTGATGTAGGAGGCAAAGAAAGGGTTAACACACTTACTAGCTGTGTGACCCTGGGCAAGTCACTTAACCCCAATTGCCTCTGCCTCAGAAAAAAAAAAGAAAGAAAGAAAGGGTTAACAAGCAAACTTAAGACCTGAGCTCTAATTTAGCTCTGAGCTCCAAGAGGGGCTATAACTTACAGACCCCAGCTCCCAAAAGGGATTAACAGATAACTAAAAGACTTGGACCTTCATTAATACAAGTCAGGGCCTAGATTCTTGTTACCCACATTAATCAGCACCCATAACAAGAACATAAAGAGGCAGGTCAGGTCATAGAGACCTTAACTATAACAAATTCATAAATGCTATAGAAATCCTAATTGATAAATGAAAATATTCCGAAGCTAGGCCTGGGAATGAAACATTCTGACCGTGGCAAGTTGAGGTAAGGTGTGCAGAAAAGGCCAAATTTGTCACCAGATTCACTTTATGACATGTAAACGCCCAAAACACACCTCCATACAAAAAAGGTACCTCCCTAGGGGTTGGCTTAGGACCCCAGGAAGTCCAAATTAGGATAAGCCCTCCCCTGTATCTCCCTAAGGTGGAGATTATCATAATGAGACTGATAATCAGTTTATCCATACTATAAATATAACTGGACAAAAAAGGAAGATAATAAATGTTGGAGAGGCTGTGGGAAAATTGGAACACTAATGCATTGTTGGTGGAGCTGTGAGCTGATCCAACCATTCTGGAGAGCAATTTGGAATTATGCCCAAAGGGCAATAAAGCTGTGCATACCCTTTGACCCAGCAATCCCACTTTTAGGTCTTTTGCCTAAAGAAATCATGGAAGGGGGAAAGGGACCCACATGTACAAAAATATTTATAGCTGCTCTTTACGTGGTAGCAAGGAATTGGAAGTTGAGGGGGTGCCCATCAATTGGGGAATGGCTGGACAAGTTGTGGTATATGAATACAATGGAATACTATTGTGCTGTAAGAAATGATGAGCAAGAGGAGTTCAGAGAAACCTGGAGGGTCTTACGAGAGCTGATGATGAGTGAGATGAGCAGAATCAGAAGAACACTGTACACAGTATCATCAATATTGCGTGTTGATCTACTGTGATGGACTATATTCTTCTCACCAATGCAATGGTACAGAAGAGTTCCAGGGAACTCATGATAGAAGAGGATCTCCAAATCCAAGAAAGAAAAAGAAAGAAAGAACTGTGGAGTATAGATGCTGATTGAACCATATTATTTCTTTTGTTTTGGGTGCTGTTGTTTTTTTTTTCTATTTTGAGGTTTTGCATCACTGCTCTGATTTTTTCTCTTGTAACAGGATTAATGCAGAAATAGGATTAATGTTATTATGTGTATATATATATATATATGTGTGTGTATATATATATATATATGTATATGTATAGAGATATATAGATATAACCTATATCAGATTACCTACTGTCTGGGGGAGGGGGGAGGGAGGGCAGGGAGGGAGAAAAATCTGAAATTGTAAAGCATGTATAAACAAAAGATGAGAACTATCTTTACATGTAACGGAAAAAATAAAATACCTTATACATTAAAAAAAAAAGTATAACTGTTTTTCCTTTCCCTATTCGAGAGACACCTCCATGATGCTCTCCCTGTGGTCACTCACAGTACTGCAATAAAACTTGGGAAACTGAGTCACCGAGTCTTGTAATTCTTTTGGGACAACTCACGATCAATCTGATCAATTAATTAATTTCATCCCACATCAGATCCACAATGTCAAGGGCTACGGAGATGTCAAGAAAGATGAGGGATGAAAAGAAACCATTAGACTTGGCAATGAATTCATTTGATAAATAGGATTTCAAAAGACTTTCAAAAGGCAAAAGACTTTCAACTGTGAGAATTTAAGTTGCTCACAGTTTAATGGGGGAAGACAACAAGCAAACAAATATGTGGGATAGAAAGGAGAGAGTTAAGAGAGGGAAGGCACTAGAATCAAAAGGGGTTGGGAAAGGCTTCCACTGGTGACTCTTACTCCAGTGTTCACACACCAGGCAAATCAGTCCCCATGAATATCGAGAAACACTTTCTAAGCCCAAGTCGTTAGTGATATTAAATGTCAGAATCTACTATGCAATATGAGGAATCATGAAGATGAGCCTTCCCGACTCCAGGCCCAGCACTCTTGTCCACTGACTACTGTAAAGAATTAATTGTTATTTGAGGTTTTTATGACCCCATCTTTTGGCTAGAATTTTAAAAACCCTGACGCGTGCACTGGCCTGGGGCTCAGGCGCAGTACCTCCACAAACAGCACTGGTTGTAGCCATCGCCATGGCGCTGGCACCTCACATCATCACCACTCGCCGACACCTACATGGGCCTGGCAAAATTATAATGACTGGAAGCCCAGTGAGGGCAGTCATGTGACTTTCAGGGCTGCCAGTCAATTGGCTTAGGGCTGTTGTGTGGTCAGCCTGGGGTCTGCTGGGAAGAAGGGAGGAATTTCGCCATTCCAGCTTGAAGCTGGAAGGTGACAAGACCCAGCAGTGTGTTCTCAGCTGATTCCTGGGTGGTGGTGTTATTCAGGTTGAATCATTTCCCTTCCCTCATTTTATTTCCTTTCCCTTAATTCTACTGATCTTGCTTGTGTTTTTAAGTTTGTTCTTGTTAATAAATCCTGTTCTGTTTTTGAGGGAGGCTGTCGGTCTCCTTCCTTACCCCAATATTGCGTTGAGCTGCATAGCTAACACTCCCCAATTAAAAATTGGTCCCTACACTACTTGACTGCACGGCCTCTCACCTGGAGATACTACTATTGCAATAGCCTGTAGATACATTTGCCCAGTTCAAGTCTGTACCCTTTTCAACCCATCCTCCATTCAAACTACCAAAATGATTTTCCTAAAGTATAGGTCAGAGATCAGGTGGTCTGTCTCCCCCTCCCCCCCAAAATCCAGTGCATCCCTATTGCCTCCAGGATCAAATACAAAATCCTATTAGGCATTCAAAGCTGATCCTAACCCAGCCCCCTCCTATCTTTCCAGTCTTCTTAATACCCAAAATATACCCTTTGATCCAGTGACATTGGCCTCTTGGCTGTTCCACAAACAAGATTCTTCCTCCCTCAAGCTCTAAGCATTTTCTCTGTTACCTATGCCTGTAATTGTCCACACTCTCCACTCCCCCTACTGATCTCCTTGGCTTCCTTTAAGTCCCAACTAAAATTCCTTCTTTTACTGGAAGCCTTCCCAACCCCTCTTAATTCTAGTGCCTCCCCTCTGTTCATTTTTTCCCTATTAATTCTCTATATAGCTTGCTTTGTATATATATGTTTGCATGTTGACCCCCCCATTAGACCATTGAAAGTAGGGGCTGTCTTTTGCCTCTTTTTGTATCCAGGTGCTTTAGCAATGCACCTAGCACTTAGTAGGTGCTTAATAAACACTGAGTGATTGAAATACAGGTAATCTCAGTGAGCCTCAATTTCCTTAGCTATACAATGGGGAACCACAGGATCACAGAGTTAAATCTAGAAGGGACCTTGTAGGTTATCTAATCCAAATCCTTCTTATAAATTAGTCATGGCCCAGAAAGGTTGTAACTTCTCCAAGATCACATAATAAGTGGCATACCTACAGAATAAAACCTGCCTTTGTTGCTGTTGTTCAGACATTTTTCAACAGCGTCTGATTCTTTGTGACCCCATTTGGGATTTTCTTGGGAAAGAATTATTAAATAATAAAGAATAATTAGAATTATTGGCAGTTTTCTTCTCTGGATCATTTTACAAATGAGGAACTATGGCAAACAGGGTTAAGTGACTTGTCCAGGGTCACATAGCTAAGTGTCTAAGACCAGATTTGAACTCAGGAAGATGAGTTTTACTGACTTCAGTCTAGGTACTCTATCCACTAAGCCACCTGGCTGCCCAAAACCTGCCTTACCTACCTAGGAACAAGGAGGTAACGGTAGGGCAATTATTGGTGGTAGAGACCACTTTAAAAGACAAAGTACTTGGGGCGGCTAGGTGGCACAGTGGATAAAGCACCGGGCCTGCATTCAGGAGTACCTGAGTTCAAATCTGGCCTCAGACACTTAACACTTCCTAGCTGTGTGACCCTGGGCAAGTCGCTTAAGCCCAATTGCCTCACAAAAAATTAAAAAAAAAAAAAGACAAAGTACTTTAGAAGTATGTTGTTGTTGTTGTTGGCTGCTGCTACTGCTGCTGTTAAATAAATTTTTAGGGGGGAAAAAAAAAAGCAAAAATAAAACTTTTTAGTTTTGGATCATAGGATTTAGTGCTAGAAAGAATCTTTAAAGTGTATTTCATAAAATTGCCTCTATCTTGGGGCATCTAGGTGGTGCAGTGGATAGAGCACCAGCCCTGGATTCAAGAGGACCTGAGTTCAAATCCAGCCTCAGACCCTTGACACTTACTAGCTGTGTGACCCTGGGCAAGTCACTTAACCCCAATTGCCTCGATAAAAAAAAAAAATTTAATTGCCTCTATCTTACTTACAGGAGTTGATGAGGGCCATTGACCCTCTCAACCATCTGTCAACTTTATATCAGGGTTTCTTTACTTTCATTGCTCACTGACTTCTTTAGCAGTCTGACTGCTTCTCACACTAATGATTTTAAGTACATAAAATAAAATACGATTAAAAAGGAAGCCAATCATATTGAAATGCAGTTATCAGGGGCAGCTCGGTGGCACAGTAGATAAAGCACTGGCCCAGGATTCAGGAGGACCTGAGTTCAAATCCAGCCTCAGACACTTGACACTTACTAGCTGTGTGACCCTGGGCAAGTCACTTAACCCTCATTGCCTCACCAAAAAAAAAAAGAAAAGAAAAAGGGGAAAAAAAAATAGAAACGCAGTTATCAAAATGTTTCCCTATCCAAGTGCATGGATCCCAGGTTAAAAACCTCTACCCTGTATTGAGGTCACCTTTGGTAAAATCCAGAAAGATATCACTGGCCTAGTAGAAATGATCTTTCAGTCAGTCTTCTTTCTTTTTCTCTTTTGTTCTCAAAAGAAGATCTAGTGTTTTATTTTGTGAGATTTTTTTTACCCTTTTGATTTTCTTCCTTTCACTCATATCTTAAACCATCTCTCTAATATAACAACTCCTATGCATTCCTTTCCTAACAAACTATCGAGTCTTTGCTAATATAATCTAAGTGAACAATTGATTGGCTTACTTGCCCTTCTCCAGTGCTGTGCTGTTCAGTAGTCTTTGACTCAGTCTTAGGTACCCCATTAGTGGTTTTCTTGGCAAAGATACTGAAGTGGTTTGCCATTTCCTGTTCTATCTCTTTTTACAGAGGAGAAAACTGGGGCAAACAGGGTTAAGTGACTTGCCTGGCTTCACACAAGCCAGTAAGTGTCTGAGGTCAAATTTGAACTCAGGTCTTCCGGACTCCAGGCCCAGCAGTTTATCAAGTGTGCCACATGATTCCATCTCTTCCCCCATAGTTCAAACATACTCTCCCCCTTCACCTCTGCTTCTTAGAATCCTTATCTTCCTTTAAGGCTCAGGTCAAGACCTTCTTCCTAAAGAAACCTTTTCTGATCCCACTAGTCCTTAGTAATACTGCTGAAACTACTTTGTAAATATTTTGTATTGACTTGTCTGTATACATGTTGATTTCTCTCAGCAGACTACCTCTTTGTCAACAGGGACTAAGTCTTTTTTTAAAACTTATATCCCAAGTGACTAGAATGGAACCTTGAACACAGTAAGTACTAAACATATTCCTGTGGAATGAAACGATTTGACATTATAAAGGCACATCATATTAGGTGTGGCCATAAATAAATAAATGAGGTACATTTCTGTACGTGACTTATATGGACTAGGACTGAGTGAACCTAAGGCATCCAAGTCTAAAATAATGCTGGAATTCTGAAAAGCAGAATAGGAGCATATCATGGATGCTCAATTGATAAATCAGAAACCGCATAAGAAGCCCTTACAGTCCGACAGGCTCTAGACTAAGCCTAGAGAAGACAAAGGCAAAAACTGGTCCCTGCCCTCAGGGAACTCCCTTTCTAGAGGAGATAACATACATATGAAATGTCTTCACAGTAGATCAAAGGTCATCTCAGAGGAGAAGGCACTAGCAGCTGGGACTGAGATGGAAAGGGAGTCATGCAAACTGAGACCTAGGTTTGAAGAAAGAGTTTAGAGACAGAGAGTTCTGCAGTGTTATGTTATAGGATGTAAGCCACTCTCGCTGGACCCTAAACTGTATGAGGGAAGCAAAGTGTAATAAGACTGGAAAGGCAAAAAGGATTCACTGTATAAATATAAATATCTGTGTTTTTTTATTTCAAATTTCAGAATTGGGTAGATGGTACAGTGGCTGGAGTGCTAGGTTGGAATCAGGAAGACCTGAGCTCAAATCTGACCTCAGACACGTCCTAGCTGTGTGACCCTGGGCAAGTCACTTAACCTGTTTGCCTCAGTTTCCTCATCTATGAAATGGGAATTTTAACAGCTTCTATCTCACAGGGTCATTGTGAAGATTGTATATTTAGACAGAAAAACATTTCAATATAACTGGCTTCCTTTTAAAACTTATGTATAAATGAAATAATATTTTAAAGTGCTTAGCACAATTCCCTGCACATAGTAAGTTTATTCCCATAAAATGCTTATTCCCTTCCCAGACAGAAGATTTTATATTAGATGCTAGAGGTGATAGGGAGCCACTACAGTCTGTGTAATAGGAAGGGGCTTGTGCAGATCTGTCAGAATAACCTAGGCAGCTAAATGGAAGATGGATTAATATTGGGTAGAGACAAGACAGGGAGAAGATCACTGTAATAGTCGAGGTTAGAGGGCAGGAAGACCTACACTGGGGCCCCAGTGGTTGTGTAAGAGGAGAGAAAAAGATACATATGAGAGATGTCATGAAATTATAAATGACAAGATTTGGGAATGTGTTGGTTAATGTGGTAGGAGTTGGTGTGAGAATGACACAGAGGTTAAGCGAGTGGGAGGATGGTGGTGCCCTTAACCATAATAGGGAAGTTGGAAAGCGGGGAAGGTTTAAGGGAAAAGATTAATGCGCTTTGTTTTAAATATGTTGAGCTTCAAATGCCTATGGGAACCCAGGTCTGAAATGCCCAAAAGACAATTGATGACGTAGAACTGCAGCTGCTGAGAGAGGCTGGGTATGAAGATAGTTGAACCCACTGTAGATGATGAGATCCCCAAATGACATTGTCAAGAAGGAAAAGAAAGGGCCAAAGATTGAGCCTTGGGGAACACTTGCAGTTAGTGGACATGACATGGATAAGAAGAACTTGTGAAAGTGACAATGGTCAATAAAGGAAAACAAAAGTAGACATTTCTTCCTGAGTTATCCAAGTGCTTGTTGTCTCCATTCTCTGCTGTACTTTTAGAGATCTGGCCTGATGAAGATAGATGACAGAGAACCTTAGTCCTTTCTCAGATATGAAAATACTGAAAAAGGTCAGTTCTACAAACCCCACAGGTAGAACTGTTCCAGAATGGTGGTTTAAAATAGCTATGTTAGAAGTATCCTGGGATATCTTGAGCATCATATTCCAAAGGATGCTGGGAAGGAGAGGAGCAGAGCAGTATGCTTGGGGTTTGACCAACAAATACAACAGGCTTCCTGTGGGTATCACAACAATTCACAGCAGTGGGAAAAAGCACAGCCTTTTCAGAAATCTTGGAGAGTCAGACTTTATCACTTCTCCCAGACTTTCCCCTTCCCCCAGTAGAAGCTATTTCAACTCTTAATATCATCAGGGAAACTCAGAGTTATTCATAGTCACATGGCAAGGCTGTGGCTCAACTGGGACTCAAAATGCTGAATTTCTGACTTCCTATTTCATGTCTTGGTTACAAAGATCCAAAGAAATCCATCACACATACACAAAATACCTTACAATTTAACCTCTGCTCAGCCCATAGAATCTTAATTGCTCCATGTCCAATGTAGACATCTCTCTCTCCCCTGCCCCATACCATTTGTCCCTAATAGAAGAGTTGATATCGTCTTCCTGCCAATGCTTATGGCCACTACTGCCACTGACACCACAGCTTTGTCCATTTCCCATGGGCTAGGCCAGAACCCATCAACGAAAGGTACCAAACCCCTAAAGTTCATGTTAGGCAGCTGAGCAGCCCAGTGGAAAAGGTGCTGGACCAAAAATCAGGAAGACCCCAATTAAGCCCCACCCTCAATGATCTTGGACAAGTCACTTCAACTTTCCTGAGCAGTATTTTACTCATCTGTAAAACAGGAACAATAAAGAGAATTCACTCCCACAAGGTTGTTGTGAGAATCAAAAGAGCTAGTGTTCATAAAGGACTTTGCAAACCTCAAAGCATTAGAGAAATGCTAGCTATCCTTATTGTGCTAGGGTCTATACAAAGATAATGACATTGGTCCAGGCCCTGTTCTCTACAAGGCTATAGTAGCCTAAGTAGGATACATCATAAAGACTCTAAAATATGTTTGTTAATGGCCAAGACAAATAAAGTTCAGGGACAGGAAGGAAGGAAGTAAAGACTTTTTGGGAGAAGATCTGAAAAATAAGAATTTGACCTCTTAGTTTCTACCTATCTCTACCCTCCCAAACTCCATCCAGGTAGAGGAACTAGCCTTAGCCTGGAAGAAAGGAAAGAAAAGAAAACTAAGGGAAATCTACTCCCAATATCTCATTGGCGATCTCAAGTTCAACTAGCAAGGGGTAAAATCCTTATTACCATCATCATTAGCATTGATATAGCCCTTTAAAGTTTGCAAACCACTTTACAAAGGATGTCATTTTATTCTCATAATCCTGGGAAGCAGGTTAGCCCCTTTTTACAGATGAGGAAATAGAAACAGAGCTTAAGTGACTTGCCCTAAATCATATAGGTAATAAATGTCATAGGTCTGGGTTTGAATTCAGGTCTTCCAGATTGCAGGTCCAGTACTCTATTTCTTTAATTATACTAATGCCTAGTATCACTTTATATTGCTTTCTAGGCTCTACTACTGTCCTTGGTTTAATTTAATTTTCCCCCTTTTCCTTCAAAGTAAGGAAACATGAGAAAGATAGCAATTAATAAAATTTTAGGATCATTAAATTAAATCCCCTGCTGTTTTCTTATAGCAATTAATTTTTTTTTTAAAAAAGCATTGCCTTAGGTTACCTAATCCATTCTTAAAATTTTACAACTAAGGAGATTCCACAACTTACCTTAAATTATTTCAGTATTTCAACAACTCAGTCATCTGAAAGCTCCTCTAGTGATTAACAAAAACTCTTTCATACATTTTAGTCCCATAACTTTATTCTACCGAGGTTATGACAAAAAGGGACCAACAGTTTCTTCTCTCACTGTATAGTGACCCTTATCCAAGGCCTCTTAAGGATAGAGGGAACCCATACCCTCTCCCAAAGACAACCCCAGCGTTCAAGTTTCACTGATCATCAGTTCTTGGAGATAATATTGATGCTATTTAAAGTGTGCCCAACTTGTTTTCTCTCCCATACCAAGCAACAGTAATCCTTTCCTTTACACCTTTTCCTTATGCTGATTTTATTTACCATATGCCAGTCTTTTTAACCTCCTCTTAACTATTGAGAAAGAGACACAGCAAATTATTGTGCCACAGAAAAAAACCCAGTCAATACTACTTTTAAGAATATTATTCAGCTTGTTTCATTTCTTTTAACTACCAAATCCAAGTTTCAGTTCAACAAAATTTACCGGTTTCTAGAATTATGTGATTTCCTATGCACGAAACTAAAAATTTGACAGTCAAATACAGGCTATAAGGCAGACTCTCAAGGTAGCTTCATCCAGTAGAGAGAGGGCTTGACTTGGAATTAGGAAGACCTGACCTCAGGACCTGGTCAAGTCACTTAACCATTTTCCTCATCTGTAAAATGGAAATAACAGCACCTGTAACATTCAGTTGGTGTGAGGCTGAAATGCCAAAGAATATGAAGCACTGTGCAAGGTTTAAAGAACTAGCTATAATAATCACTTAGTACCAGGAAATACTGATTTTAAATGTGGGAAGGTCTTTTACTGTAATTGGCAAATTGAGGATCTTTTAAAAGCAACTCCCTAAGAAAGAATAAAATTATTTCTTTCTTTCTTTTTTTTTTTTGGTGAGGCAATTGGGGTTAAGTGACTTGCCCAGGGTCACACAGCTAGTAAGTGTTAAGTGTCTGAGGCCAAATTTGAACTCAGGTCCTCCTGAATCCAGGGCCAGTGCTCTATCCACTGTGCCACCTAGCTGCCCGATAAAATAATTTCTAATTCTTTAAATAGCATTTTGGAGGGTTGGGGTTTTTTTACTTTTTTGTTTTTAATATATTAACTCAGATTCATAATTCAAGTTCAAAAGGATTCCAAATTTTCCTGATAAAAACCTCAACCTTCTGTTTCCTTTTGCCTCTGTTGACTCAGTGGAGAGACAACTCCTAAAGTTTCTTATAAAGTTAGACATTCAGTGAAGTCTATAGTAAATAAATAACTAAGTTGCCCAGGAGAAATTAACCATTACCTCCGGTTTGGATTTGGGTCTCTTTTTTAAGCCCTACAATTGACATTTCAATTCAGAAATTCTGGAGAAATAGTAATGTTTGAAAAAGATATGACCAGCCCAGGTTTTATCCAACAAAGAAATTTCAAAACATACTGTATACTGCCTTTATTACTTAAAAAAAAAAGTTCCTCGTACTTCTATCAAGAGTTGCTTCCTAACGTTTTAATTAAAAACTTCAATTACAACAATAATCCTACTCTCTGGATTAAAAGCATATTGTTACTATATAGCTGTATGTCCAAAAGTTTTGGTTTATATACACATCCATCCAGTTGTTAGCCACTTTAGAAATTAATTAAAATAAGTTTCAGAACTATACATAGCAATGAACATATAATCATAAAATTACCATCTATAAATTGCACTGCCACAAATGAAATGCCAAAGAATTTTCCCCTTTCAGAAACCAAAGACCTGTGAACATCAAAATGGGAAAAAACGAAAAATGCTTCAGTAACCAAAAATCTTAAATAGACAAAGATCACCATATTCCTGATTATGCCACGAAGCCCAAAGCTACTAACAAGATCAATTTTAAAAGAATGATAGGAAATCACAGCTTGACAAGTAACATCCAGTTGCCTACTGAATTTACAAGCAACAGAAAACATATTGCAACAGAAATCAGGTATTGATTAGAAATGGTCTTCAAGTTTATTTAAAGTACAGAAAATTAACCCGCTAGTTCAGATACCTACCAGCACTGATTGGATTTCTATCACTGTTATCACTTCAACTAAGCAGCATCGACTCATAATCCCTGCCACCAGAACATAAGCAGCAGCATGCAAAAAGGGACAGGAGAAAGAAACAAACCACAGCTCAAAACTGGACCATGAATAATGTATAGCATGGTCTTGTTTGAATCCACTTAGTTCAGAAGAGAGAAAAGAGAAGTAGCTCATTAGGGCATTTCCTGAACCCTGGTTGGAATTTCAGTTAAGGGAGAAGAAATGACAAAGCACTTTTAAGGAGGAGGGGGACTTCCTATCTTTGTCTCAAGTGTGTTGGGGAGTGGAGAAACAGTGGCCAAATGAACCCACCTAGATAGTGGTGGGGAGGCCCCAGAAGGAGCTCACTGTGATCCCAGGATTGCCCCATTGTTATTGCTTTTGCACAGAAAACACATTCTTGTTATCAAATTGGACTACGATCCTGTACTTTGTGACAACTCGGGGTCTTTCCTTCTTTCATTGTTCTCACCTGCCTGTGCTTTTCAGCTCCAGCTCCGGAAGGTTGTATTTCTACTGAAATGAATAGATGTCAAGCTTTTGCTTCCTTTTTGCATAAAGTTTCCCCAATCTTACCTCTTTATTTTCTTAGATGTCATTTTGCTTTCAAAGTTCTTCCAGGATGTTATATTATCATATAATATTTATTACATATCACATATATATCACACACGTGCATGCACACACACACGTGTGTGTGTGTGTGTGTTTATACATATACACACACATATATTGTATCACCTTGCCCAATTACATTTTCACCTTACCAATGGGATGGAGAGATGTGACCTCTTATAGCAGAAATTCTCAATCTTGGGGGTGAGAGGGGTGAAGTGTATGGATCCCTTTTCAGAATAATATTTTAAATGCACAATATAAAAGACAGTTACAAAGAACACCAATTATATGGAAATATAGTTAACAAAATATGAAAACACAAGTTCTCAAACCTCAGCTTAAAAGTTTGCATCCTGTAGAACATAGGTTTTGTGAGGGCAATTTCATTTGTCTTTCTGTCCCCCAGTACTCAGCCTAGGGTAAAGGTGCTCAATAAATGCTTGGTGATTGATTGATTGACTAATATAGGTCATAATATCATCTAGTCCAACCCCTTCATTTATGGATGAAAAAACTTGGTTCCAGAGTAAGTAAGTGATTTGCAGTGTCACAGAGCTAATAAATGTCTGAGACAGGTCTTGCCAGGTTTTCCTGATTCCAAGTCCAGGGACCTCCATCCACTGTTCCAAGATGAATGCAAATATAATGCAAACTTCTTGAGGGCAAGAACTGTGGAGTTTCTTGTTTGCTTGTTTTGGGTCCCAGCACCTCCACAATGTTTGGTATATAGTTGGCACTTAAATGTTTGTTGAGTTGAATTCAATGAAATTAAGAAGTCTCTGGATTCCATTATTCTTTTCCCATCTGTGCTTAATCCTTGTTTTTCAGAGGGTATACTGGTGGGATTTGCCCTATCTTTATAGACCCACCTTCCCAAGAGGGCACACTTAATGGTCTTATTGTATATCCCTCAGGAGTTCAAAATCCAGAGCTCTCACTTTTGCTCACCAATCACATTTTGTGCTATAAGAATTAGCAGGGCACTAGAGAATAGTGGCTTCATCTGCTTTTCTCTGTTTAACCTACATTTTTGATTCCTGAAGCAAGACTTTCATGTTAATGACTGAAGTTTCATTTTCATTTCCAAAGGTTCAGTTTGTATTACTATAATTTTTGTGTTTTAAAAATAGGAGTTCAGTCAAGTTGACATTTATGTTTGACAAGGAGAGTGATTAGAATAACTGGAAATATCTCACCCAAATACTTGACTTCCTAGTTTCTGGAAAAGATCTCCCTAACAGTCAAATAAGAAGAAAAGTCTACTAGAATATCTAAGTTCCCTAATCATCTTACATTTTAGTTGACACTATCAGCCTCACCAAAAATGCACAAGGAATGATGAGATTTTAATAAAGGTAGAAATTGTTGATTAGGGTAGCTATTTAAGGAGAAAAAAAAAACTTTAACTACATTACAGCGAGCATTTGAAAAAGGAAAAAAAAAACAATTAAGGAATGATGCAATTCATTTTAGTTTAGCTGAAGAAGAAAATAAAAAAGATAAGAAATGAAGTTAAAAGTCAAGAGTAGGGACAGCTAGGTGATTCAGCAGATACAGTACTGGCTCTGGAGTCAGGAGGACCTGAGTTCAAATCTAGGCTTAACCCCTATTGCCTTACCAAAAAAAAAAAAAAAGTCAAGGCTAATGTTGTTCAATCATTTCTGTCATATCTGACTAAGGAAAACAGGATTAACTGACTTGCCCAGGGTCATACAGCTAGTGTCTGAGTTGAGATTTGAATTCAAGTTTTCCCAGTTACAACCCCAGCACTCTATCCACTTTACCACCTAGCTGCCCTATGGCTAATAGTCACTTTAAAACAGAGCTCCCTTAGTTGCTTCAAAACATAAATTTTGCTAGTATAATAATAAGATATGAGATTCAGTTACTCAACTCTGAATTGGCTCCTTCTCCAAACTCTTTTAGCTTTGACCCAAGCACAGTATTCTGTATTACTTTTTCTGTGCTGTACTTTGAAATACCTACTCTTCCCCAAAGTTTGCCATCTCCCCCTTATCCTGTTACTTGCCCCTAATCACCTCCATGATGGAGACCCAGTGGATTCTGTTTAACACAAAATAAAAAGATCCAATCCTCTCATTTTGCAGTTGAGGAAATGGGTACCCAGTAAAGTCAAAGTCTTCCAGGAAATAAACAAATTGGCTCCCAAAGCAGTTTGGAACCAGTAGCTCTGCCTATCAGTACCACCATTAAGTCTACTAAATTCATTCTTTAGGCCGGCAAAGGACTTGCCAGGTTTTCTGGCCTAATATGAAAGAGTTCATGGATTCCCACTTCCAGGTACACTCCACAACTTGGAACAAAGTGGCCTTTGCAGTACTTTAAGTGGTTGGATGAGCTTCTTACTCCCTACCTCATGAGGAATAGGCATCTATTGGACAGTGGGGATTGGTTTTTTTCCAGGAAAAAAATCGAAGCCACCCTTTGTAGAATGTCATCCTCTTTCAGGACCCTAAATCAAGATTTCTCTTGGAATACACCTGGGTTGATCAAGTTTTTGAAGGCTTAGTTATATCTATTTGTGATGAATTAGCCTGGAGAAGAATTGCTAGCAAACTAATCTAACTCACAACAAGCCATGGGAAAACAGGAGTGAGAGGTGGGGTGGGGATATACTTCCCCTTTCCAGGGCACTGACAATTTGGTGAGGGCAGTTTCCTTCCTGAAGTCCATCCTCTTTCCTCCCAAGGATCTTGCTGTCATCACATCCCTCTACTGTTTTTCCCCATAGATCTTGCCCCAGGGACCCATCCACTACAGGTCACCCATGATCAATGGCAATAGTGCTAACAAAGCATTTTGCTAGTGTCTCTAAATCTTTATCCTTAGTTCTAACTTAGCCGACTTTTCCCCAGTACTAGAATTCCCAGTTAGGGTCTACTCAGCTGTCGATGTGACTACAGACCTTTTGCTGTGATGGTTAATGCCTCACTGGTCCCTCCAGCATTCCTCCAATCTGACCACTGCTACCATAACAGTTGAAATAGGTGAGCTTGAGCACTCAAGATACACCATATCTCCAAACACAAGCCCAGAACAGGACCATAGAGAGTCTAACTGGTCCTATGAATAACAGGATCATACTAGAACCCCAGCCCACCAGACCCTACAGGGTGAGCAATTCCTTTCTTTCTTTCTTTCTTTCTTTCTTTTTTTGCAGGGCAATGAGGGTTAAGTGACTTGCCCAGGGTCACACAGCTAGTAAGTGTTAAGTGTCTGAGGCCGGATTTGAACTCAGGTCCTCCTGAATCCAGGGCCGGTGCTTTATCCACTGCACCACCTAGCTCCAGGGTGACCAATTCCTATAGCCCACCTGCTGATACTTCTCAACACTGAACTGTACTCAATACCTGGCATTGTAGGTTCAACAACATTCAGTGGACTCCTCAAGATCTCTTTGGATTTTATGAACTTAGCCATGCTTTAGTGAGATTGAGTGTCCATAGAATCCACTTCCTCTCCCATGTTATTCAAAATGATCAATGGACTTTGGTTCAGACTCATGTAATTTGGGCAGCTAGGTGGCGCAGTGGATAGAGCACCAGCCCTGGAGTCAGGAGTACCTGAGTTCAAATCTAACCTCAGACACTTAACACTTACTAGTTGTGGGACCCTGGACAAGTCACTTAACCCCAATTGCCTCACTAAAAAAACAAAAAAAACCAGACATGTAATTCAGCAAAAATATGGCTATATGATTCTAGTTGGAAAAGCAATATGAAATATTTCTTCCTATCAGTTCTTTAGATCTGTTGGGTGATTTTATATAATACATAACTTTCCATGTCCTAGTTCTATCACTTCAATGGAAACTTTCCCTGAAAATTCAGACACAAAGTGATCTCTCCTTCCTCTGAATTCGTGGAGCTCTTATTGTCTTCACTCTTCCTTTAGTGACCATGATATACACCCTGCTTTGTGTTTGGTTCCACAGAAATACTGATGCAACAGGATGAAGAGGGTCCATGGTCAGGTCAATGGTACTTTGAAAAAAAAAATGCTGTCTTGGACAGGAAAGTCATGAAACAAATGACATCATCAAGTAGCCTACTCCTACTGTCATGTAATAATATTTGACCTGATGGATCACATATGAACTTCCTAGCTTTGGAATCTTTTCTGTGAATTCCCAGTGACCCCACTCTGGTTATAATTCTGGCATACTTTTTCCATGCAGACACAAGGTTTTTGGCCCAATGCAAATTAGTCATGTACCTCTACCCTCAGGGAAACACCACACTCTCTAAATCTCTAAAGTGACTTTTACTGAATCCCTCCTAAGAAAGAGTATGAGGCTGGCTACTAAGTTACCTCCTGCTTAATGGGAAATAGCATCCTCTTGGAGTTCTTAGAGGATCTCAAGGGGTCTCTTGACTCCCCTCATTCTCTCAGAAATTCCCAAATTCTGAATTAGTCAGCTTGAGTAAGGATAAGAAGAATATTCTAGCTCCTTTCCAGAGTTTAAGTCAAAAACTCTTGAGCTGGTGGATCAATTTTTGTAAGGTTTGGCTGTCCCTATCCACAGTGAATTAGCTTGAATGAAGCCACTAGAGCTTAAGATCTTCCTTATTGATGGAACTATAATTTATCTTGAAGCTATCTTCTTGAAGCTATACTTCTGGGACCCTAGCCAGCACACCAAATTGGTTCAGGCTGTCCTAAAGGACCATGCCATTCCAGCCATTTGCCAAGTTGGAGAAATGTCAATATGAAGAGGAAATGCACTTTGAGGGGGTATATAATAAACTACTAGAGAGTCCATATGAATCCATGTAAGGTGGAAGGGATGCTATAGGGGGGATCCCTATAATGGTGAAAGGCCTATAGCAGTTCCTCAGTTTTGTGAGCTCCTACTGTTATTATATCCCTAAGGTCTTTTTTTTTTTCTGAGCACCTCCACCCCAATACTTTCGGCTCAATATTCCCAACCTTCCCAAGGGACATGTGATAGTGAACTGCACATTCACTGATATTAATAACTTTGCCTTGTTCCGCCATCTTGAACTATCCACAACCTCAAACAATTCCTTATGGGCATGGATGTCAACAGTGATATATAAGGGTATATTTTTCACAGCCTTGTGAATCCTTCTCCAGCAAAATCCTGGTGGAAAAGAACTATTTTATATGAAAGAAGGAGCCTTCCACAGTAAGCTTTACATTTGAGGAATGGAGAGATCATCTTAAAAAGCACATACTACTCTCATCATAATGCATACCAACATCGGAAGCACCTACAGAGTGCTTGTCTGCTCACAGAATCACAGAATTGGAAACAAGCTCAGAGATCATCCAGTCCACCTTGTTTTTGCACCAAAATCCCCTCTACAACTTAGCCAACAACTGATCATCTGGCCTTTCCTTGAAGACTACTATTAATGAGAACTCGCTATCTCCCAAGTTATCTCCATTCTAACAGAATAGCTCTAATCGTTAGGAAATGTTTCCCTCTACCAAGCCTAGTCTTAGCTCTTTGGAACCTTCGTTCCTTGCTCCTTGTTCTGCCTCTTGGGGTGAAACACAACACAGGACAGCCCTTCAAATATTTGGAGAGAACCATCATATTGCCTTCCTAAATCTTCTCTTTTTCAGCTTAACATCCATAGTTCTTTCAACTGAACCACATATGGGATGTTCTCAAAACACTTCACCAGCCTGTTTGCCCTTCTCTGAACACTCCAATGTATCATCTTCCTTTCTAAAACGTGGCACCCAGAATGTAATTCAATATTCCAAATGGGGCATCTGACCAGGACACTATGTAGATAATGCCTCACTACTCTCACACGCTCTATTCTAATGGCATGGCTCTTTTTGGTCACCATATCACACTTTTACCTACATACTTTGCTGGTAGTCCATGAAAAACTCTAAGTTTATTTTTTTAGGACAAATTGATGTCTAGCCATTCCTGTCCTATCTTGTGAAAGTTGTTTTTTGAACCTAAGCAACTTGCCAGTATGTCCAGTCCTATGTATTTGCAAAGTCCCCTGTAAAATAAGCTCCTCCTGCATCACCTGTTGACTCATCCTACCAATGGACATTGGTAACAATAGACTTTTCCATAGACTTGTCCCAGTATTAGGGGGTAGACCATCTGAGAACATCCTTTCCAAGTTTAATGCATTTCCTCCCCTCTGATGGATTACCCACCATAGCCAAAGCCACCAACCTACTTCAACAATAAATTTCCTAGCTCCCCAGTCTCCATTCCCATAACACCCATAGAACTCCTAGATTCCCTCTCATTTCTACATTGTATCAATCACATTTTCTAAGAGCTATCTTTCTAACACATAGTATCGTAAATCAGAGAATATAAAATATGTCCTTGAACATAGGTATTAGACCTCTTGCAATTAAGATGATAGGGTCACTCTATCACCTAGCACAGAATTGTTACCATAGTTCAGTTCACACCTCTATCCAAAACATTCCATATTACATAACTGCTTCTTCTCCTAGTCATTCCCTTGGTTCTTAGCATCAGTGGCTACCTGAAGCATTTATCCTGGGCCAACTTCTATATCATGCTATGAATAGCAGAAAGGGCATTTAAATGGGAAATTTACTATCATTGCACCCCTGAAGTATAAGGGACCCAGTCTGCTGTCTACTCAAAGCATTCATATTGATTGATAGACGTTCTTGGAAAATGGAAGACAGGTTGAAAGGTCCCTTCCCAAGGACACAAGTGTTGAGGTTTGTTTCCTATTAGCTAACACCATTCTCCTTAATAAATATCACATCATATTTCATAGATCTTGCTATAATGGACCTACTTGAATCCTGAACTATATCTCCTAAATCCCCAGTAACTCATACAGAATACCTCCATTAGCTGGTTGCTTCACATAGTTATAGGCCTAAGGAAAAACCATGGAAACCATCAAGTAATGGCCGTGTCCTAGAGTTAGTGAAGACCTTCCAGTAATGAATAAGACCTTCCATTAACCTGCCGTCTTGAGTTGGGTAAAAGCATGGTGTCAAGGTACAGAGCAATAGGTACATGAAGCTACTAGGTGGTGTAATAGATAGAGCACTGGCCCTGGAGTCAGACCCCAGTTGAAATCCTGCCTCAGATACTTACTGGCTATGTGACCCTGGGCAAGTCACTTAATTTCTGTCTGCCTCATAATAGCACCTACCTCCCAGAGTTGTGAGGATCAGAAGAGATACTTCTAAAGTACTTTGCAAACTATAAAGTTCTGCATAATGTTATTATTAATGTATACCTTACATATCATATTAAATAATATATTCTATTTAAAGGGGTGTGGTTACCAAGCTACCACCATAAAAGGATGTTGCCTTTGGCAAAGATTTTGACCAACTCATATTGGCAGCCAGTAGTAGAAAACACACGGTACAGATAGAACCAATATAGCATGGGGCCTGGACTCAGGAGGGTCTGACTTCAAATCCTGCCTCAGTCACCTACTAGCTCTGTGACCTTGGGCAAATCACTGAATCTGCCTGCCTCAGTTTCCTTTTCTGTTAAATAAGGATGATCTCTCTTCATTGGAATGGGAGGATCAAGTGAGATAACATGTAAAGCCCTTTGAAAACCTTAAAGTATTAAATCGATGCTAGCTATTTTTAGATGTTTTCCTGTTGATCCCAGCTTGTTTCACAACCATTGGTTTTAACTCCCAGTTGTGGTTGTTGCTGTGAATTCTTTTTCAGTTTTCTGATGTTGGCCTTGGCAGGTCATAGAATAAAGGACTTTCCTCCCTTCACCCCATCAGTCCCTTTAGGAAAGTTAATTGTCAGCTAGGAAGTTCATTGTGGCTCAGTAGATGGAGCACTGTGTCTGACGTTAGGAATAACTGAGTTCAAATCTAACTTCAGACACTTACTAAATGTGTGACCCTGGGCACAGTTAACCTCTCTGCCTCAGTTTTCCCATGTATAAAATGAGGATAATAATAACACCTACACCCAAGGGTTGTTTTGAGATCAAATGAGATAATGAATGTCAAGCATTTAGCACAATTCCTGGTCCATTACAGACACTTAGTAAATACTTGTGATGTAGGAGGCAAAAAAAAGGGCTTAACAGAAAAACCTAAGATCCAAGCTCTAATTCAGATATTAGCTCTAAAAGGGATTCAGACCCCAATTAATGGAAGACTTGAGTCTTCATTAATATAAGGCCTAGGTTTTCCTGTACCCACATTAATCAGTACCCACAACAAAAACATAACAAGAACATAAAGAGGCAGGTCAGAGAGATCGTAACAATAACAATAATAAAATGACAGGGTATAGAAACTCAAACTAGAAATAAATGAAAAATGAAGATATTTTGAAACTATCCATGGGAATAAAAAAGTGACATGTGCAGAAAAGGCCAAATTTGTCCCCAGATTCACCTTATGACATGTAAACCTCCAAAATACACCTCCACGGAAAAAGGTACCCACCTTGGGGGTTGGTTTAAGCCCCCAGGAACTCCAAATTAGGATAAACCCTCCCCTGTACCTCCCTGAGGTAGAGATTATTATAATGAACTGATAATCAATTTACCCATATTATAAATATAACTTTCTATCTTTCCTTATTCGAGAGATACCTTTCTATATTTCTTTTGGTTCTCTCCCTGTGGTCAACAGTCTTTCAATAAAACTTGGGAAACTGAGTCACTGAATTTTGTAATTCTTTTGGGACATGCAGTGGACAGAGCACTGGGTCTGGATCAGGAATACTTGAGTTCAAATCTAGCCTCAGACAGTGAACTAGGTTGTGACCCTCTGCAAGTCATTTAACTTCTGTTTGCCTTGGTTTTGTTAACTGTAAAATGGGGATAATAATAGCACTCACATCACAGGGTTTTTGTGAGGATCAAATAAAATAATAACTGCAAAGTGTTACTACGGTGCCTGCCAAAGAATAAGTATAAAAACATTAGCTGTGGGGCAGCTAAGTGGCACAGTGGATAAAGCACCAGCCCTGGATTCAGGAGGACCTGAGTTCAAATCCAGCCTCAGACACTTGACACTTACTAGCTGTGTGGCCCTGGGCAAGTCACTTAACCCTCATTGCCCTGCAAAAAAAAACAACAACCAAAAAAACCCATTAGCTGTTATTATCTACATCTCATCTTGATGAGGGTCAACAGGTATCTCCTCTTTAGGAAAAGGATCTTTGGCATGATGACTCCATCTAGTAAAAGTCTACCTTTTAACTTCTTTTTCTTTTTACTATATTTAATGGAAAAAGTGAAAGCCAAACATATAAACATTTATTTTTCTTTTCTATCTCTTTCTGGGAAAGTTTTGCCTAGTAAAGAGAGAAGTGCCACAATGGTGATCATTGTGTGATTGCCAAATTCCAGGCTCATCTTTGTGCATTAGATCAATGATCAATAATAGATAACGGTGAAGTTAGAACTACTGAGAAGGGGGTGAGCAGGAATGGTGCTTGCCAAATGCCAGCTAATGTACCTTTAGAAATAGAATCAGAAAGCAGTTCTCAGGGGGGAAAAAAAGAGAGAACTGATGCTATAAGTGAAGGGAGAAAAAGACAGAAAGATCAGGAGAGAGGGAGAGGGAAAAAATGAAAGAGAAAAAGAGACAGATAGAGGAGAGACTGAGACAGAGAGTCAGAGAGAGGAGAAACAGAGATTAGAGACAAAATTTTAGTGTGAAATGGTGACAAAATCTCCTTGGTTTTGAAGATGCAAGACCCCAAATGCCCAGTGTGAAAGGCTATTGGTAAAATCTCTCCTATGTGAACAGATGTCTAAAATGTTTAGGATTTTTTCTTTTCTGCATAAGACAATCTTTCCTTAAAAGGAATAGATTGGCCAAAGCCAGTTCATTAACACACCCCTTCATCTCATCATTTAGACATCCACATACCTACGTATCTTGGGTGTCTCTCGTTCATGTTTTCCCACGTATCTGTCATGGGGAAAGGGGCATGAAGCCGACAAGTGGAGATTACAACCCTTTACTTCCAGCCTTTGCTTCGTCTGCACATACCGACATATTCCTGAGTGGTAACTGGAGGATAACTTCTATGTCCGTTATAAATTTTTCTAAACTCCACTGGGCCATAAACATAGCAAACCAATATTTTTACTCATTTCTAACTGATTTTCTATTCCATTCACCACAATTGATATTCTAAATCACCTCTTCTCTCCTCAAGGGACCCATGGCATCCCTTCCCCTCCCCATCTCTGCTAAAATCCTATTTGACCCAGAAAATTGAGGTCATGTATAATGAGCTTCCTCTACTTCCTTCCTCCTCATCTCATAACCCTTTGACATTTTCCAGGCTCTGTCCTAGGTTCCCCTCAATTCTCTCTACATTATCTTAAATGGAGAACACTTAGCTCCCATTGGTTCAATAATCATCTTTATACAGGTATCTTCCAGAACTACAAATCCAGCCCTAGTGTCTCTTCTGAGTTCTGGTCCCACATTACCAAATTCCTATTGGATATTTTAAAATGGATATTCCAAAAGCATATAAAACTCATTATTTCAAACCGGATCTCATTTTATTCACCCCAAACCTTCTTTCCTTTCTGACCTTTAATACTATCAAAGCCCCACAATCCTTCCAGCATTATCATTTGACTCCTCCCTCTCACTTGCCCTTCATATCCAATCAGTTGTCACACCTTTTGCCTCTATCTCCTTTTTTCTACTCACCTGACTAGCACTCTAGGTCAGACCATCATTGCCTTTTCCTGGACCATTGTAAGAGCCTTTCCATTTGACTGTCCTTCCTCTAATCTCCCTCCCTTTCACTCCCCAATCTACCCTCCATATAGCTGCCAAAGTGATTTTCGTAAAAAGCCAAGACTGAGCACTTCATGACTCTATTCAATAAACCTCAGTATTTCCTTATTCTCTCTAGGGTCTAAATCCTTCTGTCTGGCATGTAAAGCTCTTCACCACCTGATTTCTTTCTCTCCTTCCAGTCTTCCTTCCTAATGCTGCATTCCTCTCATGCCTTGTTCTAGCAACACTGGCCTATTTGCTGTTCCCCACGCATGACTTTCCTTTCCCTGTTTTGGGGTCTTTGCATTAACTGTCCCCTAGACCTGGAATGCTTTTCTTCACAATCTCTGCCTTTTCAAAGCTTCCTTCAGAACATAGCTCATGAGTTACCTTCTACAGGAAAGTCTTTCCTGATCCCTCAAGCTGCTGGTGAACCCTTTCTGAAACCATGTTTTCACTCTGTTTTGTATATAATCTGTAAACACATGTAAACACATGTTGACTCGTTCATTAGAAGGTAAGTTCCTTGAAAGCAGGCACTCTTTCAAAGTTTTTGTATCCCCAGAACCTCAGATAGTACCTGGTGCTTAATGAATATGTTAATTGTGTTCTCTTGTCATGGCATATACACACAATTAATATGCACACATTCACAATTAGTGCAGAATACATACATAATGAATTTATATATATATTTATAATTTCCAATTTACTGTAATACAACTAATTATACAAAGTCTCTTCCCTTTGAAGTCGTGTGTTAAGAAAAAGGTAAAATTAAACATTTTTTCTAAGAAATTTAGAGAATAGGGCTAGAAAAGACATTAATACTGCCACAAAAAAATAAAACAGGACTATCTAATCCTAGCATCTCTGATGTATACATGAATATGATGGAATTGGACTATTAGAACTATGCTATTATGCATTAAGAATAAAAAAGTTTTATAATTAGTCACCAATCAGATAATCAGCTGTTTTACTAAAAACCTATATTAGCGCAATAAATAGTTTAGCAGAGCACAGATGAAAGTTATAAAGCTGTGTTTCACTTCTGTTTCTAGACTTCTACCTGGTTAGAACTTTAAAAAGCATTTTATGAATTAATGAATAAGAAATCATTTAAAAGCATGCAGTAGGGGGCAGCTAGATGGTGCAGTGGATAAAGCACCGGCCCTGGATTCAGGAGAACCTGAGTTCAAATCCAGCCTCAGACACTTGACACTAGCTGTGTGACCCTGGGCAAGTCACTTAACCCTCATGGCCCCATGGAAAAAAAAAAAAAAAGCATGCTATACTCCTGGCACTGTGCTAAAAGCTGGGGATCTAAACATAAAAGGAACACAAAAGTTTCTGCCCTCAAGGAGCTTACATTCAAATAAAGGAAGACAACATATATAAAGGAGTTGTGGCCAGCCAAGGAGGGATATTGTTGACTGGGAAGTCACAGGGATGGTGAGCTAAGCCATAGGAGCAATTAGGTGACAAGACCTTTCCAGAAATGACAGCATTGATTTGAATACTATTCACAAAACTAGATATGGAACGGGGGGGGGGGGGGGGGGGGACACGGACTGGGGGATAATATTGAAAGGGTACAGAGATTCCCATGTGGCATGGAGATGACCAGAGGGAAGCAACACTGTATATCTTGGTCAGGTTAGTTATGGATAACTTTTGCTATTCAGAAGACAGGGCCTCAGAGTGAAAGACATAGAGCCAACCCAGAGGAATGGCATGAAGATGGTGGGAAAACAGATATTATATTCAGTGCCAGGTATAAATATACTGAGGCAGCTGAATGGCACAGATTTCCAGGTCTGGAGTCAGGAAGACTCATCTTCCCGAGTTCAAATCTGGCTTCAGACACTTACTGGGTAGGTGACCCTGGGCAAGTTACTTAACCTTGTTTGCTTCAGTTTCCTCATGTGTAAAATGAAATAAAGAAGGAAATGGCAAACCATTCCAGGATCTTTGACAAGAAAATCCCAAATGAGGTCACGAAGAGCCAGATAATAACTGAAACTGAACAACAATAAACTTAGATATGTTGACAGCATCTGCCAGGGGGAAAAAAAAGACCTACAGGAGACTGTTTTTTCAGGATGGAGGATTTGGTTGGGAGCTTTTTGTTTGTTTATGTTTATTTTTGGACCAGATGTAAAATTTAATTAGTATAGGAAATTCCTAATGAGAAAACTCATTATACCAAAGTTGAACAGCAGCTGTTCTCTCATGGTCTGAGAGAGTCCTTGGGACACTGAGAAGATGTGCCCTGTCTCCTACCACAAAGCCTATTATATCATCTGGGTTGGTACTTGAACTAAGTAAGGCCAGTTCTTAATCCATGATGATAGATGATATCGTGCTCATCATAGAGATAAATAAGATGGACATTACTGATCCTGAAATTTAACCAAATCTTTCCAGGTTCAGAAATACCACTGAAGTTTTAAAATTCTGTTCAAATTTTATTAAATTGGAGTTATAATGTCCTTAACAATGCCCTCAATGGTACTCTGAGACTTCAGTAATTGTGAAGGATGCATGACAGAAAGGATGGGAAACAAATTTTAAATGTGCATAGCATTATATCATTCCAACTATAATCCTTTTTGTCTTCTAAAGTTTCTTTCATCTACTTCAATGTTCTTTAGAAACATCAACTCATTAATCTTCACAAGTCCCCTCAAGGTATACTATACTATCGTTGCTGCCATGCCACATGGGCAAATTGAGACACCAAAAGATATAGTCACTTGTCCAAGCTCTCACAATCACTATTTTGGCAGAACAAGGAAAAGATCTCCTGAGACTTTGAAAGAACTAACAAAATAGAAGAGGTTCTCTGCAAAGCTACATTCCAAGTTTATTAGTCTTTCCTTCCACTTAACACTGTCCTGCCCTAAAGTCCAAGGTGCATTACCAGCCCTACTAAGAAAAAAAAAAGATCAAGCAGAATCGTTTTTAACATTCTCAACTCCTCTTTTGATTGTTCTTCCCCATATTTTGCTAGCACCCCTTTCTTGCCCTCAAAGTTCTCACCTCTAAACCTACTCTTGGTTTTTTTTGTTGTTGTTTTTGGGTTTTTTGCGAGGCAATGGGGGTTAAGTGACTTGCCCAGGGTCACACAGGTAGTAAGTATCAAGTCTGTGAGGCCATATTTGAACTCAGGTCTTCCTGAATCCAGGGCCAGTGCTTTATCCACTGTGCCACCTAGCTACCCTAAACCTACTCTTAAAAAAAGATCTGGGAGAAAAATCTGAAATTGTAAAGCATGTATAAACAAAAGATGAGAACTATCTTTACATGTAACGGAAAAAATAAAATACCTTATACATAAAAAAAAAAAAAGATCTGGGAAACAAAGTGTCAGTGACTGCTTCACCTCCCATGAGGTATTTGCATTTTATTTAACCAGGCCTGGATCCTTACACTAAGGGGAAGAAGCTGATTCAAGCTTTTGCAACTAGCTTTCAGGAGGCTTTGGGTGGGTGGGGCGGTCAATGGCACTTCCCAGCATGCTACTAGCTCTGCTTACTCTGCAAACTCATCACAAATTATCACATACTGGACACAATGATCTCTGCTCTATCAACTTAGAAGTGAAATTTTGCCTCCCTTCTCTTTAAAGAAGAGATTGACTCTACACCACATGCCATTAAATAAAGCATCTAGATTAAGTCTTTGCTCTGTAAATAAGCCTGTGCATCTTTAGAAAATGCTCTCATGGCTCTCTGAAATCCAGCTCTGTAAAGTGTATCTGCTTTTCCTGTTAAGGTAGGTAAGAACAGTGGGCTCTGCCTTCAAGTAAACATCAGGCAGCTTTCTCTTTTACCTTCCCACTCACAGAGGCAACTAGCCATTTTCTGACCTCTCCTGCAAAGCTAGGAAGAGGCAGGAAGCAGGTTGGAATCTACATCTTCCTCCAAATCCTGTGTTTGTGTGAGAGAGACAAAGAGCACGCTTTATATACTGGAACATCAAGGGGTCAAGCAGGTGCCAACAACACAGGCTTGAGGTGATTGGTGCAGACAGGACAGGGAGCATCTGTTAGAGGCTAGAATGTTGGGACGAGTGGGAAGTCTCAAAAGGAAAGTGTTTAAGACTGGAGTTGAGGGGGCAGCTAGGTAGCGCAGTGGATAAAGCACCAGCCCTGGATTCAGGAGTATCTGAGTTCAAATCTGACCTCAGACACTTGACACTTACTAGCTGTGTGACCCTGGGCAAGTCACTTAACCCTCATTGCCCCACACACAAAAAAAAAAAAAGACTGGAGTTGGAGGAAGAAATCACCCTTCCAACAACTTGCAAGACAGGGAAGAGGAAGTGTGCACAATGGTACACACTCCTAAAACGCAGGACAGTTAATTCAGTTCACAAGTTGAACTGAACTAGAAGGGTTAGCAGGAGAAGCAAGAAAAAGAAGATTTCTTGGTTACCATATATGCCTTTGTTGAGTGAGAAGGATGGTGGTGATCCCCAAAATGAGTTTGTTCATGGTAGGGTGCTTTCTGGAATGGAAAGAGGACCAGACTGTTAGTGAAGGCTTTGTGGAGTATGGCTCTATTACAATTCTGCAGGGTGATCCCAGGAGAATCAAACTTCTCTATGCCTAAGTGAGGTGCATCCTCTATCTAGAACAGGGTGGACCTTAAGGGCAATCTGCTTCAACTGTCCCATTTAACAGATGAAGAAACTGAAGTCCCTGAAGGTTAAGCCACTTGTTCAGTCACTCCAGTAGTAAGCAGCCCATCATGTGAGTTATTTAGACTCAAGGACCTATCGTATCCTTCTAGTTCTGAAAGTCTATGGTTCTCTGGTCACGTGGGAATATGATACAAAGAGAAGTAATAGGTCTTCAGAAATCTAACTGAGAAGTCAGAACTTCTGAGACAGAGACATATAGATCTAAATGAGAGGAAGGAATCACTCCTTGGGGGAGGGGAAAGTAAAGAGAAGCTGTTTTTTTCTTTCATTTTGATTTGAAGTGAAACTATATGGGGGAGGGGGGAGGAATGTGGTGCCATTTTGCTTTCTATTTTAAGAAAGCTTTTTTTTTTTTAAACCTTGGAGTCAATGCTTTTTTGTTTCTAGCGCCTTGGAGCCAGATGAGTGACTCAAAATAGTTCTGGGACCAGTCTTTTTGAGAGTTTATATGGATAAGTGAAATAGAAAACAGAAGGGCTGGAAACTTGACCCTATTTTTTTTTCCCTTTCTGAATTTTCAAGATAAATCCTTTGTTTTTCATTCCTTTCTTTCCCCCTGGGGCTGGATTATATTGTCACCCTCTGGAGAGAATACCATTCCTGATGCAAACTATGGATAATGGCCAAGAGCCTGCTGACCTCAAGTCAGTACCTCCCCATGCATAGAACATCAAGGTGGCAGCACAGTGGATGGAACCTGGGATCAGGAAGACCTGAATTCAAATCCAGCTTCAGACACTTAGTACCTATGTGATCATGAACAAATCACTTAACTGTCAGCCTCAGTTTCCTCATTTGTAAAACTGAGATAGCACCTGCCTCCTTAGGTGGCTGTGTGAATAAAATGTTTGTAAAGTGCTTTGCAAACCTTAAAATGACATAATAAATGTCACTTATTACCATTATTATTGTTATTTAAACATAGTTCTCTAGATTTGGGCAATGTACAAAGGAAAGAGAAGCTTATAGTTTAACCATACATTCAAGGCAAACTGGCAAAGTTTGGTCTTGGGGGGGGGGGGTTAGGTTCCAATCCTGCCTCTAACACATAGAGTTAGGTGATCGTGGATAAATTACTTAACCTTATAGACAAGCTGCTCATCTGCATTTGTGGAAAGAGTTTCTACCCATGAGTTCCCTGTGCTAATAAAATCACGCGTCTAGATAAAAACATCCTGTATTTAGACAGGTGAGATTTTGCCTTATCTTGACCAAAACCAGACCTCTGTCCCACTTCTCAGCCACTAGCTTCAAACCCTGCCATCATCCCCCCTTCCCCCATCTCCACTGCACCAGAACCTCGGAAGCTGTCTCTGGAATCACCCGGAGCTTGGATAGGTATCTTTTTGCTTTATCTTGCTTCCAGTTTCCACCTGACTTCCTCAACACCAGCTCCAAACCATGAAGCTCTTTGTACAATGATTCCCCTCCCACCCCCTTCCCTTCAGGTTCCATTTAGGTGCTGTCTTCTCCTATTAGAATGCAGGCTTTCTCAGGACAGGCACTGCCTTGCTTGAATTACCTGCTGAATGCTTAGCATAGAACCAGGCCTATCTCTCCGGCAAATATAAAAATGAATTGGAACACACACAACAAGAATATAGAAGCCTATATACAAATAATTCTTGTAATGCCCATTAACCTGTGGGTGCTCCATATACTTGGCCCAATTCACACTTAATCCCTTGAACTGACAACAACAAATACTTCCAGAAAGCAGGCTTGTATTGTCACCAAAATCATGGCCAACAAGAATCAGGAAAGAATTCCTATATTTTAGAGAGGCTCACCCCCTTTCTCTTCACCAGATCCCCAACCACAGACCAGAATCTGGGCTAAACCAATCTTGGATTGACTGTAGGCTTATCTTCATACTTGAAAGCATTTTGATTTAGAAATGCCAAACAATAAAGAATTGGTATTGGAAATTTTTCCTCTTCTTTGACAGAGTTCAAAAGACAAGAGAAACTATATATAGTGCCATGGATTAGGAAATTAAAAGTGGAAATCTGTCCTTATTACTTCAGGTTGCCATTTCACTCAAGGGAATACTAATACTTAACTCCTCAAGCTACTTAGTTCATTTAGTTCTTTTATTGATTTCCTGTCATGACACTTAAGTGAAAAGGGTCTGTTAAATTTGCTAACTGAATCATTTTTCTAAATGTAAATAACTAGGCATGTCTAAGACGGCATTTTAACATACTCCACTTATTCTGTGTATAAGCTTTTGCAGATGAGTTGCCCATTGGTGAAATATGGCTCTTTTTGTGTATTAATGATGTGGGATCTATGGGATCATGTTCCCATTTGTTTTGAAAGTTTTAAGTAATAAGGCAAAGGAAAGCATTAGGCAATATAATGAAACTAAAAGACTACCTAACATGGATAATGGGGGTAGAGTATAAAATATAAGGAAAAATCTATTTAAAGACCAAAGATAGGGGGCAGCTAGGTGGCGAAGTAGATAAAGCACTGACTCTGGATTCAGGAGGACCTGAGTTCAAATCAGGCCTCAGACACTTGACTAGCTGTGTGACTAGGCAAGTCACTTAACCCTCATTGCCCTGGCCTCCCCCCCCCCCCCCATGATATGGCTATGAACATGAGAGAATAATAGAGGCTGTCCAGCCTGATGGATAATTTATTTATTAAATACCTACATGCATATAATTCAGGCAATTGCTCAGTACTGGGGGAAAAGGTGAAAAGGTCAAGTCATGGTATTTGATCTGAAGAAGCTTACAATCTTATGGAGGCAATGAGAAGGGTACATTAATCATTATGATACAAGACAAGATGTGTTATGTGCTATGAAGAAGTCCAGTCAAAGTAGTATGAGAAATTTGAGGGTGAGACATTTGAGTGTACTAATACTAATTCTGCCTGTTTTTATCAACCATTTATAGTTCTTCTTAGTGCTATCAAAAATTACCCTCACCTTCAGGACTTTGGATTTATATACACTTATATGCCTCTCTGACAGTGCCACCCCTTTAATTTTTCTATTAGATGATAACATCATGGGATTTAGAACCAGAAGGGACCTTGTGAGATGTTTCTTTGGGAAAAGATATAGCCTTCCATTGTGAGATTTCAGATGTAAATCCAGTCCCACCAGTTTGTTGATGCTTTTATCATCAATTTTCCTTCCATGTGTTTGAATTAAAAAATTTCAAATTATCTATATTATGTATACTGCTATGTACACATTTGAGATCATAAAGATGCCTCTTATATTAGAGAGAAGAGAGCTAAACATGCAGTTAGGCAGACCTGGCTTTGAGTCTTTTCTCAGACACGGATTTAAGTGACCCTGGGCAGTTAATTCACTTATTTAATTTACTAATTTATTTATTAGTAAATTAATTAATTTTATTTACCAATTTACTTAATTTCTCTGAGTTTCAGTTCCTTCATCTGTAAAATGTTCTTTGAACTCAACAACCTCCAAAATCCATTCTAGTTCTAGAACTATGATGCTGTGTCTTCACCGTAATTTTTTTTCCCTAAGAAATAGTGTGTACCATCTTTAATATCCCTCTTCTTTGTCATACCTACAGTCTTCCATAAGACCCAAAATAACAATTTCATTTCTATAGCCTCTTTCACTGTGAGGAGATTGAGTATAGGGATCACTCAGAGATGCACTTCTCTAACTCATTTATCATGAAATATTTATATTACAGGTATCTCCATTTTTGTCAGCCCCTTCTTCAACTGAAAGTTCTTAAAGGGAGATGTCATGTTGTATGTAGTAGCACTTAATAAATGCCCATTGTAGCATACCATTTGTCTTTATAGTGATTCTGTTTGTCCTACTGAGGCTATCAACAGTCCACACATAGTGTTCTTTTGAACAAAGAACTAAAGTACAGCAATCCTTCTGGGTTTCCTTTGCATTAGTAACAATAATCATGGAGCATAATTCATAGGCAAAGGACTGTGCCAGGCACAGAGAGGATAAAACAAATAAACAAACCATAATTTCTACCATTAGTAAGGGTAGAGTAGTCTATATGGTAGGAAGAGTGATCACCCTGACAGTCAGGAAAGATCTACTTTCAAACCCTGCCTCTAACATTTGCTGACTGAATTTGCATAAGTTGCTTAATTTCTCAAGATTCTTCAGTTTCCTTATCTGTAAAATGGGGACAATATCCATAGAATCATTCTAAAGATCAAATGAGATATAGTGTTTCACAACCTATAAAAGTACTGTATGCCAGCTAATACTTTCAAAATCTAATTGGGAGAGATAAGATATGTATCTGGAATAAAGGTAGCTTCATCATATATTAACTTTATTACTATGGGCAACATTTAACCTCCATGAAACCCCAATTTCTTCATCTGTAAAATGGTGCTAAAAATAACTGTATTATCTTCTTTGATAGGTTCTTGTAATAAAAACTCTTTGTAAACTTCAAGGAGAAATATAAATGAAATTAACATTATGGTGATAATCATGTAATGTTAGACCCCTTCGTAGTCATATTAGAAGAATTTAGGTAAATAGAAGTACAAAACCTGACATCAACAAATGCCTTGATTTTCCAAAAGTTAGTTCACAGCAGCTTTCAGAAAAATGGCTGATGAGAAATGCTGTGAATATGCCCTTCTCATCCCCTCCCAAATGTATTAATGCATCAAATTAACCAAAGAAGTATAAAAGGTGAAAAGTCCTCAAAGAAGCAAAGAATACAGAAAATGAAAAAAGAACAAAGGTCAAAGGCCACAAGAACAATGAAGAAATACTGTTGGGATGAGGTAGTATTACTTCTGCAATAGTGAGAACTAGAACCACCCCTCAAAATAAAATGAAAGCCACAAAAAATTTCAGAAGTGATTATAAGGCCTAATAAGAGAAATTACATTAGAGATCTCAATAAAAAACTTGAAAGGGAATCTACTGCTTTGAGCTCAAGCGGTGATAGGTTCCACTGAAAAAGAGAACATGAGAGATGGAACTTAAAAATGCAATTATATAACAAGAAATATTAGGGAAAATAGAGTCAAACGCTAGCAAAATTGAAAGAATATGAGATATCTACAACTGAAAAAAAAGATTCAGAAGACAGAGCTTAGAGACAGAATCTAAGAATTGGGGCCACTAAGGGGGAAAAAATATAAAAACAAAAGTCTAAATGCTACATGTCAGGGAATCATACAAGAAAATTGCCTGAAATTGTAGCAACCAGGGGACAAATTTGAAATTCAAGTCAACAAGCATTTATCAAGTGCCCACTAAGTACCAGGCACTGTGCAAGGGTTAAAAGAAAGGCAAAAATAGTACCAGTCCTCAAGGAGCTCACAAGATGCAAACAGCTGTGTACAAATAAGACAAATTAGAGGTAATTGCAGGATAAATTAGAGGTAATGGCGAAGGAAAAGCATTGGTATCAAAGGGCCAAGGAAAAGCTTCTTTCTGGAGATGGTCTGGGACTTGAAGGAATCCAAATGTTGGGGGCGAGCTTTAACTCCAATAGCGTGTTAGTTCAGTTTTGATGTTGGAAAGCAATGAGGCACTTACAAGGCAATGAACAATTAACAAAAGGAAGTTTATTTTGCTCTAATTCAGCCGACAAAGCAGGCGGTGAAGTATTTAAGTGAGTATCTTGTACCAGGCACTGTGCTAAGAGTTTGGGATACAAATACAAACAAAAAGAGGCACTACCTTCAAAGAGTTTACATTCTAATGAGAGAAGAAAACACCTAAAATGGAGCAGAAGGGGATAAGAGAAGGTACAGCTAAGGAAACATGGGGGTAAAGTCTGGAGAGTCAGAAATGAAGTATGGCTAGCCTGGGCTCATTCCCCAAATGCAGGTCCCAGAAGGACCTCACTGATGGGAAAAAAGGGATAACATGACAGAGGGATATTCAAACATGACAGAGGGATATTCAAACGTGACAGAGTCCCCAGAATCCTAGGTTGGGAAGGCAGGGGAGTTGTGGTGGCAAAATTGGGAAAGGGAGGGAGCAAAGAAAGGAATGAAGAAAAGCTGGATGGGGCATGGAACTCACCTGTAGGAGGTGGTCGTCATGGTGTAGTAAAGTACTAGGATATGGAGATGGCTTGATCATGGTGGCAGAGGTGTCAAATTTCCCTGGGACCAGGACCCTGCTGCTCTAGCTGAAGATCTGCCAAACCCACCACAAAAAGGCTCATCAGCACCCAGGAATCCTGAGACCCAGACTTTAGAGTAAATGCTAGGGCTGGGCATGTCTGGATGGCCCTACTCAGGCTCCTCAGACACACAGTGACTGTTCTTCTACTCATTCCTTTCACCCAACACACTGTGGATCTCACACATGTACCAATCACCTAGGATTTACAACAAGAATAAACTAAGTGGCACTTAGCTTCAGCAGATGTAGTTCCCCTGGGTCTCAACGTGGAAAGGTATTAACTTGTAAGGGCAGGATAGGGTAACTCACGTGGTCCTCTGACTTCCACCAAGTTAAAGGGACCCAGCTCCATTTGGGTGGAACTTTTTATGCCCTTAGGTGATCAGTTATTTGCATTATGTGAGACAAAAGCCAATCAAGGCTTAGAGACAATTTAGCAGTCCTTGGGGAAAACTAATCCCTATTTTGGCAGCCAGGTGGCTGAGAAAAATCAAGCCCTGGTCTGGGAATCAGATCATCCAGAGTTCAAATCCAGCCTGTGTGACCCTGGGCAAGTTAATTAAGCCAGTTTGTCTCAGCTTCCTCATCTTTAAAACCAGCTGGAGAAGGAAATGGTGAACCACTCCATTTTTTTTTGTCCAAAAAACCCAATTGAGGTCACAAAGAGTCTGAAATGACTCAACAACAGCAAAAGCAACAAGAACGATTCCTATTTCAGAGTAATTGAGGGAGCCCTAGTCCTATCATATCAAGGAAGACAAGAGGTAGAAATGAGAAAGAAGATATGATAGTCAAGGATGATACTAGATTGCTGGTCTGGATGACTGGGGGGTGATGATGGTATCTTGGATATTACTATGGAAGTTAGGAAAAGAGGAAGGCTTTGGGGAAAAAATAATCTATTCAGTCTTTGATATGAAACATTAAAACAAAGATGCATGTGTATTTAAATTAAGAGGCTAGAGTGAAATTTGTTATTCTCTAGCTCAATTATTTTTAAAAAGTATTGACCTCAGCCAATGCAACCGAAAACAGTCAAAAGAGACAATTGGTGAAACTATTCTATCCTTAAAGTCACCAGTAAGAAACAAAAAACAGTACATAAGCATTGATTTGCAAAGTATACAGTATTTAAAGGAAAGGCTAACTGAATTCCAAAAAGATTTAGCTTAATTGTTGACTTAAGTGTGCCACCTTCAGACTTCAATAAATCTAAAAGGGACATACAAAAAAAATGTCAAAAGAATGTTTGATTTTTAAAACCTATATATGGCACACTTGGAGCAATTTTAATTAGAATCATAAAAGTTATATTTATTTTTTCAGCATCTTACAGAATCTTCAAAAATTTATCACACACTAAGGCATAAAGAACTCATAAATTAAACCTGAAAGCAATAACATTTAATTCATCTTTAGAGATCATAAAATTATAATTAATAAAGAAATATGAACAAATGACAGACTGAAATCTACTCTGAAACATTTTTTTGACAATTGAATTCTATCAAACATTTAAAGAACATATTCCTAAACTACACAAACTGTTCAACAAAACATAGAACCCAACACTATGACTCGACCAATGGTATGCAAGGAGGCTTGAAGTTTTTCAGTGGCCAAAATATAGGGCCAAAACCAAGGGATTCAGTGAATTACAAATATGAATACTAAATCCAGGAATGCAGGTTGGTTGGGTGGAGTTTGTCTCCTAAATTCATCTTTTGTTCTAAATCAAATTCATTTGTTTAGTAAACAGAAGAAAATATCTAAACCTAAAACAGAACCTTATCTGAGGGATTAGATCTCAGACCAGAGATTGGGGATTTTTAGTTACCTAGTGAGGCCGGTGAGAGTGGAACTTTCCATCCGCCCTTATCATAGAAGTTCTAGCCATTATCCCCCAGCACACTGAAGCTAAGATTATCAGGGCCAGTAGGTAGCCCTGAAGAAAGCATAGAGCTGATAGCAGTGACAAGGCACCAGAAGAACCCTGGGACCTCTCCAAGAATATCTACCAAGAAACAAGAAATAGGGTTTTTTTGGAATGGAAAAAATACTGCAAGCATTCACAGAAAGATAAGATGTAAAGTAAGAATGTCCTCACTATTGTTACCATCAGTACCATCATCTTTGCTGTTATTATTCTTGTTATTACTGAAGGTAGTGCTTGTAGTCAGGAAGACTGTCAGAAGGTGGGAGCATGTAGTGTATAGTGGGTGTATATATATATATATATATATGTATGTATGTATATGTATATATATGTATATATGTATATATATATGTATATATATATATATACACACATATATTTTTATTTTTATTTTTTTGCTTTGTGTGTGTGTGGCAATGAAGGTTAAGTGACTTGCCCAGGGTCACGCAGCTAGTAAGTGTCAAGTGTCTGAGGTAACTGAACTCTGGTCCTACTGAATCCAGGGCTGGTACTTTATCCATTGTGCCACCTAGCTGCCCCATATAGAGTGGGTTCTTAATACTTGTTGATTTCAATTGAATTCTATTTAGAGAAACAGCTAGGTGGAGAAGTGGATAAGGCACGGCCCTGGATTCAGGAAGACCTGAGTTCAAATTCGACCTTAGACACTTGACACTTACTAGCTGTGTGACTCTGGGCAAGTCACTTAACCCTCATTGCCCTGTAAAAACAAACAAACAAAAAGAATTCTATTTTGAGGGACAATAAAATACATTATATGCCTTGGCATTAATATATCAAAGTACACCTAGGACTTAAATATAACTACAAAAATTTTTATATAATTAAAAGAATATGTAAATAATTAGGGCGACCTTCAGTATTCATAGATGGGTTATGCTAATATAACAAAAATTACATTACTACCCAAATTATTCTACAGACTAATTATACCACCAAAAGAATACTTTATAAAATTATAGGGAAAAATAAAATTAATTTGGAGGAACAAAAGGCAAAGAATATCAAGAAATATAACCCAAAAAAGTAAGCTGGTACAAGGATTTGCATTAATATATCTAAAACTATAATAGACAGTGATAATTATACCCCCCCCAAAAAATACACACCATCTGGTAAGCTATAATAGATAGAAATTATATCAATGGAATAGACTAGACAAGTAATACCAAAATTCAAACTGTGCACAACTGGATTTGATAAACCTCAGAAGTCAGTGAATTCAAATTTGGCCTCAGACACTTGACACTTACTAGCTGTGTGACTTTGGGCAAGTTACTTAACCCTCATTGCCCGGCAAGAAAAAAAAAAAGATAAACCCCAGAAGTCAAATACTCAAATATTAGGGAAAGGACTCTTTAGACAATAAGAATTTCTAATTACAAGGACCAAACTTGTTCTAGGAAAAGAGATAAGAAAGCATACTCCTCTCTGAGCGCAAGGACTGTTTTTACCTTTCTTTGTATGCTCAGGGCTTAGCCCTGTGCTGTTTATGTAGTAAACTCTTAATAAATGCTCATCATGCATTAACTAGCTCTGTGATTCTGGGGAAGTTACTGTGTCTCGGTTTCCGTATTTATAAAATAAGGATAGTTATAGCATGCACTCCCCTCCTTGTAGTAAGGATAAAATATGAAAATATTTGTAAAGTTCTTTGCAAACATTAAATCAGTATATTAATACTATTATTGTTATTAAGTGACTGACCTACTTTTGTAGAGGTAGAAAACTATGTATATGGAAGACTCTGTGTGTGTGTGTGTGTGTGTGTGTGTGTGTGTGTGTGTATGTAGTCAGACTCAGTTTATATATTGGTTAATTTTGCCAAACTTTTCTTTCTTCTTTTATTTATTGCAAGGAATGGCTTTCTGAGCAAGAGAGGAGGAAGTGTAGATTCATAAATGGAAGTAATATGAAAACAAAAGATATTAAGATTGAAAAGTCATAACAAAAATATGAATGGAGAATGAAAAATATGATCTCTAGCAATATTGTATGAGGAATACGTTGTTACCAATTGTTATATGATTAAAGAGATAATAAAAAACACTGGCTAATTTTATTATTTAATTTGTTGGTGGGGTTTAAAGCCTTACCAAAAATAAAAATGGATACAACTAGAATCACATGAAAGACATGATTTGACATAAAAGTTCTGCATAAATACATCTGATAAAAATCTGATATCCAAAATCTATATGGGAAAGGACACTTTCAAAAGAATAAATATAGATTATCAATAACCACCCGAAAATTGTTTTAAAATAGTAATGGCAAAATGATGAAAATTAAAACCTTCCTCAGGCAAAAATATTAAACCATTCTGACTGCCCACAATGACTTTATGTTACACAACCTCAACTGGCCCTCAGCACTGCTAGATAATCCTACTATATACCTCCCATATCTTCTCACTATCCCACTCTCCACAGTGGCTCTTCCAAACCTTTTCATCCCTCTTCAAATGTCTCATGGCTCTTCCTACTGGATCAGCTGAGAACATCACCTTATTTTTACAGGAAAAATTGAAGCCATATGTTATGAGCTCCCTCATCTCCCTCCCCTCTTCCCCATCTCCTATCACTTGGGTGCCTTCTACCACTATCTTTTCCTTCACCTCTGCCTTCCTCCTTACCAAGGCTAACCTCTCTACTTGTTCAAGGGATCCCATCCTCTCCTACCTCTGCCAGCCGACTGTGCCCTCTGTTATTTCTATTCTCAGGTTTTTTTTTTCAGTTTTTCCCTAACTAGCTCATTTCCTCTTATCTACAAACATGCCCATGTCTCTCCCAACCACTAATTTTTGTCCTATAGTCTGCCCTTTGTAGCTAAATGTGAAAAGGCCATCTACAATATAGATGCTTCCACTTTTTCTCCTCTCACTCTCATCTGAATCCCTTACAATCTGGTTTCTGACCTTATCATTTCACCTAAACTGCTTTCTCCAAAGTTAATAATGATTTCTTAGCTGTCAAATCCAATGGCCTTTTCTCTCACTCCTCATTCTCCTTGACCTCTCTGCAGCCTTTGACATTGTTGATTACTCTTTCCTCCTCAGGTTTTCAGGATACCATTCTCTCTGGGTTTCCCTCTGACCTGTCTGCTTCTTCTCTTTCTCCTATGCTGGATCCTCTTACAAATCACAGCCTCTAAACCATAGGCGTCCCTCAGTGTGCCTGGGGCTCCTCTTTTCTCTATATACTACTTCACTAGATGATCTCTTAGTTTCCTTCTATTTAATTACCAATGATATACTAATCTACCTATCCTGCCCCAAATGCTAGGCTGACCTCCAAACTCACAGCCTCAACTTTCTTTCAGACATCCCAAACAAGATATCCAGTAGACATCTTCAACCCAACATGTCCAAAACTGAACTCACTATCTTTCCCCTTAAACCCTCCGACTCCTACCTTCCCTATTACTGTAGAGGGTAATGCTATCTTCCCAGGCCTTCAGGCTCACCACCCAGGAGTCATCCTGGATTTCTCACTATCTCCCACCCCACCCCCATATCTAAACTCTTGCTAAGATTTCACCTTTGCAATGTCTCTCACTCTAGTGCAGGCCCTCATCACCTCATGCCTTGATTATTGCAATAATCTGTGGTTCTTCTTGCCTCAAGTCTCTCCCCACCCCAATCCATCCTCCCTTCAGCTACCAAAGTGATTTTTCTAAAGTGTCACACTCACACCCATACCCCACTCAACAAACTCCAATGGCTTTCTATTGCCTGGAGGAGCAAATGCACTTCCTAGCATTCAAAGCCTTTCCATAACCTATAGCCCTACTACCTTTCCAGTCTTCTTACACCTTACTAATGGACAAATATTCTTTGATCCAGTGACACTGGCCTCCTGATTGTTCCAAGAAGACAACACTTGATCTCTCAGCTCCAGGCATTTTCTCTGGTTTTTCCTCTATGCCTGGAATGCTCTGCCTCTTCAGCTCTGCCTACTGACTGCCCTGGCTTCTTTAAAGTCCCAACTAAAATCCCACTTTCTACAGGACATCTTCCCCAAACCCTCTTAATTTCAGTGTCTTCCCTCTGTTAACTTTTTCCTATTTATCCTGTATATGGCTTGCCCGTGTGTGTGTGTGTGTGTGTGTGTGTGTGTGTGTGTGTACACACACACATTTGTATGTATACACACACATATATATGTATATATGTATGTATGTGTATACACACACATACACACACATGTGTTGTCTTCCCCATTAAATTGTAACCTCCTTAAGTGCAGGGACTGTTTTTTGCCTCTTTTTTTTTTTTTTTGCAGGCAGTGGGGGTTAAGTGACTTGCCCAGGGTCACACAGCTAGTAAGTGTCAAGTGTCTGAGGCCTGATTTGAACTCAGGTACTCCTGAATCCAGGGCCCTAGAGTCAGGAGTACCTGAGTTCAAATCAGGCCTCAGACACTTGACACTTACTAGCTGTATGACCCTGGGCAAGTCACTTAATCCCCATTGCCTCACTTAAAAAAAAAAAAAAAGATAAATGTGCTAGTTTTTAGCTGTGTGGACCCTGGGCAAATCAGTTAACCCCAATTGCCTCGCTAATAAATAAATAAATAAATAAATAAACGAACGAACGAATAATTAAATGAATGAATGAATGAATGAATAAATAAATAAAAATGCTAGTTTTGGGTAGTGGAGCTATGAATAGATTCAGTCTTTTTGTATAACCATTGGGAACTATGCAAGAAACGGTACTACATTTTTTCTATACACTTAGACCTAAACCTTAGGATTGTAACTATGGGCCAAAGGGAGTTTTTGACAGGAAAAAAAAAAAAGACATTTCTATAAAAATTCAATTACAAAAAAGTTGACAATAGGTGACCAGTGATCGGGAAATGGAGGGACTAATTAGGATTAGATAATAGAATGTTACTGAATCATAAAGAGTGACAAAAATAAGAATTCAGAGAAACATGAAAAGATTTACATGAGGTGAGAAAGAAGAGAGCAGATCCAATGACTAAACAATGTAAACTGAGTCAATTAGGAGAGACAATAAAACTGTTAGATACAACAGGTGGAATTTCAAAATTAAAGTACATAAGAAATAACTGATAAGCCATTTTTTTTCAGTTAATGGGCTCCTGTAAGGAGGTTTCTTTATAATATATCAGATTGCATCCATTCCCACCCACCATGATGAATTAGGTAATTGAGTAAACAAGACTGCTAAGTGGTACAGTGGATAGAGCTTTGGACTTGGAGTCAGAAAGACCTCAGTTCAAAATCTACCTCACTTATTGCCAGTATGACCCTGGGAAGGTCACAATTTCTTTCTGCCTCAGTTTTCTCATGAGTAAAATAGGATTAATAATAATAGCATCTGGGGCAGCTAGGTGGCACAGTGGATAAAACACTGGCCCTGGATTCAGGAGGTCCTGAGTTCAAATCCAGCCTCAAACATTTGACACTTACTAGCTGCGTGACCTCGGGCAAGTCACTTAACCCTCATTGCCCCACAAAAAAAAAATTATACATAAATAAATAATGATAATAGCATCTACTTCCCAGGGTTGTTGTGAGGATCAAATGAGATGCTTCTAAAGTGCCTGGCACAAAGCAGGTGCTTAATAAACCCTTGTTTACCTATTGTCTCCTCGTTGGATTTTAAGCTCTTTGAGGGCAGGAATTGTATTTTGCCTCTTTTTGCATCCCCAGTGCTTAGTACTGGTACAGTAGATGCTTAATAAATGTTTATTGACTTGATTGTTTTAAAAAATTATAAAAACCAGTAGACTGTGAAATTGATCCCTAACAGAGTTCTCAAACTTGACCTTTGTGCATTTTCTCCTGTGCTTAATCTTTGGCTTCAACACAACCATCAATCCTTTGATGCTTTCCTGTCCTGGTTTTCCTTTCCTGTCCTTCATGTGGTTTCATGTTCTTCAGTGTTGACCCTGTCCTTATTTAGCCATGTACCCCACACTGGAATTCCTCATCCTTTGGTTGTTCTGCCATCTTCATATCCTAAATCCTACACATCCCCACCATTTGTATTTTCTGCTTCTATTCCTAAACCACTAAAGAATTTCTGAAAGTGATAGGACTTAGTCTACCACCAACTATGTGCTATTACTGGGGACTCCAACTGGTCCCTCACAGGTGAATGGCAATGTTTTTATTTTTCCCTAATTTACTCATTATTATACTCCTCATAAAAGCACTTGATAGTCTCCAATCTCCTACCTCCCCAATCCATTCCTCACACAGCTGAGAAAAAATCCGGAGTCAAGGGCTCTTCCCCCCCCCTCCCCCGACTCCCCCTTCCAGAGTCATTCAACTAACAGTCTTGGCACATAATAAATGCTTACTAAATATTTGTTTAAATATTCTAATTATTCATTTTTATTAAATATTTCATTTATATTTATTAAAATTATTAAATTTTCTTGTAAAAATAAATATTTGTTAAAGTGACAAGGTAAAGAAAAGTATCCATAAGGTAAATGGAGGTTAAGTGGATTTCAAATAGTTGAAGACCAACCCCCAAAGGATGAACTTATATATTAGTCAGCAGGGAGGTCTCTCTAGTGATATTCTGAAGGAGTGTGCCCTCAAGTCTATGCTATTTAAAGTTTTAGCAGCAATTTGGAATAAGAAGGCAGAATTATCTATAAATATCAGATGTATAGTTATACATACATATATATTCATATAAATGTATATAAATATACAAATGTACATAAACCAAATTGAAAAGGATAGTTAATACATTGGAAGACAGAATTAGGATTTTTAAAACCCTTGAGAGCCTTAAAAGATAGGGTAAATCCAACAGTGTGACATTCAACAGGAATAAATGGAAAGTCTTAACATTCAGGTCAAAAGATATACATATATGTATACATATTCATACCCCTAGGCTAAAAATTGGTTTTTAAAGCATTCCATAATATGGCAATGTATACATGTATGTGTGTCTATACATATGTAAGGCCATATATACATAAATACATATTTGTATATATGTATGTTCAGTGATTAAATATAAGATAGAAGAAATCTGGTTTAAAAGCAATTCATGGGGGGCAGCTAGGTGGCACAGTGGATAAAGCACTGGCTCTGGATTCAGGAGTACCTGAGTTCAAATCCGGCCTCAGACACTTGACACTTACTAGCTGTGTGACCCTGGGCAAGTCACTTAACCCCCATTGCCCCGCCAAAAAAAAAAAAAAGCAATTCATGGTGGGGGTGAGGGGGAACTCTGTAGTTTATTTTACCATATAAACCCAGAATAAACTAAAAATATGACTTGTAGCAAAGTTCACCTAAGTCTACGCTGCATTAACAAAAGCATAGTCTTTTGATCCTACTGGGCTGCTCAGAGCACTTCAATCAAATTTTGCTGAATTTTGAGTGCTGCCTTTTAGGAAGGGTACTGGCAAACTTGTCTGTTCATAGAAGAGGGTGACCAGCAAAGTTGTGAGCCTGGAAGCCATTTCATGTGAGAAATAGTTGCAGGAATTAGGGATATTTAACGTGGAGGAGAAAAAAAAATCTAAGTAGGTTATCACAGCTGTCATCAGATATTTGACCTCGGTCATGTGGAGGAGCCATTAAGTTTATTCTGTGTAGTTTTAGAGGGCAGAACTAGAACCGATGGGTAGAAGTTCAATTCTGATTCTCTGTGGATATAGCCGTTGAATTCTTTTTTTGTTTTTTTTACATATAAGGTATTTTATTTTTTCCGTTACATGTAAAGATCGTTCTCAACTTTTGTTTATACAAGCTTTACAATTTCAGATTTTTCTCCCTCCCTCCCCTCCCTCCCCCCCCTCCCTCCCCCTTCCCCTAGACAGCAGGTAATCTGATATAGGTTATATCTATATATCTATATATCATATACATATCCATAGATATACACACACACACACACACACACACACACACACACACATATATATATATATATATATATATACACATAATAACATGAATCCTATTTCTGCAAGTTGAATTCTTTAATGTGGTCACCATTGGCTACTCTTGGGTCCATGGTTAATGTCTTCTAGGAGTAATCAACTATCTCAATCCACAGCTCACAAGCCTCTGAGCCAGAATAAAGCACATAATAACTGAAAAGAATACTTCCTCTTAAAGAAAACGCAAGAACTAAGAGTTCAATCCAACAGCAAGCACTAATATTATTGCTTCAGGAATTCCTGGAGCAGTAAGCAACCAGGAGCCAATCACCTCTGTCCCAGCATAGCAGGAAGTGAGGGGGAGAACTCACCTCCCCTTGCTGCTTCTACAAGAGGTTGTAAGGGTAGAGAAAGCAAGACTGGGCACCCATTTCCTTCTTTCTTTTTTCTCTCCCTCTAGTTTTTCCTCCCCAGCATACAGCTCAAGTCTCAGTCCCAATGCAACATAGGCATTCACCTTTCAAAATGGGCACTAATTATTTCAAATTTCAAAATGAGTTAACGGACAGGCTTTGGGGAGATGTAGTTCTGAAATTCCCAGACCTCTTATTTAAGAAAGTAATTTCCAATAATTATAGTAATACTGTACAATGATGGTACAGGCTGTCCCATACAATAGTGAACTCCCTATCACTAGAAAATCTTTAAACAAAATCTGGATTGTCATCTATTGAGGTTATTTCAAAAGGATTTTCTGCTTGGAATGGGGAAACTGGACTTAGTAACCTCTACAGCCTCTTTGAAGGCAAAATGTTTGTATAATGTTCTTATATCTAGCATAAGATCCAAAGATTCAAGGAACATCGCATGCAACTAATGAATGAATTACAGTTGTAGACCTCTAAATCAGAGTCAGGACATGTATTTGAAATTTACCTAAGTCATCCATGTTAATAAAAGAGCCCCAGGCCCAAAAAGAGAGACCCTAAGTGAAAGTCTCACCCCAGACTACAAAAGTATTTATTTTCTGGGAAGAAGAATTTGGAAGGGAAAGCCTGTAAGAGCGCAGAAAGGGAATGAGAGCCCAGCTACCCAAAGGGCAGTGGGAAAAGATAATGTAGTTTCTAGAGGCTTTCGGTCTGGGGGAGGGAGGAGATTAAGGGAGAAAACATCTGTAGACACAATGAGAAAATCCAGAGGAAGGTCTTGTGTCTGCACTTGCTGTGTAAGGTTGTCCCTTAAACTGGTCAAAGCTGGGTTGTATGGTTTCTGACTGTGAAAGGCATCTCCAAATTTGGCTAGAGTTCACTTTCACTGGTATGTCAAGTAATTTGGGGCTTCAGAAGCCTTTCTGAATAGCTAGTTGTTGTGTAACTCTGACAAGTATGAGACCATGTTAACATCCAAGACAACAGTGTCAACTTAAATAGAAACAAGGGTCACTAAATCATAGATATAGATATAATAGATATACATATATAAATATGTATGCATATATATGTATATACACACATACACATATATGACACACACATGCACATACATATATGTATTTATAGGCATATTGACTTATAAATCCACAAATTAACATTATATTTGTTCTGTTGCATTTTTTTTTTAAGTGAGGCAATGTAAAAGTTACTCCTCTTAAAGTGCAGTTAATAAGGCAAACTTCACAAATTAAGTCAGCATGGTCTAAAGGGGGAAATTTCAGATTATCTTCCTGTTGGTGTCTTTCGAAATCTATCAAAGCTGTTCAGGAAGCATCCCCTATCCCCTAATTATCTGTCTCACTGTCATATAGCCTTATAGAATTCACAGTTCCTTAAGAGACACACAAACATGGAGAAAAGTTATAAAGTGAATTTGCATTTTTATGTTTATAAATTTTTTTTAATTAATTATTTTTTTGTGGGGCAATGAGGGTTAAGTGACTTGCCCAAGGTCACACAGCTAGTAAGTGTCAAGTGTCTGAGGTCAGATTTGAACTCAGGTCATTCTGAATCCAGGGCCACCTAGCTGCCCCCTGCATTTTTATGTTTAAAAGAGGATGCTGGGGCAGCTAGGTGGCGCAGTGGATAAAGCACTGGCCTTGGATTCAGGAGGACCTGAGTTCAAATCCAGCCTCAGACACTTGACACTTAACTAGCTGTGTGACCCTGGGCAAGTCACTTAACCCTCATTGCCCTGTAAAAACAAAAACAAAAAAAAAATAAAAGAGGATGCTAATTAAACCAAATCATTCTCTAATTGGTGAGATTTCAAGCAAAGTAAAATTAGAATTCTGATCATTTGATTGTGGTATATCCTACATTAGAAGAAGGAACCACCATCTATGTTGTTCCTTGCCTGGTAGTTTGTCTCTCTGTCAGTTCAGTTGTTTCTGTTTTTCACAGCTTCTATCATTCTGCTACTTTTGAACACAGTTTCAGTCAAATATCTCATTTCTTTCCCTCTGTGGTTCCCATGGCAGGGACAGGGGTAGGAGGTGGGGGTAGGAAAGTCTCTTTGGGGAGCAGAAGTGTTGACTGGGGAGGGGAAAGGACAAGGGCTGCAATTGTGGTTACAGGTCATTTTCAAATTAAGGGACATTATTATGTGTTAATGAGCATTAATAGTTGTAATGAAGGCAAACCATAAAATAATAGAACTGTAGTACAAGAGCTGAACGGAGACCCTATCTTAAAGAACCAAATTATTAACTTTCACAGTAGAAACGCCCTTTCATTACTTGCTATCCTCATTGTTTTTCTGCTAACATTATCTGGCCTTTAGTTTAGCCCCACCATATAGGATGTTTTCTTTTCTTTATTTTTTTTCTTTAACGTCGTTGCACCAAAATTACGTGGGGCATAATACACTTAAAAAAATTATCCCAATTTCAGTTCTATACAATATAATTTGGTTCTAATTTAAAAGTCAGTTGGAAAGAAGAGGAATGTGAACAAAAATACCTTTTATCTATTGATGAGGGTCAGCATGAGTCTTTAGCTCCTACATCCTATTTGTAATTCTCATTAGAATGATGGGAACTTGGGCATGACATGAGATAAATAAGTCTCAGACTTACAACCTCAATTATACATCTGGGCTGCTTTAAGAACTAATAGCATAGATTTTCCCCGAAGTTTAATGTAAACATTGCCTAGATTTATTTTGAGAGAAATGGCCATGTTCTATCAGAGAATAGATTGCCAAATATATGTACTTTTGTTGTTAAAACTTGAATCTTTTTACCCTTAACTCAAACTGTCTTGACTGCTCATGTTTATGCAAAATAGAATTTTTGGAGGAAAAAAGAGAGCTACTGTAACATCAGAGGAAATCATCAAAGAACCAGTGGCAACATCTTAAGGCTTTTATCAAAGTAGTGAGGGAATGCATTAAAGCAACAATATCTGAGACTTACATGTGATGGGACTACCAAATGGAATAGTATGTCTTATGAGTATATGAGGATAGGATGATTTTTCAGTAAGAGAACAAGTTATTCTCAAGGTACTATGCTGGGCTGTGATTGCTCCCACCCCTCCAAGTTAGAGAATGCTATTCTCACTTAGCAATCAAAAAAACAAACAAAAAAACCCCCTCACTATTTAAATAATAATACATAGTTCATCCTTAAGAAACAGGACCCCCCCCCAATTTGTTTTTACTGTCTGTTTACACAATGAAGGAAATAACCATAATATAAACAATATAATATAATATAAATATAAATATATAGGAGAGCCATAATATAAAGGAGAGCCAAACCCTCATTAATTATAATGGCCAATTTCAGACTTGGAGAATCAGTTATTAAAAGGGTGGCACAGATGCTGGTACAGTCTAAAGAGGTCTGGATTTGAAGGCCTGGGTTTGAATTCTGGCTCTGCTGCTTATTCACAGAAACCTCTCTGGGGCTCAGTTTCCTTATTTGCAAAATAAGGGGATTTAAATTGATGACCACTGAGGTCCCTACATTCATATCATCTCCATTAATCCAGTAGAACCGTGGAGGATTGTTTAGGTGAAATGGAATAAATGTTGTCAGACAGTCAGATGGTTGTGCTCTTGTGTCTTTCTTTGTTAGAAATCAGACAAATGGACTAGCCTTTAGTAATTGCTTACTATGTTCTAGGCACTGAAGATACAAAGAAAAAAGTAAAATAGACCCTGCCCTCAAGGGGCTTATAGGGGAAAACAGATATGTTCAGATACTGATATGTTCAGTTGTTTTCAAGTTGAATCCAACTCTTGACCCCATTTGGGATTTTCTTGGCAAAGATATTGAAGCAGTTTTCCATTTTCTTCTCCAGCTCATTTTTCAAATGTGGAAACTGAGGTAAACAGGGTTAAGTGACTTGCCCAGGGTCACACAGTATCTAAAGTCAGATTTGAATTTAGGAAGAGGAGTCTTCCTTACTCCAGGCCCTGCACTGAGACACTTAGCAGCCCATACCTTGATCTAGTTATATATACAAAAGAAATACAAGTAATGTTGCCTGGGGGAATGCAAAATCAAGGGGATTACAAAAGGCTTAATGTATGTGGTGGGGCTTCAGTTGAATCTTGAGGGAGACTAAGGATTATAAGGGAGGGTTCAACGTGATTTATGGAGGGCATAGGGTGAAATGATTGTGGTTTAAAACCAAGTCATCAATAAAGCTTTAAAATTCTGTCAGTAAATGACACCCTTAAATATTTACCATTAAACATTTTGCTGAAGAATAAAAGTTTACCAAAAAATAAGTATGTGATGTGCTTCAAGAGCTGAATATTTCAACCCCACTGAGTCCTGATATCCAACCTGTGATCAAAAAAATACCTGCTTCTATTTATCAAAATGTGTTCCACATAAACGACTACTCAGCCAGAAAGAGAGCCAGTGTTAAATACGATTATATATTAACATCAAACCGCCCGATAAACTGGGCGGGTTGGGGGGTGGAGAGGATGGTAAGAAAAAAGAATCCACATGAAAACCCACCATCAGCCACCCTACTAAGTGTCTATTACTACGTGGTTCTTCAGTACTCCCAGGAGATCTTGTATTAAAGACACTCCTTCAGACATCCAGCAGACAGCATGATACTATCCTCAATGCATTTACTTATACACCCACAACACTAAAGAAAGAATATCAACTTCTATGAATATTCACTGTGCTTTTGTTCATTAGAAAGAAGACGAATAACCAGCGACTATTTAGGTTGACACCAACTGTTCACCCTTTCTTTCCATTGGAAAAAAATCACAGCACTCTTGAAAGAAAGACTGATCTAGGGACAATGCAGGCCCGCATTATGCAAGTCTCCACACCTCAGTCCTGACCTCCAATGCCACTGTTGTGCAATTGTTGGGGCTCTCCTATCTCCGAGACAATACCTGTACCTGTCAGACTCAGTGCAGTCATTCTCTTAGGAATAAAAATCTCTAAATCCATTTCACATGGCCCTGACGGCAGATTCGCAATCTAAGCCTCATAAAGGGAAAGCATACAAAGCTTTTACTAAAACGTTTTGAACCCAGGCCTCTGAAGATGAAACTACAGAAGCAACTTGCCCCAAAGAAGAAGGAAATAGCCCAGTGGAATTCATTAGTTACTCAGATCTTCTGAAACTTATGCCCTCCATAGTGTAAGTAATATGGATTTTATTCAAGTATGTTTAAATTGTCTCTCATGTTAAATTACTTTGAGTTTTTGGCAAAATAATAAACTTTAAATAGCAAGGACCATAGAGATAAGTATGGGATCTATGATTTCATTGATTATGGGAATTATCATATGAAGAAACTCCCTTTCCTAATGCAGGTTGACACCTTTCCCTGCAATTTATAGTCTTAGAAAATTAGGTTAGAGGTTAAGTGACTCGCCTGGGGCCACGCAGTCAACTCAGGTATGGGACTTGAACCTGTTAGAGCTAAAATTCTAGCTAGTCTGTCTAAAATATCTAATGAGTGGTCACCAATAAATTATAAGCTTTAGCAAGAGTTAGACTTTTAAGCATTTATTAAGGAAAATAAGAATTTGGTAAAGAGAGAGAGAAAGGCCTACATTCATCTATCTATTAAAGGGAGAGCACATTTCTAGTAACACTCTCTGCCAGAGTCCCCAGGAAAAAGCCCCAGTCAGAGCGCCAGGCTCCTCCCTTCTTCCTCCCACAAGCAGACGTCACTTCCTGACGCCAAAGAAAAGACTCCTGGTCTTGCCCTCAAAGACCTTCACTTCATGGCAGAGCTTTTCTACAGCAAGTCTCCAGTAGGTGGCGTCATTCCAATCGGTACAAACCCAGGTTTTCCTGGCTCTGAGGCCAGCTCCCTGCTTCCTAAGCCAAGGCTGCCTCTGAACAGCAAGAAATTCTTTCACATTCTAGGTACAAATCCAAGTTTTCCTTTCTCTTGGGAAGGTTGTAAATCCAAAGTCAATTTTTGTAGCACATCATCACGATATCATGCTTTGATTTTCATTTTTATATATGTGTAACTTTTTGTCTTTTTTTTTGGTTTTTTGGGGTTTTTTTGTTTTTTTTTGCGGGGCAAGGGGGGTTAAGTGACTTGCCCAGGGTCACACAGCTAGTAAGTATCAAGTGTCTGAGGCCGGATTTGAACTCAGGTACTCCTGAATCCAGGGCCGGTGCTTTATCCACTGCGCCACCTAGCTGCCCCTATGTGTAACTTTTAAAAAAAACCTCCAGGTCATAATATTAAGGAGAGCCAACTCTTATGACATCCATTTCCGCTGTCTGCCTCCTTTGTCACACAGTAGGGGTCACTTAGAATGAGGCTACCTTCAGGATGCCAAACTGAGATTCTCTCTCTCTTTTTTTTTAAAGATAGTTTTTTGTGTTTTGTTTTGTTTTGTTTTGTTTCTTGTTTTGTTTGTTTGTTGTTATTTGTTTTGGTTTTTTGCAGGGCAATGGAGGTTAGGTGACTTGCCCTGGGTCACACAGCTAGTAAGTGTCAAGTGTCTGAGGTCAGATTTGAACTCAGGTTTTCCTGAATCCAGGGCCAGTGCTTTATCCACTGTGCCACCTAGCTGCCCCTTGATTAACATTTTAGATCCTGCCACTGATCCTCCCTCCCTTGCGGTTCTTCATCAATAACCAGCTTTGACCTATTCCTTTTCTCCTATATCATCACCCTTCTGGTTTCCTTTGGGGCCAGACCAGTCAGTCTATAGTTCCCATGGCCAGTCACTTCAACCTTTTGCTCACCAGCACCCCATAATCTCATAATGTTGGTCTTGCCTTTCTTCCTGCTCTGTTTATCTTCATCCTGGTATAACCACCACCATAATAGGAGAAAGCCATTCACTGATAGGAAGCACTTCTTATAAACCCATGTCACTTCACTTCACGTGAGCCTTCACTAATGCCTGGTAAGCCTAACTAGTGTAATTAACGTAAGCTTTGTGAGGGGAGTTGTGTGCTTCATTTTTGCACCTCTGCATACTCAGTGCCTGGAACAAGACAGGCACCCAAGAAAATTCTTCTCGATTGATTGATTTTATGCAACTCTTAGGGTCTTCTTGTCATTTTCCCCAAAGCAACTCTCATGAATCTTTCCCATTCTCTTTAGTCCTAGACTCCTAAGCTCTCAGGGAAAAAAAAAACCACACAACTCATTTCATATAATAGGATCAAAGACATCTAGGTTTTTTTCTCCACAATTCAGAAGCTATATGTTTTCTCCCATCACCTCCTGTGTACCCCCTGGTATTTCAAAGGAAGAAGTGGCTCTGCTCCTTGAAAACTTTAACCCTTTTCCTGTCTGCCTGCTGAGGTAGCAAGGTAGAGTGGACAGAGGTTGGGATGGTAATTTGGAAGACCTGGCTTGGACTCCAAGGCTCTGGTACTAACTATGTGACCACAGGCAAGTCATTTAATTTCTCTTAGACTCAGTTTTTTCGTCTGCAAAATAGAATAATAATACCTATAGAACATACTCGCAGGTTTGAGGCTCAAACGAGAATATCTGTAGTGTGTGATATAATATTAGTGTGATACTGGTTCTAATTATTATCCCTTTCACTTTTCCACAGGACATTGTCCATAAATCTTCCTCTCTCTTTCATCTTTAATCTTTCCTTCTTCTCTGCATCCTTCACTGTATGAACAAAGATCTTCCCAATTCTTTGAAAAAGAAATACTTTTCTTATCTCTGCGCTACCTTTAAGCAATCATATCTCACTTTCTCTGCCAACTTTTTGAGAAAAGTATTCTATATTTGGGCAGCTGGGTGGCTCAGTGGATAGATTGCTGGGCCTGGAAGTCAGGAAGACTTGAGTTCAAGTCCTACCTCAGATACTAGCTGTATGACCCTGGGCAACTCACTTAACCCTGTTTGCTTCACTTTCCTCGTCTGTAAAATGAACTGGAGAAGGAAATAGCAAACCGCTCCAGTATCTATGCCAAGAAAACCACAAATGGGGTTACAGAAGAGTCAGACACAACTGAAACAACTCAACAACAAAATTCTACATTTGTCACAAGTTTCTTAGTGGCCATACTCCAAATCATGCAGGCTCACAACTTAAGTGTCATCCTCAATTCCTCATTCTTTCCCATTTCCCATATCTAATCTGTTTTCAAAACCTGTTGATTCTATCTTCCTGACATTTCTTTTTTTTTTTTTTTTGGTGAGGCAATTGGGGTTAAGTGACTTGCCCAGGGTCACACAGCTAGTAATTGTTAAGTGTCTGAGGCCAGATTTGAACTCAGGTCCTCCTGAATCCAGGGCCGGTGCTTTATCCACTGCGCCACCTAGCAGCGCCCCCTGACATTTCTTACATACTTTCCCTTCTGCCTTCTGAAACTGCTTCCACCCGGGTGCAGGCCCACATCACTTCATGCTTAGAGGACTAAAATCACCTTGTATTTGGTCTTCCTGCCTCAAGTCTCCCCCACTCCAGTCATCCGCCACTCTATTGTCAAAATGATTTTCCTAAATCCCAACCCACTGTCCCTCACTCAATAAACTCCAATGACACTGTATAATCTGTAGGATCGAATACAATGTCCCCAGCTGGGCATTCAGAACCCTTTGTCTTTACACTTTATTACCTTATGAGTACTCTTCAACAAGTGGCACTGGCCTCCTTGCTATTATTCCCACAAGACTTGCCCAAGGTCAAGCAGGTAGTGTTGTAAAAATGATAGATTTGAAGACAATTACAAAGTCTTTATGTGCTTCCAGTAACTCCCTAGAATTGATCTACAAAATAATAGATGAATTAAGATTTGCATTGGGGGAGAGTTCCCTTCCCTAGGTCATCTTTGGACTCCACCCTCTCTCTACCAGTCTTATCCTGGATAAACCAGTTTCTAGGTCCTTCTAATGCTACCTCTGGAAGACCCCTTACATTCATCTGTTCCTTTCAGTTCCCACTGCCAGGATTGTAGTATAAGGCCTTATTACCTTTTGTCAAAACTAGGAGCCTATTTTAATAGCCTCCTAATTGATCTCCCCACCTCAAATCTCTCTCCTTCCAAGGATTCCTACACACTGGTGCCAAATTAATCTTCGTAACACAAAGATCTGATCAGGTCACTCACTCTTTTCATCAAAACTTTGCCATTATTCTCTACTGTATACTCAATCAAGCCCAAATTTTTAAGGAAGACTCTTTCTAGCTTTAAAAGATTTTTCTGGGGCAGCTAGATGGCGCAGTGGTTAAAGTACTGGCCCTGGATTCAGGAGTACCTGAGTTCAAATCCAGCCTCAGACACTTGACACTTAACCCCCTATTGCCTGCAAAAAAAAAAAAAAAAAGATTTTTCCAATATCTTCCCATGTTAAACCTCTTTATGAACCGTACGCCCCAGCCAAAACTAAACTATTTCCCATTCCCCACGCATGCCTCAGGTTTTCCCGCCCCTTAGCCTTTGTGAATGCTATCCTTGTCCTGGAATTCCCTCCTCTGTGGAATCCTACATATCCTTCTATTTCCCCCTCAAAGACTAACTCTCCCGTAAAGTTTTCCCAGGATTCCTAAAGCTGGAAATGATCTCTTCTTCCCCTGAACTATTGTTGCACCTTGCGTATCTATTAGGTATTTATCATGTTCCATTTTATTAAACTTATTTGTGTTTTTCTTATTGTGTGTATATACAAACACATTCTGCCAAAAAAAAATTAAACTGTTAAAAATGTTATAAAGATAAGTACATGTGATTTTTTTTTTCTAAAAACATACAATTCTTGATGTAGGAGTGAATTCATAGATAGTACAAAAGGTAAAAAGGGATTAAATATTGCAATATCTTAATTGGAAAGTCCTATAGTACCTAACATAATGGTTTATATCAAGTAGACACTTAGTATTTGTTTAATTAAATTAATTTTTTTCATAGAACATTATGTTATGGGATCATTAGTTAAGACAATTGAGGCCTAAAGAGGTTACTTGACTTGTCCAAGATCACACAGCAAGAGAGTAGCAGAGCTAAAACTGGCATTTCAATGTCTTCACTTTCAATCAAGGAAATTTTCCATTATAACATACTTAGATGAGCTCATCTTACAGATGAAACTCCTTTACACCAAGATCCTCTTGATACTTAATTAACCAAAACCCCTTGAACTACTCTAGAGTGAACTTACATGCAAATTGAATTCTCTTCCTCAAGAAAGAGTCCCATAGTCTTAAGTGTTAAGACTTTACATCAGAAAGACCCACATTTGACATCTGCCCTGCATACTTACTAGCTGTGTGACCCTAGGCAAGTTTGCTCATCTGTAAAATGGATATAATAATAGCACCTACCTCACAGTATTATTGTGGGGATTAAATTAGTTAGCCTATGTAAAATACTCTGCAACCCTTAAAGCACAATGTAAAAGGACTGATAATTTTGTCACTCTGGGTATTCTTTTTTTTTTCCCCTTACTGCAAAGAGCAAGCCCTCTTCATCTCTTTAGACCATCTTCATGGTTGCTATGGCTAAAGAAAAATATATCTCCTGTTGCTAACCTTTTGATGATGAGCTTTTCCAAAGTACTATCAGTCAATAAACATTTATTAAGCACCAGGCATTGTGCTAAGCTAAGGCTCATCATTGGATGTTAGCCATCAGCCATTGCAGACTTATTTATTTATTTTTGTGAGGCAATTGGGGTTAAGTGACTTGTCCAGGGTCACACAGCTAGTGAGTGTCAAGCATCTGAAGCTGGATTTGAACTCAGGTCCTCCTGACTCCAGGGCTGGTGCTCTATCCACTGTGCCACCTAGCTGCCCCTCATTGCAGACTTATAATAGAAACCTTTCCATTCAGAGCTTGTATTCCATTGGTAGCGTAACTTCTGACAACCCAGAGTCACAATGAGGCAATGGAATAGGATTTTAAGTGGAAGTCTTACCATACATCTTATATTAATAGATCCAGTCACTTTAACTTTCATAAATTTACTCTATGTGGCACCGCAGATAAGAGTGTTGGAACTGGAATCAAGAAGACCCATCTTTCTGAGTTTGAATCTGGCCTCAGACATTTACTAGCTGTGTGACCCTTGGCAAGTCATTTAATTCTGTTTGCCTCAGTTTCCTCATCTGTACAATACATTAGAGAAGGAAATGGCAAACTACTCTAGTATCTCTGCCAAGAAAACCCCAAAATGGGGTCATAAAAAAAGAGTCAGACACGACTGAAAATAACCAAGCAACAACAACAAATGTATGTTCCTATGGATACTCATGGAGTAGGCTGTTTATTTTTGCTTACCCTTGGAAGATCAATAAAAAATAGTGGCTAAATCTTTTTTGGGGGGGGTGTGTGTGTTAACCATTTTATTGCCCAAGAAAAATTGGAAAGTGGGAAGGAGGAAGACAGAAAGATTAAAAGGATATTGGAATGTCAAAAAGTTACATATGCTACCTCTAGCATCCCATACTCATTGTATTTTTGTTTTGTTTTGTTTTTTGTTTTATGTGGGGCAATGGGGGTTAAGTGACTTGCCCAGGGTCACACAGCTAGTAAGTGTCAAGTGTCTGAGGCTGGATTTGAATTCAGGTCCTCCTGAATCCAGGGCCGGTGCTTTATCCACTGCGCTACCTAGCTGCCCCCATACTCATTGTAGATGTCTACAGTATGGAGCTTTGGAGAGTCAGAAAGCAGGGACTGGATTCTGAAAGGAGGTAACATACTACAATGGAAAGAATATTGGTCCTGGAGTAAGAAGACCTGAGTCAAATGCTGCCCTTGGTACTTACAACCTGTGTCAGTTTAGGAAAGTTACAACTTCCCTGGGCCTATAGATGAATTTCCTTGTCTATAAAAGGAGGGGTTGGACTAGATCTGGCACCTTTTACTGTTGCCAAATTTTTCTTGACCCCCACATTCTGTTACATGACCCCATGTGAGGTTGAAACTCACAGTTTAAGAAGCTGAGATCTAGAGAACCTAAGGGCCTCTGTATCCTTTCATGAGGTAGGTTTTGGTAAACTCTAAGGTTATATAGTTTCTATATAAGGTTATAACTTGTAAGGTTATCAGTGTATACATAAAATTAATTTCTAGGTATCAAATCCATATTCCATTCACTTATAATTTAATTTCATAGATTCAATAACTTGATTTCTTGCTGATTTTCATCATAGGTCTGCTAATATTTCCCTTTAATCTCATTATTTAAAGGAACAATGAGTTAGCTATTTTACAAAGGATGCTTCATGAAGTCTTAAGTGTCTAATCTGTTTTGCAAATTTAGATTTCTCTATTTCGAGTTTTAAGCTGGAACACAGCTGCACTGTCAGGGAACATTTATCACTATACTTTTTTCCTTAAGAAACAAATATTAAACAGAGATTTTGTTTTGTTTGTTTGGGGGGTTTATTTTATTTTATTTTTATTTTATTTTTTAGTTAGCTGGGTTTAAGTACCTTCTTTTTTTTGTTTGTTTGTTTTGTTTGTTTTTGTGGGGCAATGGGGGTTGAGTGACTTGCCCAGGGTCACACAGCTAGTAAGTGTCAAGTGTCTGAGGCCGGATTTGAACCCTGGTCCTCCTGAATCCAGGGTGGGTACTTTATCCACTGTGCCACCTAGCTGCCCCTGGGGGTTTATTTTAGTAGAATGGTGACAGGATCAAACCTAAGATACCTGAAAGGGATATGTACAATGAGAGGGAGACCAGTGGTTAATCAACAATATTTCCCCTTCATTCTCTGGTGAGTTCCCACTATTCCCAGAGACTTTTATAGTCCTACAGTCATATTGTGAGTCCTCAGAGATCTGTATAGTTATCTCAGATTTAAAAGGTCACCCTCCCTACAAGTGGGGAAAGAAACTGGGGACACTGATGAATCAGTCCCTCTCCTCTATATCAACACAGTCCATATTCACATTACCAGTGAAGGGCAATGTCTAAATTTTCTCCTCATTATGGTTTTATGCCCGTTTGCAATCTGATTCTGGTTGCTACATATCCAAGATTGAAATTACCCTTGGCTTGTGGTCCACAACCCAATATCTGCTACCTTTACATGGCATCTTCCCCCTTCCTCCATTGCCATTACAATTCTTCTCCTGCTATTATTGCCTCAGTGTTACAGCTACTTACAATGTATTGGCTCAAGGCAGGCTGACAAGCCTAGGGACTAGTCAACACATTTCCTGTTCTTTTTGCAAGGCCTATATCTACTCCTGGCTAACATGTAAAGTCTTCCTTATCCATGTGTAAGAACCTTCCTAACAGAAGGTATCCAACTCTTTCTCTTAAACAAATTAAGAATGTTTAATTCCACTCATCTCTTCCCTACCTCAAGGGGCAGACAGTGTGTCCCCAACATGGTGACTATTCCTGTTTAGTCTTTTTGAGGCTAGGGAAAACCATGATTCTTTCTATTTGCATTTCCATTCTGTCATCAGCACCACAATGCCCCTTTACAGCTCCAGATAATGTACACTATCCTGAAGTTCTAAGAAGTTGTGTAAATAGTTCTAGGAACACAAGAAAGGGACAGGACAGACAACCAATATCGGGAATATTGTTACAACAGTGAATGTTCCTCTCCCCATTATATTCTTCTCCTAGGTTTGTTTTTTTTTTTTAAAGGGAAATTCCTACGAATGGTGGTTCATACAAAGAGATAGTCTCTTCCTTCCCCAGTTAGAACCATGCAATCTCTTTTGACGTCTGATTTCTTATCTAGTATTCTTTCTTCAATATACTATGATCACTCTGAAAAAGAAAATGATACATGCTTCACTGAAAGGACTATTTTGGGGTGAGTAGGAGCCAGTTATCCACGTTGTGATAATAACCAGAAAGATCTAGCTTCAGAAACCACCTTTGACACATGGCTGGGTAATCATGAACACACCATTTAACTTAACCTCGCTCCCCGCTCCCACCTTTAAAAATAATATCCACTATTATGCCCAAAGGGCAATAAAGCTGTGCATACCCTTTGACCCAGCAATTCCACTTTTAGGTCTTTTGCCCAAAGAAATCATGGAAGGGAGAAAGGGACCCACATGTACAAAAATATTTATAGCTGCTCTTTATGTGGTAGCAAGGAATTGGAAGTTGAGGGGGTGCCCATCAATTGGGGAATGGCTGGACAAGTTGTGGTATATGAATACAATGGAATACTATTGTGCTGTAAGAAATGATGAGCAGGAAGAGTTCAGAGAAACCTGGAGGGTCTTACGTGAGCTGATGATGAGTGAGATGAGCAGAACCAGAAGAACATTGTACACAGTATCATCAACATTGAGTGTTGACCTACTATATTCTTCTCACCAATGCAATGGTACAGAAGAGTTCCAGGGAACTCATGATAGAAGAGGATCTCCAAATCCAAGAAAAAAAAAAGAAAGAAAGAACTGTGGAGTATAGATGCTGATTGAACAATATTATTTCTTTTGTTTTGGGTGCTGTTGGGTTTTTTTTTTTTTCTATTTTGAGGTTTTGCATCACTGCTCTGATTTTTTCTCTTGTAACAGGATTAATACAGAAATAGGATTAATGTTATTATGTGTATATATATATGTGTGTGTGTATATATCTATATCTATATGTATATGTATAGAGATATATAGACATAACCTATATCAGATTGCCTGCTGTCTAGGGGAGGGGGGGAGGGAGGGGAGGGAGGGAGAAAAGTCTGAAATTGTAAAGCTTGTATGGGCAAAGGTTGGGAACTATCTTTACATGTAACGGAAAAAATAAAATACCTTATACATTTAAAAAAAATAATAATAATATCCACTGATATCCAAAGCATGTGATATCATTCACTTTACAGGGTTGTTGTGATGATTCAATTAGACAGCACCTTGCAGGCTTGTGCCATACAAATGTATTATTATGACTATGATTATCTTATTGGATCTTCACAGCACCCCCAAAAGTGTTGTTATTATCCCCACTTTAATGATGAGAAAACTGTTTCAGAGGAAGGCTGACCCAAAGTCAACACCACTTGCTGTTGTCATTCAGTTGCCCCTGACTCTTTCTGATGCCATTTTGTGGTTTTCTTGGCAAAGATACTGCAGTGGTTTGTCATTGCCTTCTCCAGATAAAGAAACAAAGGGAAATAGGGTGAAGTGACTTGCCCAGGGTCACATAGCTAACATATGTCTGAGGTCAGATTTGAACTCAGAAAGGGGAGTCTTTTTGACTTCAGACCTTGCACTCTATCCATTGTGCTATCTAGTTGCACATCTAGGGCCACACAGCTAGTAAGTGCTAGAGGCTGGTTTCAAACTCTGGTCTTCTGAACTCCTTGCCTGAGCTCTAAGTCACAGTCCCAACCTAACTGCCACACTCTGCCACCTAGTGACGAGAGTTTAGACACTTTGCTAGGCATCTTTCAGTTTCATGTTTTCCATAGCACCTAGCAAAGTGTCTAAATTTTAGGTAAATACTTGTTCATTTTCTTTCTTGTGCCTTCTCCAGAGACTCAGAGGGATTAATTTGTCAGAGGAACATAAAAATCCACCCATAGAACCCGCCTAATAGTTTGACAAATCAATTTTTTTAATAGTTACTATCTAATTCTATGAGCAAGGATGTAAATATGTAAATGTTTTCAAAACTTGAAAAACAAAAATATTTAAGCAGAATCAGGGGTGAAAGATATATATATTTTCCCCTAATAATTATAATAATTGAAACCAGTGACTATTCAGATAATGGTGAAGCTCAAATAGCATATAAATTGTCCTGATACACATCTCTCATCTTTGGCAAAAATGGAAAGACATCCCTTCCAGGAATACAAAAATTAAATTTAAAATAATTTTAGCTTTATATTTGAAGTTGTACATGCAATAGGAATGCCACAGTTTGGAACCAACAGTATAGACAAGCTTATTATTTAAATATGATTTTTTTCTTCTTAATGCTATTTCATCTTTAATTTAACCCTTTCACCACTTTGTAGACTAAATCAAGCAAGATGGCAAGATGAGTTGAAGACATCAAAGAGAAATATAAATCTGAATGACCTAATGTGAATAGGGGATTGGAATGTTTCCTGATATTCTGTTATAACAACTTTATAATAAAGTAATCTTCCAATTTGTATTTATTAGACAGAGACTTTCCCTGTGAAGTATATACGATTGGAATATCAGAGGACAGTAATTAAAAAATTTACACTATAATTGCAATTTAATTTCTAACATTAAATGCATATTACATATAAACTATCAACTTTATGTTATAAAATAATGTTCATATAGTATGTTACATATACGTGTGTGTGTGTGTGTGTGTGTGTGAGAGAAGCAATTGGGGTTAAGTGACTTGCCCAGGGTCACACAGTTAGTAAATGTCTGGGGCCAGATTTGAATTCAAGTCTCCCTGATTCCAGGCCCAGCACTCTATCCAATGAGCCACCCAGCTGGGTTCCATATATGCAAGTCTATGCATGTATGTAGATATATTTACACTGAAATAGACATATATACATGTGTATATATACACACATATGTGAGTGTGTGCCTATATATATCACATGAACATATCTGCACTTACTCAAAATATGGACTCAAATTTCCATTTGTATGGGGAATTCCACCACCACCATCTTCAGTACAGGAAATACCTTTTCTACAATTTAAAGTCTTAGTTGCCTCCAATACTGAAAAGTTAAATGACTTGTCTAGGGTGACACAGCCAGTATGGATTTGAGAAAGGCCTCAAGGATGTGTGAGAAAAGAATGGGTTTTGGAAAGCCCAAAGGCCCAGCTTGAGGGGATTGATTGGATTGACTGACTTCACTGATTAACTCACTTAAAGGTAATTCAATTAAAACCACTGCCTGGGCCTCAAGAGGGTATGTTCTCCCGAGGGTGTGAACTCTGACCTCAACACAGGACCACCCTCAAATCCGGTGAACCAATGGATTTGGGTGATGCTAGCCAATTAGCTTGAAGCAGTGTGTAAGGACTGTCTTTCCTCCTGATGCAGAGAAAGCTTCCACTCTTAGTTTCGCTCTCAGACAGGTTCATGGTAGAGGACCTGGAGAAAGAAGCAGGCCAGGTTGGAGCTCTAGGCTAGATAGGCCTTTTTTTTTTTTGTAGTTTAGTTTTTATTTCATAATCATAAAATTAACTCTGTTTAGCCAACTTGTGGAAGGAAAAAGGAAATGAAATCCAAAGAGAATTGCAGCAAGTGAGAGCACAAGGATTATAAGGTATAAGAGTAGATGGGGTTCAGGGGTGCTCTCTCCAGCTACAGAGGAATGGTTTGATGGTTAAGACAAAAAACAAAACAAAAAAACTTATGAGAGTTGACCACAGTTAGCAATGGTGATCTTCTTGCTGGTCTTGCCATCCCGAGAACCGAAACGCTCCATGGCTTCCACAATATTCATGCCTTCTTTCACTTGGCCAAAGACAACATGCATGCCATCTAACCAATCAGTCTTAGCAGTACAGATGAAAAGCTGGGAGCCATTTGTGTTGGGTCCAGCATTTGCCATGGACAAGATGCCAGGACCAGTGTGCTTCAGGATGAAGTTCTCATTTCTAATTTCTCCCCATAGATGGACTTGCCAGCAGTGCCATTGTGGCGTGTGAAGTCACCACCCTGGCACATGAATCCAGGAATGATTCTATGAAAGCAGGATCCCTTGTAACCAAATCCCTTCTCTCCAGTGCTCAGAGCATGGAAGTTTTCTGCTGTCTTTGGAACCTTGTCTGCAAAGAGCTCGAAAGCAACCCGGCCCAGGGGCTCATTATCGATGGCGATGTTGAAGTACATGCTGGGATTGGCCATGGCCACAGATGCCCGGGCTGGGGGCGACGGCAGAGGCAGCAGGAATTGGCGCCCGGCAGGTGGAACCAAGACGAGGACTTCCTGTAGCGGCATCTGCAAAGCCGATAGGCCTTTTCTTAACTTTCTGACTCAGGTGTTCTCTTTTTTCTAATACTTGGTATGCTTTTATAAATGCTTAATGCTGCAAACTGGTGCTAAAGCTTCTAATTTATAAGTAACAAATATATTAGAAACCTCAGCTAATTTTCCCCAACCTTGGGAAAGAAATAAGGCGACCACATTACATTTTGCACATCACAGATGAATTATGCAACTGTTAACTAAGTATGTAAAGTTAAGATGCATGTAAAAGTACAACTTCAAATATAAAGCTAAAATTACTTTAAATTTAATTTTTGTATTCCTGGAAGGAATGTCTTTCCATTTTTGCCAAAGATGAGAGATGTGTATCAGAACAATTTATATGCTATTTGAACTTCACCATTATCTGAATAGTCACTGGTCTCAGCCAACTGTTAATGTGCTAAGGTATAGAAGCCTGGTGATCTGATTCTGGGGACAGTGTCCATACTAGTTAAATTGCAATTCTTTTCCATACATAATACAATTCATCTAAATAGTAAAAAGAATATGCACAATGAAAGGGTCTAAGTAAGTCTTCAATGGCATGGTGGATCAAACAAATGACATAATGAGGGTGACCTAGCACGGTCAAGGATTTGTAAACTGTGAGGAAGGGCTGCCTAGCATACAGTAGGCACTTAATAAATACTTATGGGAATTAAATTTAATTGAATGATAAATATTAACCATAAGTGTGCAAGAGCAGTCTTCAAGAGCAATGGAATCCATGGGTTTTTAGTTTTAAGTAGTGCTTGGGGATTGAAAGTTTCCCTTGCTTAGGGGTCCAATGATGATGTCGCGAATGTGTAAAAATGACTTGAAGGTGATCTTAACTAAGAGTGATGTAAACGGGCTCAGAGCAATCATACTAAAATGCTTGTCCTCTTTTTGAAGTAAAAAAAATATAAATTCCATGGCTGGGTTAAAAAAAAAATACCTCTTGGCCTACAGCTTCATTTCAAATATACATAAAACAGACAGATTATCCCCACTGTGCAAACTACTTCTTCAGTGAGCTGAACGTTACCCCAGTGGTCTAAAAGAGTTAATGCAGCTTACCAAAAAGCCTAAATTATTCCCAGGGCATAGCTTACACAGTGGGAGTATCCGGCTCATTAAAGTCAATGGACATTTTATGTAAGGTCCATAATTCTTCTTTGCATAGTGGTGCATTTCATTTCAAGGGTTGGATATTCCCATTTGGAATTCTATTTCATCAAACAACTATTTGTTTTTACGTAAAAAGCCAATGGGATTGGATGAGCTATGTGAACATATCTTGGTAAATACATTAAAAAAAAAAAAAAACCAGCTGGTTCAATACTGAAAAACCTCAGGAAAGCACAGATGCCAATAACTTATCTCATTAAGATAGAAAGTAATCACCAACCATCTCAAAACAACATATTAAAGCTGACAAGAATCTTAGACCTACATCTGTTTCACACCTGTACCATAAACCTAAACTATCCAGGTAAATTGTGACTGTGTACTTGAGATGAGTTTAAAAAAAAAAAGAAGAAAGAAGTCATCTTCTTCTTGAGTCATCAAAGAACTGACCCAAGTACTTCTATCACCATAGCACATCAACAAGATCCAATTATCATTTCATCCTTTCCCCAAATACATGGCTGGGTTCATAGAGAACTAAACTGATTCTAAATATTCCTAGTCCTATAGAATTCTTCTCGAATACCTTTTGGCTTTAAGAGGCATCCAAAGCCTGACCCTGAACATTGCTGAGTACTGACTGCACTGATGTACCTCTGACCCTGTTAACCAAGAGGATATAAAATAGAGGGAAGATGACATCAGGCATGCTATTGCCTTTGTGAGGCCCAGTAAATTGTTTGAAGAGGGGAAAAAATGGGTTGTTCAGATCTACTATCTATGTTGTATATAAAGATATCCCTGCCTCTGCCTCTGTCTCTGCCTCAGCTAGTGAGATTTTGTTTCCACACCAATTAAATAATCAATTCCATCATGAGACATTTGTTAAGTGGCACTGAGCTAGGTCTTAGAGATAAAAAGACAAAGCTGAAATTGTTCCTGACCTTACACAGCTTCTATTTTATAGGGGAGATAATAGACACATGTATATAAAAAAGATAAACACAGGGTAATTTTGGCAATGAGATTCTAGGAGCAAAGGGCCTCAGTAAAGGCCTCTCGGAGAAGGTGGCATTTCAGCTGAGCTTTGAAGGAAACTAGGGATTCTTAGGCACCGGGAAGAAAGTGCCACAGTTCATCTGAAGAACAGATGACAAGCCAAGTGATAAGACTGATTACTTTAGGTCATTTTTATATTGTTTAAATACCATCTGGCCTTGGGGAATCTATGGAGTGAAAGATGATATGCAGGTAAGTACATGAGGGTAAGAGGGTCAATACTGAAAAGTGGGTTAGCATAGAAAGGCCCCTAAAGTAAAAAGAACAACTCTGGTTAAAGGGTTATAGAAGCCGAAAGTAATTAATAGGTAGAAGCAGTTCACAGGAGGGAACGGGCTGTTTAAAGGGGTGTGAAGGGTCCTTGAGGCACATCAAGAGCTTTAAGGGCTCTTAAGGAATTATTAACCATGCTGTTGAGTAATGAGTAAGTTGGATATTAAAATGTTTGCCAGATTAGTGAACTCTGTGTAAAAGCTACGTGAAAGACAGATCTAAATGTGTAAATGCATTTTAATAATATCTTTCCTTCTTCCCTTCTTTCTTTCCTTCCTTCCTTCCTTCCTTCCACAAACATTTATTGAATGACTACTATTGAAAGGCACTGTGCTAGGTTCTATAAAGCAATAGTTCAGGTATTAATTTCCTTTGTGAGTGATAAAGCTACATATTGTTAATGGTCTAAAGAAAGTCTCTGGAACACTATAGCTACAGAAATATTTCAGATGAGTCTTCAGTGAATTTTCTTGGGGTAATTTCAAAATACCTCTAAATTTAGCATAATAAGTCAAGGCCCATCAGATAGCAAAATCAAGGGAAAACCAGTGGATGGTTCATTTGCTCCACTACTTTCTAAGCAATGTCAAGATATTTATTTATAAATTTATTTTTTAATCATAAAAGTATTTTATTATTTTCTAATTACATGCAGGGGTAGTTTTCAACATTTGTTTTTTTATTTGTTTTTTTGTTTGTTTGTTTTTTTGTGGGGCAATGGGGGTTAAGTGACTTGCCTGAGGTCACACAGCTAGTAAGTGTCAAGTGTCTGAGGTCAGATTTGAACTCAGGTACTCCTGAATGCAGGCCCGGTGCTTTATCCACTGCGCCACCTAGGCGCCCCAACATCTGTTTTTATAAGATTTCTAATTCCAAATTTTTCTCCCTCCCTCCCTTCCCTGAGACAGCAAACAATCTGATATAGGTTATATATGTACAATCACATTAAACATATTTCTGCATTAGTCATGCTGTGAAAGAAGAATCAGAGCAAAAGGGAAAAACCTCAAATAAGAAAAAACAAAAGCAAAAAAAAGTAGAAACAGTATGATTCAATCTGCATCTAGATTTCACAGTTCTTTTTTTAGTATACTGTGTAAAATGTTGGTCTATGCCGAGTTTCTGCCATACTATCTTCCAGTTTTCCCAGCAGTTTTTGTCAAATAATGAGTTCCTATCCCAGAAGCTGGAGTCTTTGGGTTTATCAAATAGTAGATTACTATAGTCATTTACTACGGTGTCTCCTGTGCCTAACCTATTCCAATGATCACTCTATTTCTTAGTCAGTACCAAATAATGTCAGGATATTTAGAGAACAGTCCCAGAATGGTATATGAGTCTCCATTGGAAAGTTTATTCAAGCCCCACAGAATCAGAAAGTGTGGATGGGTTGGAATCTGTACGTGTTCTTCTTGTGACCCTGCTATTCTCTCAATCTCTGCTATGTCTTTTTAACCATTCACCATAAAACTTCTAGGAAGAGTAGTCCACATCCATGGAATACAGTTTATTCATTTAAGCACTTACTCTTCAACCCAAAGAAGTCTGGGAATATTAAAAAATTATTTTGTGATGATTCCAAAAACATTATAAGAAAATATTTTTATTATTATAAGCCCTCAGAACAATGAAAAGCTTTTAGTCTAATTCAGTGTTTTGGGGGCTTTTGCCTTCCCTGTCTGTTCTGACCTAACTTGTCTTCCATCCTGTTCATCAAACCTTTGTTTAGTCCTTTCAATGATAAACTCTCCCCCACTTGTGAATCCCCACCTCATTGTCCTCCCACTCTTCATATCATCCCCCAGTCTGGGAACCCTTCAATACCCACATCATTTTACAGACACATAATATGTTGCTCTTTTTGGACCAGACCTGACAATTCCCCAACAAAACCCAGTTACATCAGGGTAGAGGGCTCCTGGTGAGAAAACTCCCTCCACCAATGCAAATCAGCAACTTTTCTGACATTTAACAGAGCAGATATTTAATACATACTTGATGAACTTAATTTAATTTAAAATGTGGAAACTGACACTTCCATAGGTTAAATCAACTACCTGGGTTACACAAGCCTGTGGATGGGCCATAGAGGTGTATTTCAAGGACAAGACTATATATGTCAGAGAGGCTCATCACTAGTCTTGCTTCAAGCATTTGTTAAATGCTTACTGTGTACTAGGCTCCATGCTAAGTGCTTTACAAATATTATCTCATGTGATCCTCACAATAACCTCAGGAGGTAGGTATTATTATTATTATTATCATCCCCATTTTACAAATGAGGAAACTGAGGTAAACAAGTTAAGTGACTTGCTAAGGGTTACACAGTGAGTCTTGCTTTGAACTCAGGTTTCCTGACTACAAATGCAGCTCTCCATCCATTTAACTGCCTCATACATCCTAGAAGTATTTTAGTATTTGCTTCACATCCAGAACTGTCTGTCCAGTTGTTTATAGGTGAATGCTCATAAGAATAATATGACAGGTTAGGGGCAATTTAATTGTATACCAAAAAGAATATTCTCCATAGCCACAAATTGTATTCAACCCCCCAAACCATCTTGGACTTGTCCACAATTTGTCACAAAAAAAAAAAAGCCTGAAGAAAGATAGTGAATTGTTCAGTACAAAACCATTATTACAGCTGGAAAAACAATCAGAACACACCTCTTATAGACAGAACATCAGGAGTACTTTTTTCTTAGGCAACTCATAGTTAATTCCATTTTAAGTCTAAATATCATCTACATTGAAATACTATTGGTGAACAAATACAATGCTACAGCAAAAGGGCAGAAACACAAAATATCATGTCAATGTATCATGATATAAACATATTAGAACAAATCTCAGACACAAATTAAAGAAAAAATGAAATTGTAACGATTGGAATAACGCCACCTGCTGGATACTTACTGTAGAGGAGTTCTGCCCATGAAGCGAAGGTCTTTGAGGGCAAGACCAGGCATCAGGAAGTTACGCGGACGAGTGGGAGGAGGAAGGAAGAGACTGGCGCTCGGTCTCACTCTCTTTCCTGAGGACGCTGGCGGAGAAGGGAGCTAGAAATGTGCTCTCCCTTTAATAGATAGGAATCTAGGCCTTTCTCTCTCTCTTTACCAAATTCTTATTCTCCTTAATAAATGCTTAAAAGTCTAACTCTTGCTAAAGCTTATAATTTATTGGCGACCACTCATTAGATATTTTAGACAGTTTAGCTAGAATTTTAGCCTTAACAGATGGCTGACCACGAAGAGGAAAGCTAACCCTCAGTCTTCTGATCTGCTGGTTGGGTAAGAAATTTCCCCTCCCTCTCCCTTTAACTGCTAAGTACTGGCGCACTGGCTGTGTTTTTCCTTTGAATTTTTTCGAATGGACCTTTTAAACTCCCTAATTATCCTATTTTTGATTTTGGTCTGTTTAACCAGACAAATGGGAGATAAGATCATGTTAATGCTTTGTTTTTGTGGATTTTCTATTTTTCTTTTTATTTTTGTTAAAAGAGCCAGCAACTTACTCACACAAGGAAATATCTCTCCCTCTCCCAACCATGCTTTTTCAGAGAAACCTGAAGAGATTCCTGCAGCTTTTCCCAGTTCTAACACTAATTGTTGCTTTAATTTTGCATGCCTGGAGGCAATGACCCACCCTCTAGAAGCTTTTAATCCCCTAGCACCTGGAGGCCAAGTGGGGGAAGAGGAATCCAGGCCTGAGTTCAAAATCAAGTCTGATTCTAATTGCTCTGGTCCCTCCCCTCCTCTCCAAACCCCACCCTCTACTCCTCCCATGGCCAAGCCCATTGCTTCCCTGGCCCGGGAAGTCCAAAGATCTAATGCGCATGCTCAACTTTCTCTAACTGCATTTGCAGCTTCAGGCTCAGCCCTTTCCCAGCCTGGCTGTGCTTCTGAGACAACCTTAGAAAGCCCTTTAAATTCCAGATATGCTTGTTTTGTTCATAATTTTGCTAACCTGCTTTTGTCTTTAATTAGTAATCTTATAAAGCATTTGTATGGTGAAAAGACTGACAGACAATATAGAGGGGTTAAAGAAGAAAAACTTAAGCTGAATAAGAATGACAATCATCACCATAGTTCAAGACTCTGCTTCTTTTGCCATGGAAGGGTACATATTTTACAGAAATGTAGAAGTAAGCAGCAAGGTATTGATATGAGTATTGGGGATTTTAGATATCGGAATCAAAAGTGTTCTGAATTCACTCAGAGTAATAATGTCAGTTCAGAGGTTACATAGGATTTCTATGCCATTACATATACATTTTGAAATTAATGGTATGGGTTTATTTTCATAGAGATTTTCATGCTTTTGAGATTGGGTCTTATACTTAGTTTCTAAAACAAGGAGAATATCTGTAAAAGCTTTTTATAGTCATGTGATCAAGTTTATATTTTATAATACTCTTATTGATATTAAGTTCATATTCATTTAGACTTCCTTAGTTTGAATTTCATTGTCTTTTATTGTTCCATGTGTATTTTCTTCTATTCATTTGTCTATCTAATTTTGAAACATTGCAAGATGGCTTTGATTTTATTATACAATGTTAATTCTAGGAGTATTGTGCTCCCATATTCTGAGTTGTTTGTTTTTGTTATTTTTTCTCAACTGATTATTTGATCAAACTCTTTAAAGCATTTCCGTGGCAAATTGGTTGCCATGGCAAGTGTAAATTGATTCTAGAAGTATTATTTTTGATAAGCATATTCCCAAAAAAAAAAAAAAGAGGGGAACATTTGTAAAAGTTTTCTATTTTCAAAAAAAAAAAAGTTATTTGAGATTCTGTTGTGCTTTAACTTGTATTTAAGTATGTTCTGATTTTTCACAAAAGTAATTGTATACTAAGTAAAAAAAAGGGTATTATTTGAAATTGTTGCATAATTATATATTATATTTTGAGTCAAGATGTATTCACATTTTTTGCAATCATTTATTATCCTCAATTTTAAATCCATATGAGACTTGGATTATGGGAACTTATCATTTAAGACATTAATTACCTTTATTCTGAGTTATCAGATGCCAGTTGGCCAAGATGCCATCCAATCACAAGAGGAATACATGCAAGAGCAGACACTGAACTGTCACATGAGGGGAGACATGCATGAAGTCAAGGTATGGCCGAGGGAACAGCTTTTGACAAATGTTGAGGTTGGATTCTCTTGGTTTAATATTTTATTCTCTTTTTCCCCACAATATTGTACAGATGGCTGGAAGTATTCATCCCACCCATCTCACTTCTACACCTGGCTTCTATGCTCCCTCCTATATGCCTGATGCCATGGACATCTCAATCCCATGCATCTGATTAAGTCTGACTCAGTTTCTTCCAATATGTTCGGTGGCATGGACATATATTCCATCCACCTATTTTAAGCCTGGCATACTGTATGGGCAGTACATATTGCTCAAGTGTGGGAATGCTCATATCCCATCATTTCTCTGTTCTTTTATGGTAACCCCCATAATTATCTCAGGTGTCATGATAAATAACAGTGTTGAATTTGGCCTTGACACCTGTTACCAATTATATTAGATTTTCTAATTTCTCATAATGGCATGAGGATAATTAGGCAGATGATGCAAAAAGTGATGAAACAAAGATAAAAATTATTTTTAAAAATTAATATCGCAGCAATTGTCTTCTCAAATACCCTCCATAAGGGGGGACTATAGTAATATTATAATTTTAAAGAATGGTTCAATTTTTGTTTTATTATATGTTTCATGTGTAACAACTAAGATTCTGAATTCCCTTAGACATGTTTTTGAGAACTTTCATTGTTTGATTTGATTATTGACAAAGCTATTTTAAAGTTGTGTTAAGCTCAATTTTGTAGGAAATTTCCTGGCTGATTACCAGTATCCACACATCAACCCCTGAAAAGACTTCCATTCCACGACTACACCTAGAGGACATCTGAGAAAAGACTTTCAGAGACTTTAAATGAACAGTTTTGTTTTGTTTTTTTCTCTTTTCTTTTTCGGTTATAATATACACCATCTGTAATATGTACTCTCTGCAGAGGCCCTCCCTTTGCAAGACCAATGTCAAAGCGTCGGTTCATGAGGACAAAAAAAAAAAATCGCCCCTCTGAACAAAACTTTCCTCTCTTCCTTTTCTATATTGTTGTTCAGCAATAGTTATCATATTGTTTTTACTGTTCCGTCAAGGAAACATTTTGTTTCTTGAGGAACAACAGGGGGGACTGTAACGATTGGAATAACGCCACCTGCTGGATACTTACTGTAGAGGAGTTCTGCCCATGAAGCGAAGGTCTTTGAGGGCAAGACCAGGCATCAGGAAGTTACGCGGACGAGTGGGAGGAGGAAGGAAGAGACTGGCGCTCGGTCTCACTCTCTTTCCTGAGGACGCTGGCGGAGAAGGGAGCTAGAAATGTGCTCTCCCTTTAATAGATAGGAATCTAGGCCTTTCTCTCTCTCTTTACCAAATTCTTATTCTCCTTAATAAATGCTTAAAAGTCTAACTCTTGCTAAAGCTTATAATTTATTGGCGACCACTCATTAGATATTTTAGACAGTTTAGCTAGAATTTTAGCCTTAACAAAATGTTTCTTCAGATGTGACTGATAGAAGTAATTCCTATGGAAAAATACCCACAAAACTAGGTTTTGTAAGAAGGAAGCAGGAGGGGCAGCTAGGTGGCACAGTGGATAAAGCACCAGCCCTGGATTCAGGATCTGAGTTTAAATCAGGCCTCAGACACTTGACACTAGCTGTGGGACCCTGGGCAAGTCACTTAACCCTGCTTGCTCCACCCCCCCCAAAAAAAAAAAAAAAAACAGAAGCAGGAAGGGCAAATTTTTGTTGTTTATTTAAAAGAAAAGAAAAAAAAAAACTACAGCCTAAGCTGTATAGCATGGTACACAGAGAGTGTATCTTGGAGTCAGAAAAACTCTGGATTCAGGTCCTGCTTCTGACACATAAGAAATGTGTGATGATGGGCAAATGACTTAACCTCTCTGTGCCCCTAGACAACTTTGATCTATACTAGTTCAGGGAACTTAAATATTATGATTTAGTGATACTGTAACGATTGGAATGATGCCACCTGCTGAAGACTTACTGTAGGAAAGCTCCACCATGAGGAGAAGGCATCTGAGGGCAAGGCCATGCAGCTTTTCTTTGGCATCAGGAAGTGACTGTTTGCTGGTGGGAGGAAGAGGGGGCAAGGCTGGTTCTCTCGCTCTCTTTCCTCAGGACACTGGTGGAGAGTGGAGCTAGAAATGTGCTCTCCCTTTAATAGATGAATCTAGGCCTTTTTCTTTCTCATCACCAAATTCTTATTCTCCTTAATAAATGCTTAAAAGTCTAAACTCTTGCTAAAGCTTATAATTTATTGGCGACCACTCAATAGATATTTTAGACAGACTAGCTAGAATTTTAGCCCCTTACAATACCAAGAAAATCCTAACTTCTGAACCAAAAAAACTAACAAATAAAACCTAAACGATGCTAAAGATCTTCAGTTGAACAAAAAACAAATTTGAATTTCTGTTGGCATTTAAATATTTCTCTATGAGTTTTCAATTCAACCTATAAGAAATGGGTTAGTTAGAAAAAAAAGCAAAATGGTCTCTAAACTTAAGTGAAACTCTGAAAGTGAAGCTGTTCACTTAAGTGAACTCAATTGTCCATCATACAAGGGGATATTTAAAAATATAAATAGGCATTATTTCAAAAATTTAATGCAAGTCACTTTTTTTTTTGGTGAGGCAATTGGGGTTAAATGACTTGCCCAGGGTCACATAGCTAGTAAGTATCAAGGGTCTGAGGCCGGATTTGAACTCAGGTCCTCCTGAATCTAGGGTTAGTGTTCTGTCCACTGAAGCAAGTCACTTTTTTTTTTTTTGGTGAGGCAGTTGGGGTTAAGTGACTTGCCCAGGGTCACACAGCTAGTAAGTGTTAAGTGTCCAAGGCCGGATTTGAACTCAGGTAATCCTGACTCCAGGGCCAGTGCTCTATCCACTGCACCACCTAACTGCCCCTGAAGCAAGTCACTTTTAAAGATGTAGTTATTATGTAAGAAATAATTTCTTTAAAATGAACATTAAATAAAAGCATAAATTTTATAAAATGAAATAAAAATTTAATAAAGTTTATTTGTTAAGTAAATTTAAATACATTAAATTTTTTCTCCTATAATATATTTTAAACATTGAGTCATAGTTATTAAACCAAAAAATAGCACCAAATAAAAGGAAAAACTCGAACTAAAAGAAAGTTTTAAAGTATTGCCTTTATAGTTGAAAAGTCTCTGAAATGTAAGCCTGCCCCAACAGCTATGGCATAATGATATTCTATATATCAAATGAAATTAATACAAGATGAGATGACTCTTTCATCACAGCAGGAAAACTAAAGGTGGGGGGAGCTGAATATGGATCAAGGCATTAGATATTTAAAGGCAGTTCAGGTGTATAGCAATGTAGAAATGTTTATCTTGAATTGAGATTAAAATGTACCGTATATTCAAAAATCCTTTCAAAGAGGATTATTTCTTAATTTTAAGGAGAACTGGAGAAATTAAATAGTGCTCCTCTTTGATTTTCCTCAAATGTGCAAATAAAGTTGAGAGACAAAAAATAAAAAAAGAAATCTATGAGATGTTTGTTAACATTATCAATCAATCAACAAGTATTGATTAACCTTTTACTATGTCTCAGACATTGTACTAAGCTCTGGGAAAGAAAAAAAAAAAAAGGTGAATTATTCCCTCCTGTCTAGGAGCATTGTAAGGGGAGAGACATGACCACCTGTAAGCATACACATGATGTCAACAAAGTGAACACCAGATAGTTTGGGAAGAGAGAAGGAAAGGCTTCATATAAGGTGATGCTTGAAGTGAATCTTTCTCTCTCTCTCTCTCTTTTTTTTTTGCAGGGCAATGGGGGTTAAGTGACTTGCCCAGGGTCACACAGCTAGTTAGTGTCAAGTGTCTAAGGCTGGATTTGAACTCAGGTACTCCTGAATCCAAGGCTGGTGCTTAATCCATTGCGCCACCTAGCTGACCCCCGCTTAAAGTGAATCTTGAAGAAAACTAAGGATTCTAAGAGGCAGAGGTAAGGAGGAAGCGTAATCCAAGAATGGGAGTGGGTCAGAGAAAGGAGATGGAATGGCATGTCTGAGGAACAGAGAGAAAGCCAGTTTGACTGGATCACAGAGTATGGGATGTGGAGTAATAGCCAATCTAACTGAAGATAGGTTGAATCTAGATTGTGAAGGGTTTTAAAAAGCTAAGCAGAAAAATTCATATCTTATCCCAAAGGCAAGAGAGGAAGTTACTGGAGACCACTGAAAGGGTGAAGGAAGGTAACATGGTTGGATAGGCACTTTAACAAAATCACTTAGGCAGCTTTTTGGAGGACAGATTGGAGTGAAAAGTGGCTGGGAGACAAGCTAGGAATCTGTTGGAATAACCTAGGGTGAGAGATGATGAAGACCTGGACAACAGTGGTATCTGTGTGGGTAGAGAGGATGTTGCAAGAGACATTGTAGAGATAGAAATGACAAGATTTGCTAACTGACTGGAAATTGGGTGAGCAAGAATGATAGGTCAAAGAAAACACTGAGACTGTGAAACCATGAGACTGGAAACATGGTGGAGTCCTCCACAACAACAGGGAAGTTTAGAAAAGTGATGGGTAAGATGGTGGTTGGGAGGGAGATAATGATAATTATAGTGTTCCTTTTAAGCCCACAATGTCAGAAGAGGTGTTTATTTCATCATAAAAAATTTAATTTGATCACTTCTATCAAATTCTCCTCATTCCTTATTTTGATGACCTTTTCTGCCTTCATTAGTCATAGAGCCCTATATTAAAAATGTGTCTGAATTTCCCAAAGTATGAATAAATTTAACAGATCATAGCAATGAGCCTTCTTCAGTAAATATTTATATTCTACACTTGAAACTGAGGCAATGCATCCAAAAAGCATGAATTCACAAAATTACTATAGTAAGATTCTATGTAATACATAGGTTAACTGCTATTTTTCCCTCTCCTGCATTTAGCTTTATGATACAACTAGTGTTCTTGATATGTATGTGTATAGTAATTTCATTTTTACTTCATATGTTTTCCAGTGAAAATGAATATGTTGTTGTTCAATTGTCTCTAACTCTTTGTGACCCCATTTGGTGTTTTCTTGTCAAAGATACTGGAATGAGGGTGCAGCTAGGTGGCACAGTGGATAAAGCACCGGCCCTGGATTCAGGAGTTCCTGAGTTCAAATCCGGCCTCAGACACTTGACACTTACTAGCTGTGTGACCTTGGGCAAGTATTTAACCCCCATTGCCCCAAAAAAAAACAAACCAAAAAAAAAAAAGATACTGGAATGGGGCAGCTAGGTGGCACAGTGGATAAAGCACTGGTCCTGGATTCAGGAGGATCTGAGTTCAAATCTGGCTTCAGACACTTGACACTTACTAGCTGTGTGACCCTGGGCAAGTCACTTAACACTCATTGCCCAGCATCCCCCTCACCCCCTCAAAAAAAAAAGATACTGGAATGGGTTGCCATTTCCTTCTCCAGCTCATTTTACAGATGAGAAAACTGAAGCAAACAGGGTTAAGTGACTTGCCTAGGGTCACACAGCTAGAAGATAACTTTCTGATTTCAGGCCCAGCACTTTATCCAATGCACCACCTAGCTGCCTTAAGATGAATATAAATGTAAAAAATATGTATCCTGCTACATCAGATGCCCTCATTAGAATAGTAAGATAAAATGGTTTGAATTCTGGAAATTAAGTTTGGTGTCATGGAAAAGGTATTGGACTTATCTAGGTCTACCACTTACTGCTATGTTGTCATGGACAAAAATCTCTTCACTTCCCTGTTTCTTAGGATATAAATACTTAAAACAGGGTTAAAAAGACCTGCTTCACAGGATTGTGGGAAATGTGTTTTGTAAACCTTAAAATCTTATATAGGAGCTTCTAGACAGGAGGATAAGGAACTTCCAGTTAAGATGGTGATGTGAAAAGTTGGAGAGAAGCCCAACTCTTCCTCATCTCCAGAAAACCCCAGAAAATATGGCAAAAAGATTCCAAGAAAGACTAATGATTTTTTTCCTAGCAAATGAAAAGTAAACTCCATCCAGTCCAGAATCCTCCCTTACACACACACACACACACACACACACACACACACACACACACACACACACACACACACACACCAACCAAGGAAGGTAGAGGGTTTATGCCAGGAACCACTGCAAGATCCTGCAAAAGAACATGGAGGCAGCTGGTACTTAGAACAGAAGTCACAAGCCAGCACAGGCTCTAGTCATCAAGGTGCTAAACCCACATCCCAGCCCCGGCAGGTCAGAATAGAGGCAAGGGAACAGAATTGGCCCTCATAGGTCATAGAACAGGGTGAGAGGAACTAGCCACGCCATTACTGGAGCACTGGGAGTCACAGCAGGCTGGAGGGAGGGGGCCACCATACAGAAGGCTTGCAGCAAGCATGATTTTCAGCTTGCTACTTGAATCAACCAACAAGCGTCAATTTAAGTACCTGCTCTATGTCAGGAACTGTGCTAAGTGAATATAAAGAATGAAACAGGGGTAGCTAGGTGGCGCAGTGGATAGAGCACCGGCCCTGGAGTCAGGAGTACCTGAGTTCAAATCCGGCCTCAGACACTTGACACTTACTAGCTGTGTGACCCTGGGCAAGTCACTTAACCCCCATTGCCTCACCAAAAAAAAAAAAAGAATGAAATAATTGCTATGTTCAAGGAATTTACATTCTAACAGGAGAGACAAGTACATATAAGAAATAAAAATAATAGCTAACATTTCTAAATACTTTTATATTTGCACTGCACTTTAGGTATTTTCTGTTCCCCACTACAACCCTCTGAAGCAAATCTATATAGAAGAAATATAAAGAGAATGAAGACAAAGTAGTTAAGTGAAAGGTGGTTTGAGAGGGAGGATGCTAGCATTAGGAAGGTAATATCTGACCTGTGAATCAAACCAAGGGGTTTTATGAGATGGGGTCCACAAGAGAGTGGATTCTAGACAAAGGGAAGACCATTGCAAAGACACAGAAGTAGGAGATGGGGTGCCAACCTACATCCCCTCTACTCCTCTCACCCAAGGATTTTGCCTCTTACTGCACTGAAAAAAAATGTTAAGTCCTTTGATGTAAGTCCCCTCTCCTCTCATTCTTTTCATTTCGAAACACCCCAATATCTCCCATTCCCTCAACTTTTCTTACAAGCCTTTCTCTTTGCTAAGATCAAGCCCTCCACGAGACCTTTGGCCAAGTCCCCTACCCTCTTCTCCAGCAGACTATATCCTCAATTTGTCCCACCCCCTTTGTATCTTCAATCTCTTCCAATCAATTAGTTCCTTCCTTACTGCCTTCAAATGTGTCCCATCCTTCAGTAATCCTATCATCTCCTCAAACTATCAGCCCATCTATCTCTTCTCCTTTTCTCAAAGTTCTTCATAAAGTTGTCTATACCAGAAGTGACAAGCTCAAAAACAGAGGCCACTGAACCATACATAAGGATTCTTGTGGGTCTGTACGTTGACTTAGAAAATCACACATGAATGTTATCTATGTTCTGTTGCATTTTTATTTCTTTTGCCAAATATTTCCCAATTAATTTTGGGGGGGGGGCAGGGCAATGAGGGTTAAGTGACTTGCCCAGCTTCACATACCTAGTAAGTGTCAAGTGTCTGAGGTCACATTTGAACTCAGGTCCTCGTGAATGCAGGGCCAGTGCTTTATCTACTGCACCACCTAGCTGCCCCACCCCCAGCTTCTTTTTATGTGTTGTCTTTCCCCATTACACTGGGAGCACCTTGAGGCAGAGACTTTCTTTGTCTCTTCAGTGCTTATCACAGTGCTTGATACAGTAGGCATTTAATAAATGCTTAATGACTGAGTGCCTAGAAAAGTTAATTGAATTGTAGGAGTAGACAGCAACACTAAGATAGGTGTTATCCTCAAGGACTCCCTGTCAGACCTAGACAAATTTAGTAGCACAAAGAATAAGGAAGAAGTTAAAAACCTGAAGGGATTTTTAAAAAGTTAATTGTGATAGATCTCTGGCAATTATTTAAGGGGAAAGAAAGGAATATACATATTACTAAATAGTGCATGGCACTTTTACAAAAATCAACCAATTATTAGGTTGTCTAAACTTCATAAAATGCAGAAAAGCACAAATGTTAAATATATCCTTTATGGTACACAATTCAATCAGCCTAAATTATCAATAAAAAGGATTTTGAATAAAGGATTCAAACTTAGAGACTAAATACTTTAATCTTAAATAATTGGGGCAGGGGAGGGAAAGGCCAGGGAATAAACACTTATTAAGCACATACTATATATGCCAGGAACTATGCTAAACACTTTAAAATATTATCTCGTTTGTTCCTCACAACAAGATTAAGGGGTAGGTGCTATTATTATCCCCATTGTACAGTTAAGAAACCTAAGGCAAAAAAAGCCTAAGTAACTTGCCCAGTGTCACAAAGTCCTGAGGGGAAAATGTGCATTTCTAAGCAGGTTCATCAATAAAAGAAACAATTAATGTATTGGTCATTCAACAACAACAACAAAAAATAGAAAATAAACAAATCAAAAAATTTCAGCCAAACACAAAAATAGCAATTTTAAAAATCAAAGAAGAGGTAAACATAATTGAAAAGAAAACAGCCTTTGTATTATTAAAGTTAGGAACTATTTACAAATTAATAAAATAGACAAATTATTTATTAATCTGATAAAAATAGAGGTAAACCTAATTCCCAATTTTTAAAATAAAGAGAATTCACAATAAATGCAATTATTAGAAACTGCTTTCCCATTTAATACTAACAAAATAAACAAAGTTAATGTTTACACAAATATAAAATATACAGCTTCCAGTACAATAATATAGAAAATGAATAAATCATTTTCAGAAAAAGAAACTGAGCAAACTATAAAGATATTATCAAAAGAAAAAAAGGACCAAAGAGATTCTATCAAACATTCTAAGAACAACTAATTTCAATATTAAATAAATTACAAAGATAAGCAAAGATGTCATCCTAATAAATTTTTTGTATGGAGCAAATATTAGCAGCTAGGTGGCACGGTGGATAGAGCAGTGACTTTGGAATCAGGAATACTGATCTTCCTGAGTTCAAATCTGGTCTCAGACACTTACTAGCTGTGTGATCCTGGGCAAGTCACATAACCCTGTTTGCCTCAATGTCCTCATCTGTAAAATGAGCTAGAGAAGGAAACAGCAAACTACTTCAGTATCTTTGCCATGAAAACCCCAAATGGGGTCATGAAGAGTCAGACATGAATGAAAAACAACTAAACAACAACAACAAAAACAAATGACACAAATGTTACTGATACATAAACCTGACAGACATAAAACAGAGAAAGAAAGTGATAGACCAATATCTTTAATGAATATCAGCATGAAAATATTAATGATAATATAAGCAAAAAGTTTACAACAATGTATTTAAAATACCTCATATGCCATCACCTAATTGGACTTATACCAGAAATAAGGTTTGGTTCACTATTAAGATAACCATAAACCGGGGGCAGCTAGGTGGCACAGTGGATAAAGCACCGGCCCTGGATTCAGGAGTACCTGAGTTCAAATCTGGCCTCAGACACTTAACACTTACTAGCTGTGTGACCCTGGGCAAGTCACTTAACCCCAATTGCCTTACCAAAAAAAAAAAAAAAAAAGATAACCATAAACCTAATGGACCACATCAGTAATAAAACCTAAATCACATGATTACATAAATAATTTTAGAAAACATTTCAATAAAACATAATATTCCTTTCTATCAAAAACATCCAAAAATCATAGGACTATTCCTTTATTTGGTAAATTGTGTCTATATAAACACCAAAGTCAGTATTATCTGTAATAGAGAAAAAATAGAGTGATTTCCAGTAAGGTCAGGGATAAAGCAAAGGCATTTATTATCACTATTAATATTTATATAGTTCTAGGAAAGTTTGCTATAATAATAAGAAAAAGAAATTTAGAAATGAGCATAGGCAAAGATGAAGTAAAATTGTTATTCTTTTGCAGATGGTATGATTGTTTATTTAGAAGTCAACTAAAGTGTAACTGAAACAAAGAACTTCAGCAAATTGTATATACCACCCCCCTCAAAAAAAATCAGGAACAGATAAAGAAATTCCATTCAAAATAACTCCAAATAAACTAGGGTGATGACTTTGTGCATTGAGAAAAGAAAACAAATGTGAGAAATGTGAATGTAGAAAAAAAATTGGCAGCTGATTGAATATAGAGAATGAGAGAAAGTCAAGAGTCAAGGATAACAATAAGGGTATAAATGTGGGCACCTAGAAAGACAGGGGTGCATATATTTAAGTACATATCATGCATTAAATGATATATTCTCTCTATAAATATACACATGTGTGTATGTCTGTATGTATCAGAAAAACATTATGATTTGAAATAGCAAGAGCAAGTGATGGACAACCCATATACTCCATCAGAATTTGCACAATGTCAAGAGAACTAAATGAAGGCCCCAAGAACATTGGGTATACTCCCTGTGGCGAGTTTAGATGAAGACCTGTACTAGAGTAATATACGATGTGAGGGCATGGATGGTTTATAATCCAAATCATTGGAAGGAGTATCCACATTGGTAAGACCATAGATTTACTGGCATATTAAAGCATATGTAAGTATATATACCTACATATAACATATATATGAATACATTTATATAACACACATTTTGTGTATATATGCATGATAGCATGATCCTGGAAATTATGCCTGCAGAAAATAATATTCTCCATATGTAGTCCCTGATCAAATTGTTACTCCAAGTTTTGCATCTGGGAAGGATTCAGATATGAATTGTTTGACAAAAGTGGAAGGCAAAGGAATCTTGCTTCCAACTCTCTCCCAGATTCATAACCAACATTTGCTATATTCAAAATGTGACCCCTCTGAACTCTTGTAAATCTAAAATTCTATGATTCAAAGTCTAGGGAAAAAAGTCAAGCTATAGAAATGCTTCTAAGATAAGCATTATGTAAAAATGAATGGGTATCATTTTTATAATAAAATAATAACCTAGATTTTAGTTACTTTAAAATAAAATGCCTTCTGAGACTATGACATAGAAATAAGTACTAACTATAATATTCATTTGATATTATTACCACCAAAAAATAAAATACCATGTAAAATAATCAAATAATAGAAAATTAAATTCATTTGCAAATAATTTTGTCATAGTGACTGTAATAATACTACTACATGAACTACTGATGTCATAAAATATTTGTTCTTACATATTCTAATGAAACTAGTACACATTTCATTATTGTACACTAAATAGAAGATTACACATGCAACCTGGAAAAGTTAAGTTTATTCAGTTACAAAAGTGAACCACACATGAAAGTTTTATTTAAATACCACATGCCATAGTTAAATTCAAGTATTTCAAGCTATTATCTTTTTGCCTCATTATTATTATGAATCTTATTGTAATATTTTACGGGTACTTCTCTAAAGGTTTTTTATAATATATATCTTAACAAATGCAAAAACATCCAAAATACTTAAGTCTGAATTTCACTATTTCACTTCAGTTTCTCTGATTTTGGAATAATTTCTTAAAGCTCACACTTTGATGATAACTTTATATTTTACATTTATTACATAATATTTATCAAAATATGCTTTTCTACAAATTGATGAAGAAACAATTTTTCTACTGAAGAATATAGAAACTATTGTGTGAGGAAGAAACTAATTAAAATGGCAAGATTCTTTTGTAGACAAAACTTCTTTGAAGATATTAGGAAATGTTAAATGGCATATATTGGAGTCAGAGAATACTGCATGGTTACCTATGTGCAAATTTTTAAGTGGTATGACTTTTCAATCTGCAAAAATTAATATTATCCCAAACATGAAATTTGAAACTTTAAACTCATTTTTCACAATAGCTATAGAATTTTCATAAATGTAGATTTTTTCATTGTCAAAAAGCAAAAGAAAAAAGACCTTTCCAATTCCTGAACTGAGCATAAGAAACTTTTTTTAATGCCATAAATTCTAGCAAACATAAAATTGCAATATTTAAGCCATTAGAAAGGATTATAACAATTACAGTTTGCAGCAGGTTTTAAGGGAAATAAATCTAGTTCTCAAACCCAAAGGGCCATCATTTACAAAGCTGAGATGTTCTTAATGTACTCATCTTTAACAAGTATGTAGAGTTTTTCTATCTTGCCTTAATGTCAGCACAATGAAAGGAAACTGATGCACAAATGCTCCTAAAATTTCCCCTAAAATGGGACCTTCAATACACACAAACTACTAAATGCAAAATTATGGCCAATGTTTCCAGTATTATCAAAAGCAAAAAGAAGACCTATTTTTCATTAACATGCCAAGAGTAGCATGATTCATAGCACATGAGATGCATGATTGCCAAAAATCATCCCATCTTCACAATGGGGGCAATATAGATTAACTCTATTGTTGTCCCAACTATTGCGGAAATGGAAGCATACATACCTGCCCATACCAACTATATTCCAGCATCGTACAATTGGGAAAACCAAAGCTTTCAGTACTCAGAATTAGTGGGTGAATGTCAGTTGTTTCATTCAGTAGGACTCTTGTGGGTTAGCTGCCACTTTTCCTTCCAGAGGAGTGGGCCACCTTCTACCCACCGCTTCTTACTCAACCACCGGCACTTCTACAATCAGAGCTTTGTTGCAATGTTGTGCTCTTAACAGCTCAACCCTGTTGATAATGAACCTGAACCCATTATTTTGAGTCAATGAATTGAGAGAAATAGGGCAAAGAATGAAAGCCACAGGGCCAATTACCAGCATTCTTTGATGTATTACTAGCTAGCACCCACCAAATCACTTTGTGTCTTTGTCTTGATCCCCTCTGTTATTCATTAATTATTCTAGAAGGGTTAGAGTTCAAATAGCTAATTGCACAGACAGTTTTACTTGGTGGGGATTCTCCCTACACTGACACTTTCCCCAACTGTGCCCAGCCACCTTGTATTACGCCAATTAATCCAATTCTTGGCATTTTCGCACGGCCTTCCAGGTTCTTTTCATGCTTTGCCTAAAAGATTTTCATGGGGCCTGCCTATGACAGAGGCCAAAATAGCATTAGGAACCAGGTGAAATATATTTTCTAGTTACAGAATTTTCTACTTCCTTAAAGGTACAATTATATTATTTTCTGCACTATCTAGTCATGATCACAGCTCTAGAAATTTTACTAGATTTATAAAACAGAAAACTTTGTAAGCAAACTCGTGAATTCTTAATAATACTGTCTTTTTCATTTCACTCTCCTTCACTAAATGTGTTGGGCTTCTCAAATAATAATCATCATCTCTTTGCTCGTACATCCGGATCTGAATGGAGAACCTTCAACAAATTTAGTTTTTCCCTAAATAATTTTGCTATAATTTTCCCCAGTTTCTTTCCTATCTTCTATGGAGACATAACACATTTTAAATAAATACACTATAAAGTGTCTATAGTTTTAAAAAGCCAACTTGAGAATTATCTGTAATAATTGGAGAGGAGAAAGAAAGAAATGTGAATCTCATACTTCTCTCCTCCCCTCCCCCCCACCCCTCACCCCCCACCCTAGAATCTGCCATCGTGATTTGTACAGAGTTAGTGCTTAGTTGACAGAATTTATTATTGGGCTATCCACATTGTGGCCATTCAATACATTCTTGCCCTTGCTGTAGAAGATATTATAAATTTTAATGTAAGAGTGAGAAAATAGTATCATTTTAAAGTAATATCACCTTTTTTTTTTAATTTAATGAGGCAATTGGGGTTAAGTGACTTGCCCAGGGTCACACAGCTAGCAAGTCTTAAGTGTCTGAGGCCGGATTTGAACTCAGGTACTCCTGACTCCAGGGCTGATGCTCTATCCACTGCCCCACCTAGCTGCCCCTAAAGTCATATCACCTTAAAGGAGAACTATAATAGAAGCTTGTAGTCACTAGTAATGCCCTTTGATGGATCCACAGTCTCACTGTTGTGGGTACTAATGCAGCTTGTATATCTCACAATCCAACCATGCTTGTTCATTCTCTGATTCTTGTCTTCCCATAAAGCCTCTAAATCCTCTCCATCTACTAGAGTCCTTTATCTAGAACTTTAAATATTTTATGAATACTAGTGTAACCATCAAGATATATCTCCCTTACTGGTACTGATGGAACATAGACTGAAGCATCTATTTCTCACTTTCATTTTTTTCTTTTATTCAAATTTTCTTGTACAAAATAACTGATATGGTAATGTTTTACATAATCATACATATATAACCCATGACAGTATCTGTCAGAGCCAAGACTTGCAACAAGATCTCCCTGACCCTAAGTCCATCTCTCTCTCTCTCTCTCTCTCTCTCTCTCTCTCTCTCTCTCTCTCTCTTTCTTTTTCTCATCACTTGCTCTCCCTACATGACTATCTATTCTGGCCTGGTCCTGACTCAGGTCAGTTCCCAGGTGTTAAGGGTTAAAATTCTAGCTAAACTGTCTAAAATATCTAATGAGTGGTCGCCAATAAATTATAAGCTTTAGCAAGAGTTAGACTTTTAAGCATTTATTAAGGAGAATAAGAATTTGGTAAAGAGAGAGAGAAAGGCCTAGATTTCTATCTATTAAAGGGAGAGCACATTTCTAGCTCCCTTCTCCGCCAGCGTCCTCAGGAAAAAAGCCCCAGAGTCAGCGCCAGTCTCTTCCTTCCTCCTCCCACTAGCCCGCGTCAGGAAGTGACGCCAAAGAAAAGACTCCTGGTCTTGCCCTCAAAGACCTTCGCTTCATGGGTGAAACTCTTCTACAGTAAGTCTCCAGCAGGTGGCGTCATTCCAATCGTTACACAGGTAAATTTGATAATGGAACAAAATGAGATATAAATGATCAACGGATAACAAAAGGAAATTTACTTAACTATAACAGCAAAAGGATATTCAACAAAGGTAGGGGTCCTCAAGGATACCTTGAGTTGATTCAGCTGAGACAAGCCCCCTTGCCTGAGTTGCCCATTATGGTCTACTAGCCAAGCATCAGAGAGCTCCTGAGGCTCCTCATAGCAGCCTAGCACTCAGACGGTAAGGAAGTAACATCAATAGTTTAAGCCTCTAGTCCCCAAAGCTAACCAAGTCTCAAGGAATATCTCACTGTTTACTAAAGAAAAACTGGCAAAGGCAGGAAGGTTTAGAATATATCACCAATCCACCTAACATTCCAATTATGCATTTCCTTGATGACAACTTTTGAACCATATCTTTTTTTGGGGGGGTGGGGGGCAGGGCAATGAGGGTTAAGTGACTTGCCCAGGGTCACACAGCTAGTAAGTGTCAAATGCCTGAGGCCAGATTTGAATTCAGGTCCTCCTGAATCTAAGGCCAGTGCTTTATCCACTGTGCCACCTAGCTGCCCCCTGAACCATATCTTGCATGCAAATCATCATTGGTAATATATATTCCAACCTATCTATATAAAAATTGTATACATCTTCCAAGATACTCCTAGCACATAAATCCTGAGAAGAATTCTAGTAAACCCCTATTTTCAAATCCCATTTTGTACAATATCTTGGCCTCAGGGATGATCTTTATTTGCTAACCTCCCCAAGCAGGTAACAGAAATCCAATACTTCACAAACAATCAGGTCAAAAGAACAGCTCCATAACCACGTCCATCTCACGTTAAAATATGGCTAGTATTTTAGAGAAAGAGCAGTTGAGCAAGATCAAAGAAGAAAAAAATCATTATAGATTTCATTTTATGTAAGAAGAATATAAATAAGCTCTGGATGAATCTAAACTTTAGAATTATTAGTACCACTTTGTTAGACTAACCATCTTGATTCTCGGTCATTAGATTCCACCATCAGGTAGAAGTGTGTGTAAAATATACCTGGCTATTTTTGTCAAGATACCATCAGCGACTAAGCTTTTGAGATTGACCTTTTGGCAAAGCTAGCGCAAAAACAACCAACCATGAACTCAGTTATTAACTGCATCCTTTCAACCTCTCTCTCTCATAAGATACGTTAACATTAAGACTACCCAAAAAATAGTTCCATGAATTAATTTTCTCTTACATCCCTACATTTATGCTGAAAACATACATCTTTTCAGGGCCTGTGGTTTGCCTGTTCTCCACTTGTTTTAAAAAGGTCAATTACTCATTTTTTTAATCTAAGTTCTTTCACATCTGATTTATAAGGGTATCAAGCTATTTTCCCATCATGAAAATTAAAGGTAAAACATAACACTCAAAGGTTCTTTTCATGTTTTCACATTAATGGCTTTCTACTTTATAACGAAGTTCTACACCTGAGAAGACAGAGGTGTTCTGGGCCAACTTTAACCCCTGAAATTCTAAACGTTTTGTTAATTATCCATTCTTCCTCTTCAGTTCATCAAGTGAAATCAGTCTCACTGTGTGTGGTCAATGACTTGCTATTCAAGTTTCAGGAACATTCTCAGAGGAGAATACATGATGCTTAGGAATAGTGTTTTGTTGAAGAAGGCCTATTCCAGTCATTGTTTAGTCATTTTTCACTCATGTCTGACTCTTTGTGGCCCCATTTGGGGTTTTATGGCAGAGATACTAGAGTAGTTTGCCATTTCCTTCTCCAGCTTTTTTTTTTTTGGGGGGGGGGCAGGGCAATGAGGATTAAGTGACTTGCCCAGGGTCACACAGCCAGTAAGTGTCAAGTGTCTGAGTTCAAATTTGAACTCAGGTCCTTCTGAATCCAGGGCCTGTGATTTATCTACTGTGCCACCTAGCTGCCCCCACTAGCTTATTTTGCTGATGAGGAAAGTAAGGCAAATGGGTTAAGTGACTTGTCCAGGGTCACGCAGCTAATAAGTGTATGAGGTTGGATTTGAACTAAGAGAAATGAGTCTTCCTGACTCTAGGCCCTTCAGTCTATGCACTGAGCCATCTAGTTGCCCATACTACCTTTTACCTCTAATCTCTATAAGATATCTTGGATGTTTCTTTTTAGTCTGTCCTCTTCCCGCAATGTTTTCCAAACTGTTATATTTGCCTTTGGTGAATCCCTTTTGAGGTAGCTTGGTGGTACAGTGGATAGAGTGCTGAGCCAGGAGTCAGGAAGACCTGAGTTCAAATGTAGTCTAAGATACCTGTGTGACCCTGTACAATACAGTTAACCTCTGTCCTCTTCAGCTTCCTGTAAAATGGGGGTGATAATAGCATCTACCGCCAAAGGTTGTTGTGAGGATCCAAGGAGGTATTTACAAAGCGCTTAGCAGAATTCCTGGCACATATTTTGTACTTAATAAATGCTTGTTCCTTTCCTTTCCCCTCCCTTCTCTTATTGCCTCTGGGATAGAATATAAATCCTCAGGGGCCATTTAAAGAGATCTTTAATCTTGCCCTAGCCAGTTTTGTAAGTTTATTTCTTACAGATTTCATTATATCTATATCTAAATATAATATATATCATATTTATATATTTCTTTCTATTTTGTGTCTTGTTTTGCTTTGGATTTGGTTTATTTAGCTTGCATTAAAATCCCCAAATCTTTTTTCCACACAAATTGTAGTTTAGCCACAGGTCCCCTATACTCTACTATGATTTCCTTTTGTGTGTGTGTGTGTGTGTGTGTGTGTGTGTGTGTGTGGCTGTGGCTCTCAATCTTATGTGATAGACATATTTTAATGGCTATACTTAGTAACTTCACTATTTTAGTATCTATTAAGCACTTACTATGTGACAGGTAATTCTAAGCTCTAGGGATCTGGGTTTTGGGGGGAGGCACAAGGGGATAACCTATGATTTCACTGGCAAAGGGAACTCTCGTTGAGAAAGTTCTCTACCAATGGAAACCAGCATCGGTTCAGTGGCGTTTACTTTTGGAGAGTCGTCTGGGGCATTGAGAGGTTATAAGACTTGCCTGAGGACACCGAGCCTGGCCCTAAGTCTAGATCTTTCTTATATACCATGCCACGTGGCCTCTCGTGGTGATACAAGCACATAGATTCAACAGGTGCAGCCCTCAAAGAGCTTTTAGAAGAGTGACATGGTCAAACCAGTCTTTGGGAAGTTGATTTCAGCAGCTAGGGGGAGTGCCAGTCCCATTCAAAAAGGCTGATAAACACTTGTGGATTGAAACTAGAACAGACTAATTAGAAGGACTAATAAATAGTGCAGACTAAAGAGGATAAGGGCTGGAATCAATGTGCTAGATATAGGCAAAGAGTCCCCCACACCCCTCAACAAATACATTCACTAGAGCACTTCTCTGAGAACAGAAAGAGATATTAAAGGACATAGAATCAAGACTTAGATGTTAAGGGGGTTGTAAAAAAGTAGCCACAGGAATACACCATTGTGGATTGGTCAAGCATTTGAGAAAGCAAATAGGAATGATGGCAAAAAACAATCAAATACAACATCCATCCTTTTTGACCCAGAGATTCTACCATTAGGCATATGCTAGAAGAGAGTCAGTGATTTTAAAAAACGTTTCCCACATATGCCAAAATATTTATAACACAGAAACTTTCTTAGGAGGTCCAATACCTTTTGATTCTGAGGTCATTAGTATAAGAGCTACCAGTGAAGACATTATCTTTTCTTTTTTTTGGTGAAGCAGTTGGGGTTAAGTGACTTGCCCAGGGTCACACAGCTAGTAAGTGTCAAGTATCTGAGGCCAGATTTCAACTCAGGTCCTCCTGAATCCAGGACCAATGCTCTATCCACTGTGCCACCTAGCTGCCCCCAGTGAAGACATTATCAATACACATTAAGATGATTTTAGAGAGTGGCCTGGGACACTGAGACATTGGTTCCAAGACTAACTCTAGGTCATACAGCTAATTTGCTGGAGCCTCAGTTTCTTCTTCTGTAAAACGTTGATATTAATGTTTATAGTACCTACATCATGTGGATGTTACTATAATCAAATGAGATAATATAGACATTGCTAAACAAATGTCATTTATCATTCCCTATAATAATCACTCCTCCTAATGTCCTCAGTGTTTTATCTTTACCCTGTATTGAATTTTCAGCAAAGACTTGTACTCACAAATGTTTAAGAGAATGGGAGAAAACAGTTGTGAGTTAGCTAGGGGAGAGCATTTATTGAGAACTCAGCATAAGCAAAGAACTTGTTTTAGAGAACTCTTTGGTTAGTTTTAGAGAACTCTTTGGTTAGTTAAATGGTTAGTTATTAGAATCTACTCAGAGACTTTTCAATGTCTTTCTCAATTTGTTATAAGTAAGGAAAGCAGATGTGCAGCAAGAAATTTAATTGGTGATGTTATCCACATATCTTTTGCAATCTGATTCATTATTAATATTAAGCCTAGGGCTAGTGAATGGTTTGTGAAATGGCTAGTGAATGATGTTAGGGTCAATTCACAATTAAGAGCTCAACTTATTTTGTAACCAATATTGAGCATAATGTAGTGGCAATATAGAGCTGGCCTCTGTTAATCATGATGTGGGTGCAAGGCCCACCTTTGGCACATACTACATTCTTGACCCTGAAAAAGGCACAAGTCTGAGATTATGTGTGTATGTGTGCATGTACACATATATACACATACATATATACTTATACACATACACATATAGTATTAGATATAAAACTTTATTTATATCATATTTATATTTTAATAAATTACATATGCTTATATACAGTGTTTATATATAAACATATGTGATGTGTAAATACATCAACATATATAATGTTAGGAGAGAAAAGAAAGAAAGGGAGAAAGAGAGTGGAGGAGGAGAGAGAGGAAGGGAGGCAGAGAGAAGAGAGAGGAGGAGGAGGGGGAAGAGAGAGATGGGGAAGAGAAGAGGAGAGGAAGAGAAGAAGGGAGACAGAGACAGAGATGGAGACAAGGAGAAAAGGGAAGAGGAGGAGAAGGAGAGAGATATGGGTTAGAGAAGAGAGAGGGGTGGAAGAAAAGAGGAGAGGAGATGAGAGGAGGGACAACATGAGTGCATAGAAGGAACATTGTAGTGGACAGAGAATTGAACTGAGCCTCAGGAAAACCTGGGTTCAAACAGTTCCTTTGTGCTTGGGCAGCTAATTAGAATTTATCCACTAAGTCATACAATAGTTGCTCTCTGAAGACTCCAATAGAACAGAATGTCCTGGATTACCCAGTACAGGATTTGGGGGGGGGGGCAGGGCAATTGGGGTTAAGTGACTTGCCCAAGGTCTCACAGCTAGTAAATGTCAAGTATCTGAGGCCAGATTTGAGCTCAGGTACTCCTGAATCCAGAAATGGTGCTTTATCAGTACAGGTTTTTGAAAGTCAGTTTTATTAACATAATTATGCTTCATTATATTTCTTCAAATATATGAGGCATTAATAAATTAGCACTTTTCTAAGAGTCAGAAGACCAGAGTTCAAGTTCTGATATAGTCACAGTACCTAAGTCAGAAGGAAGCATGACCTACATTGGCACAAGGAATTGTAGACAAAGTCAGTACCTGCCATGAAATGACAGATTTTGTATGGCAACTAGAAAAACAAAAATTGTTGGCTTCCATTTAATCTTTGGCTCTAATGTGGACCTCTGCTTTATACAACCCTTTTCCCTCTTGATATCAGCTTCTTAGATCTTGGTACTGCAGAGACACACTAGTAGTACCTAACAAACCACATCATCCATGTGCTTTTCCCAAAAAAGTGTCCTCCCCCTGCCTAAGGTTGGCCTAGTCAATTCCTGTGTTGCCCCAGTGTGGCTTCTGGACAGCTCTAAACTTTCCTGTACCTATGATTTCACTAAAGCAGTAGTATAGTTTACCCTTCTCGGGGCAGCTAGGTGGTACAGTGGATAAAGTACTAGCACTGGATTCAGGAGGACCTGAGTTCAAATCCAGCTTCAGACACTTAACACTTACTAGCTATGTGACCCTGGGCAAGTCACTTAATCCCAATTGCCTCACCAAAAAAAAAAAAAGATAGATAGATAGATAGTTAGTTTACCCTTCTCTTCCATGTTCAAAACTTTAGGGGTATCTTTGACCCTTCCCCTCTCCCTCATCTTTTATTTCCAATCATTTACAAAGTTGTATTGATGATACCTTCACAATATCCATCAGTCTGTCTTATCTTCTTTATTCACATTGCTACCATAACCTTGTCTGATTCAATCTATGAATCAACAATTTATTAAGTGTCTTATATGTGCCAGGGAGTGTGTGGCAGGCAGTGGAGATGCAAAAAACAAAAAGGAAGTAGTCTCTGCCCTTAGGGAGCTTAAATTCTATTGGGGAGAGTATATATGCATATGGATATATGAAGAATATGTAATATGTAAAAAGTATGTAAATGTAACCTAGAGACTTATGTAAAAAATAAAGACAAAATGACTTCAGGAGGAGGAACTAGCAGCTGGAGTGGGGAGCAGAGGGGGCGTATCATCAAAGGCCTCATACAGGAGTTGGCTTTTGAGCTGTGCTTTGAAGAAAGCTAGAGATTCTGAGAGGTGGAAGAAAGAAAGTTAGAAAGGTGGGCAGGAAAATGGGAAGGAAAGCAGGAAGGCAGGCAGATGGGAAGGAGTTCATGACGTGAATCATTGGCAAAGTCAAACCAGTGAAAAGTATGAGGAGCAGAGATAGAAGGTCCTATGCAAAGAATGGTAAGAAAGCCGGTTTGGCTGGACTCTAGAACATGGAGAGGAACGTGGTGAGGGTGGGTGAAGCCAGAATAGGAAGGATTTTAAATACTAAAGAGCAGATTAGACCTGAGAGGGAGTTACCAAAATCTATTAAGCAAGGTGGAGACATAATTAGAGGTGGGTTTTAGCAATATCACTTTGGCAGATACTTGGAGGATGGAATGGAGAGAGGAGACTTGAGACAAGAAAATGAATAAGAGGCTCTTGCAATAGTCCCAATGAGGAAGCCCTGAATTAGGGTGGTGGTCATGTGAGTAAAGGGATGGGGACAACTGTAAGAGTTGTCAGTCTTAGAAGTAATTTCCAAGTCTTGGAAATCAGAGGGAAATGTGGAGCAGTGGTGTTGTTTTGTTTTGTTTTGGTTTTTTGGGTGAGGGACAGTGGTGTTGAGTCGTTTCAGTCCTGTCCAATTTCTCCTGACCCCATCTGTGGTTTTCTTGGCAAAGATACTGAATGGTTTCCCATTTCCTTCTCCAGCTCATTTGACAGATGAAGAAACTGAGCCAAACAGGGTTAAGTGACTTAGAGTCACACCGCTAGTTAAGTGTCTGAGGGCAGATTTGAACTCAGGTTTTTCTGACTGTAGGCTCAGTTCTTTCTTTATCCACTGCATCACCTAATATTTACAGATCTGGGAGTTATCTGCACAGAGGTAATAACTGAACTCTTTGCAGCTGATAAAGTTTTCAAAAGGGAAATAGTGTATAGAAACAGAAAAGGAGAGAGCTCAGTACAGATCCTTGGAGTTTATACATTGGTAGGGGACCAGATACAGGTAATAATCCAGCAAAAGAAATTGAGAAGGAACTGTCAGACACAGAGGAGGACCAGGAAAGTAAAGGATCATTAAAAAGAAAAGGAGGCAAGAGCATACTAGAGGAGAAGGTGGTGCTGAATGTTAACTGCTGCCTAGAAGCCAAGAAGGGTAAAGACAAAGAAAGAGCCATTGGATTTGGCAAATGAGAGATCACTGATAACTTGGAAGAGAGGAGTTTCAGTGGAGTCATACGGTTGGAAGGCAGACAGGAAGGAGCTGAGAAGTGAGTGAGAAAAGAGGTGAAGGGACTGAGCGTAGATGGCTTTCTACTAGAAATTTGTCTGTGAAAGGGAGTAGATAGATAATCTCTATGTGTACGTCGCATACCACAACTCTATCTAACTAGTTATATAGAGAGGATGTAAGGGATGGTCGGATCATTTAAGAGTGGGTTTTTTGTTTGTTTGTTTTATGTTTTTAGGATAGAGATGACCTGGGTAGGTTTGGGAAAAGCAGGAATCAAACCAGTCCATAGGGAGAGATTGAAGATTAGCAGATATCTCCAACTCTGTTCTTTCCCTCTTCCTATCAGTCCCCAAATGGCCTCTCACACGTAGTAGTTTTGTTTATCTCTATTGCTTATTAATGAAAATATCTACTCCTTTGCACATCGTTCGATTGTGCCTTTCACAATCTGGTGCTAACCAACCTAACAGCCTTATCTTGTATTACTCCCCTTATGTTCTCTAAAACTCTAGTGGAACTGGACTATTGCCCCATAAACAGAAGGTCCTTATTTTAGGAAGATAATATGTATCTGATGTAGGGAGAGCTCTTAAGAAAACAAGATTATATATTCATTCAGTAAAGGAGGACAAGGAAAGAAAAATATTACAACTATGTTGGTAGAACTATTTTGGAATCAAGTGGATTTTGAAATTTCTCCCAGGGGTTAGGTCCTCTATGAAAAAAAAAAGTATACTTCGCACATAAGTAAACAAAGCAAATAAGCCAGTCCTTACATACCATAAACTGCCAGAGTTGAAAATGTCTATCAAACTCCTCTTTACAGTCACACAGGCCTATACAGATAAGAAAAACTAAAACCATTGAATTTTTTACTGGATTCTAATGTATTCTCTTATTTCCTTTTAACCATTAAACAAAACTGGCAACATTGAATTTTTATATCTACCTATCTATAACAAACACATAAAATCATATATATATGTGTGTATAAATATAATTTTATGTATGTATGTTATGTATACCCACATATTATATATATATACACACATATAGTATACAGATACGTATTATATATAGATATATCAATACATAGGCATATATACTCACATATACATATGTGCGAATATACATATTGTAGCCTATCTATATATTATGGCCTCTGTGTGTGTGTGTGTGTGTGTGTGTGTGTGTGTGTGTGTGTGTGTGTGTATTTTCTTCCTTTTTAAGATTGGGTTTCAGCTGTGCATACCCTTTGACCCAGCAATACCACTTTTGGGTCTTTTTCCCAAAGAAATCATGGAAAGAGGAAAAGGACCCACATGTACAAAAATATTTATAGCTGCTCTGTATGTGGTAGCAAGGAATTGGAAGTTGAGGGGATGCCCATCAATTGGGGAATGGCTGGACAAGTTGTGGTATATGAATGCAATGGAATACTATTGTGCTATAAGAAATGATGAGCAGCAGGAGTTCAGAGAAACCTGGAGGGTCTTGCGTGGGCTGATGATGAGTGAGATGAGCAGAACCAGAAGAACATTGTACATAGTATCATCAACACTGTGTGTTGATCTACTGTGTTGGACTATATTCTTCTCACCAATGCAATGGTACAGAAGGGTTCCAGGGAACTCATGATGGAGGAAGATCTCCAAATCCAGGGAAAAAAGAAAAGAACTGTGGAGTATAGATGCTGAATGAACCATACTATTTCTTTTGGTTTTGGTGCTGTTGTTTTTCTATTCTGAGGTTTTTCATCATTGCTCTGATTTTTCTCTTATAACATAACTAATGCAGAAATAGGATTAATGTTATTATGTGTGTATGTATGTGTGTATATATATATATATATATATATATATATATATATATATATATATATATATATATATATAACCTATATCAGATTACTTGCTGTCTAGGGGAGGGGGGAGGGAGGGGATTGAGGGAGAAAAATCTGAAATTAGAAAGCTTGTATAAACAAAAGTTGAGAACTATCTTTACATGTAAAGGGGAAAAAAATATTTTATTAAAAAAAAAAAGATTGGGTTTCCCTGTCTCATTCGGGCTAGAAGTAGAGAGACTACTCCCAGGCTCATCTATTGGTCATGAGAGTTTTGACTCTGTTTTTGACCTTCTTCTTAGGTAATCTAGTGTTTCACCCCCTTCCCCACCCCTTGGGACTCACCATATTAATATTAAGCTTAGTATGGATACCCAGTGAGCTCAGTCCACTGCAACAAAGACCTCCTTAACTCAAGAAGATTCCCCCATCCTCATTCTTTCCAGTAATAGGGATTACAGCCTTGTCCCACCATCCCAGGCCAAAGTGAATTTTTTTTAAATTAAATTTAAATTTTTAATTTTTCTCAATTACATGTAACGATATTTTGTGAGTTCCAAATTTTTCTCCCACTCTCCCTTTCCTCCCCCCTCCCCAGGCCAGCAAGCAATTTGATATAGGTTATACATTACTTATCATGTTAGACATATTTCCACATTAATCAGAACAAAAGGGGGGGAGAAAGCAAGAAAGAATAAACAAGAACAATAACAAAAAAGTAACAACAAAACTAAACTGAATTTCTAAAACAAAACAGCTTCTGGTCTAGAATCTTCCATGCTAAGCTTTGGCCTAAAGCAAATTTTATAGTGATAGCATTTGTCCTGGAAAATAAGTCTTAAAATAGAACCACTGAGAGGTCTGTAACTCCAGCTAAACTGACCAAATCCCCTCAAAAGGTGCTATTTAAATGTCCACCGACCTTAGGCTTTTTTCCCCCTACTAATTGTCCTGAGGTAAGCTGGAGCTCATCCCATTGTCTCTAAAGCATTGCCCTTGTGAACTCATAAAGTGATCTTTTACCACTGCTGTGAGTCTCAAGTGGATATAATAAATGGCCAGACTGTTTGGTTCTTGCATTGGGCTTTTCATTGATGCCAATTACAACTTGAACTTCACCTAGCTGAAAAAGCCTGCAGACTTCACTCAATTAACTGCAAAAGGATTAAAACATAGTTTGGGAACTGAAGATTCAAATAGACAAAAACCTTGGCAAAGGCCCATTTCACGTTCCAAATTAATCCTAAAATAAATATTGTGTTAAGATTAAAGTGTTTCTAATCATCAGGAATTTTAGCATTTTCTTTTCCAGTTAAAAAAATCTTGGGAAGTTTCTCCCCTATTAACTGAACAGTTTTATTAGGTTTTTCTTAAGTTTTTCAAAAAATGATTTTTATAACTGACTTTAAATTTTATCATATATGTATTTTCTGTCTAGATTTCTGCCCCCCTCCAATATTTCCATTTTTCTATTAAGAATACTTTTATTTCAGGGCCATGGTCAGTCATAGCTGCCACTTTACTAAGATCATTAGTTTCTGTAAGCAAATTGGACAACTTCCACCAAATAAGTTCCCATGAGTCCAGGATAATAGGTAGAAGTGTCCAAGGTGAGAGGTCATTAGTACTTCTCCTCTCTAGTGGAAAAAAATGCGAAAAATGAAGATTGCCTCCCAAGTCACTAAGCAAATACCCACTAGGTCTATAGGCTAATCTAATCCTGAGTGCAAAGGTGAATTTGCAGAAGTGAGTATAGACATAACTATTAGCAACCACTTCCTCTCTAGCAATCTAACAATTATAAAGCCAAGCATAACTCAGATAATTATTTTAACAAATCCTAAGAACAGATTTGTGATCATTTGTAACAAATGTGAACTGGCTTTTGCCTCTTCATTCTTTCTGATGTTTAAATGACATCTTTTAAGTACCTGTTATGCAAATATTAATAACTTGGTGATTTGAGGATACCAAATATTCAAGAATGCCTTTTCTTCAAACAATCCCAAGACAAAATTCCAGCAAATACAGGTTGTGTGTGTGTGTGTGTGTGTAGGGAGGGAGGAGCAAGAAGGAGATGGGGATATTTACCCACACACAGAGAATGACACAGATAGATATGTAATAATTCAGTAGATAGGTAGGGGACTTGAGACTGGGGGTATAATTTAAATTTTCAGGTCTTATCTGTGTAATCTTGGCCTGGTCACCTCACTTCCTTTCTGTGCCTCAGTTTCCTCATCTATCCATTGTGGGGTTGTACTTCATTTTAAAGATCTCTTCCTGTTCTATGTAAGTATGTATGTATGTGTATATATGTATGTATGTAAAATATAAATACACACATATCTGGAGAGAGATGATATGTTTAATTGGTTTTATTGATGTTTAATGTTGTTTTTAATAAAACCTTTCATTTTAAGAGGAAAAATATTAAATTATGCAATACTATCAACAATTTAAAACTAATCCTCACCTCAAAAACTCATTTTATTTCATTCATTCATTCATTCATTCATTTATTGCAGGGCAATGAGGGTTAAGTGACTTGCCCAGGGTTATGCAGGTAGTAAGTGTCAAGTGTCTAAGGCCACATTTGAACTCAGGTCTTCAGATATTTTATGCACTGCGCCATCTAGCTGCCCCCTCAAAAGCCCATTTTAAAAAATTATTATTTTCCCAGTATTTCTATATGACTATGATTTCAGGAAATGTCATGATCTCAAAAGAATAAAAATTCCAGGTGTCTCAAAAGGAAATAGAAAGATTCATGCTACATCTAAGTAGGCTACAGCATATTCTCAATGATGACTTGTAGGTGAAAAATAGTATAAAAGCCACTATCCAAAGATGGGCATGACTACTGAAAAAGTACAGGGTCTGTTCAAGTAGAAAGTATGTGGGATAAGAGGTGAAAAGGCAGAATGTCACAGTAATATCACCAAAACATGAAAAGATCTATGAGAAGGCCCTCTAGCGTGTGGAGTGGATCCACTAATGGTACATTTATGGAAAGCCATAGATATTGTGCGTGTGCTACAGTGAAAGAACTGTTCCTGGAATCAGGAACATGGGTTTGAATTCTAGTTCTATTCCTCAATACCTGTGTGACTTATGGTTTGTCACTTAACTCCTCTGACCTTCAGTTTCCTCATATATAAAGCTGGGCAAGTTAACCTTCCAAACCATACACAGTACTCATTTAAATACAGTTACAAAATATGTTCATTAAAGAAGCATTCATTGTGCATGGTTGGGCTATTAAAACAATGATACTACCTAAGTCAGTTTATAGAATTGGTGCTCAATCCATTAAACTTTGAAAGGGTTATTTTAGAACTAGACAAATCAAAAAGAAAATTCATTTGGAGCAACAAGTATCTCATAGAAAATACTGAAGAAAGTAGAATTGAAAAGGTCTCAGCATTACCAAACCTCAAATAATACTACAAAGCTATAATCATCAAAATTACTTGAAAAGGATTAAAAAGTTAATTTTTATAATATTGATCAGTGAAACAAATTAGGAGAGGTTGAGTCAATGTGAATTTTCTAACACCTCTACTTCTTCTTGTGTATATTCAAAGAACTCCTATTTGTTTTCTTTTGCCTTGATGATGCCATCAATTCTACCAGAAAACATTCAAATGATTTCCTCAATGAGAGCCCTTTCTTTCTTATTGGCTATTTCTTCAACATTTCCTTCAGTATCTTCAAGTATTTCTCACTGCTCATGATTTCTCAATTTTTCATCAATCATTCTCCACTTCTTTTCTTTTGACCTTGCTTAGATTTCATTCCTGCAAATGTCTTACTACTTAGTGTCTGTCTTTTCTTTCTATTTCACCATTATCTTTTTTTTTTTTTTTGGTGGGGCAATGAAGGTTAAGTGACTTGCCCAGGGTCACACAACTAGTAAGTGTCAAGTGTCTGAGATCATTTTTGAACTCAGGTCCTTCTGAATCCAGGGCCAGTGCTCTATCTACTGTGCCACCTAGCTTCCCCCTCACCATTATCTATTGTTATCATATTTGTCTTTCATAATGATGAAGATGGGTCTGATTTTCCAAAATGTGCTTTTCCTAGTTATTTCTAGAGGGAAAAATGTATCTTGTATTTCTCTTCTCCTATCCTATCCCTCTCAAATTCAAAATTTTTGCCCTCTAATTTACTGAAAGCACACCTTCCTTTCTTATAATATTGCAGAAGTCTCCACAGATATGTTTGCCACTTCCTATACTGGGATTTACGGCCTGATCACTAGCCTCCAGTTCAGCTCCTTAGACTGTCTAGGGGGGATCGATCATAAAGGAAGATCAAAAGTAGGAGCTACTCTATGTTCTTTACTGAGAAAAATGTTAAATGGTACATAGCACAGAACATTCACATGCATTTTCAATTTATTTTTATATGATTTTGTGGGTGAAAAATCCCAGAATAATAGAAAACTTGAAATTTATCAGTATGAGGGGACTAAATATATTATGTGATCAGATATTTTAGAATTAAAGAGGTGCTAAAAAGATACTTTCTTATTCCTGTTGTAGTTATGTGTTTCCATTGTAAATTACTTGAGGGCAGAGACAATCTTTTATTTATCTTTGTAGCTCTGCCAATGTCTAGCACAGTGCATTGCATATTATAGGTGCTCAATAAACGAATTTTGAGTTAGATCGAAATGTGACAGCTAAAACCAACCTGCATAAGACTGGGCAAAATTGCTCATCTTTTCCAGTTCCTTCACTGAAGTTTTCTTCAGTGTTTCAATTGGTCTACGATCTCACCAATGTGTTTCCTACAAATGATACATTTCTTCGTACCATCCTTCATTGTTCATCTCTCTTCATCAGTTTTCCATAGAAGACCAAATCCATGTGCTCCAAGTCCCTCTCTAGGTCTGGTTACACTCTGTGGATGCCAGCAGACCATTTAGCCTGTCCATCTGCTACGCCTTGCTCCTGGCCAGCCCACCTTCTATTCCCAGTTCTGTGTTTCCTCACTGATGTACCAATGTCACTTCTCAAGTAGAGATTATTACTAGAAAAAGGCTGAAGTCACCTCCACCCTCTGTGTATATCCTTACTTCCCTTTGGCATCACTGTGATCTCATCTCTGATGACTGATACCCGTGGGGTCTTGAGTAGACAGCTAACCCTCTACTTTCCTCATTTGTAAATGAGGGGGTTATATTAAATGATTTTTGAGGCCCCTTCTAGCTCTAGATGTGGTGTCCTTTAATCTTATGATGGCTTATAAGATTCCTATGATATTTCTATGATCATGAAATCCCAGATTTCAGGCCAGAATTCACCTTAGAGGAGATCTCGTCCAACCTTCCCATCTTAAAGATGAAGAAACTAAGAGCCAGAGAGGTCAAATACCTACTCCAAGGTCACAAAGGTAAAAATAACAGATGTGGAATTTTAATATAGGTCCTCTGATTTCATTTTTTTTTTTTTTTTGCGGGGCAATAGAGGTTAAGTGACTTGCCCAGGGTCACACAGCTAGTAAGTGTCAAGTGTCTGAGGTTGGATTTGGATTTGAACTCAGGTCCTCCTGAATCCAGGGCCAGTGCTTTATCCACTGCGCCACCTAGCTGCCCCTGATCCTCTGATTTCAAAGCCAGGGTTCTTTCCAACTCACTGTGCCACCTCTAAAGATTTCCAACTATCCATTACCAGGAGAAAATTTCTTTTGAAAAAGTGAGTCTCTATGGCAGGGAGTACCTGGAGAACATTAAAAGCATTGAACAATTTCCCTTCTTTTCTTTCTTTTTTTCTTTTTTTTTGGAGGGGGGCAATGAGGGTTAAGTGACTTGCTCAGGGTTACACAGCTAGTCAGTGTCAAATGTCTGGGGTCGAATTTGAATTCAAGTCCTTCTGAATCCAGGGCAGGTACTTTATCCACTGCGCCACCTAGCTGCCCCCCTGAATAATTTCCCAAATGTAATCCAGCCTATGAAGTTTCTCTTTTACCATTCTGGGCCCAATAAGTTATGTACCCACGGTGACATTAATTAAACAGAATAGCTATCGACTTACATAGCCCTACAGTACTGGCTTTTCCATGTTTAAACTGTCTGTTCTTCCTACTCAGACACTATGCCAGAATATATTATCATGGCATTTCATTATCCTAAATATTGATAGCTTAACTACTGAAGGCAGCTGTGGCATGGTGTTTAGAGAGCTGGCCTTAGAGACTGGGACACTTGATTCTGAAACTTGATAGCTTTGTGACCATAGGCAAGTCAAGTAACATCTTTGGGCTCTAGGTAAATCTCTAGGACTATAAGTTGGAGAGAGGGGCGTATCTATGTTGATAGAGAGCATTCATTCATCTGGGAGTTCCCTATATGGATGAAATCACAGGCCCAGTCTCTATCCCCCTAAATATTGATTGAAATTTCAGGGATACTGGACAATACACCTGTGATTTTATCAATAATAAAATAACTTCCTCAGACCCCAAATCAGAAATTGCCTTTATGAGTGGTAATTCAACACTTTTCTGGATCAGCAAACTGAGGGCAAAAAGAAGTCCCTAGTTTTAGAGTGTAATTCTTCACTTTTAAAATTTATTTTTTGTAGGGCAAATGAGGGTTAAATGACTTGCCTAGGGTCACACAGCTAGTAAGTGTCAAATATCTGAGGCTGAATTTGAACTCAGGTCCTCCTGAATCCATGGCCAGTGCTTTATTCACTACACCACCTACCTGCCCCTAGAAGTCCCTAGTTTTAATGCCTATTTTGACAACTTGGCCCAGGTAGAGCTAGTTCATTATACCCTTGAATTTCTAGGTAAATAATAAGTTTCAAAAGAGAAAACACTCTATGTCAGGAACTATGTCAAGGAAATTTCTCATTTCCCCCATTTTCCTCATCTGATTGTGACTCCAAATACTACTCAGAGAATTTTAGACCTTGGAAGGCCCTTTAAAATTATGCTATTTTAAAAAGGAGAAAAATAAGACCTAGAAAACCTAACATGTACCACAACATGGCCTGAATAGGCAAAATCTCCATGCTCTCCACAGTAGTTCGAAGACTGACCCCCTTTGAAGACATTAAAAAAAATGAATAAAGTTTGATTCTAAACTCGGGTATTCAAACCTACATTACAAAGACTTTATGGTGATAACTTCCAGGTATAGCCTTACATGTAGACAGAGTAGACTGATGTCACGTGGTCTGATTTCTTGTGTGTGTGTGTGTGTGTGTGTGTGTGTGTGTGTGTGTGTGTGTGTGGCAATTGGGATTAAGTGACTTGCCCGGGCTGGAAGTACAGTGGCTACTCATGGGCCTAACCCAATTGCTGATGGGCTTGGAAGCTATGTCCTGTTCTGTTTCTGACCTGGGTCACTTTACCGTTTCCTAGAAAGCCTGGCAGCCCCTGGATGGAGAAGTATGGAGGGGATGTTGTGTAATGATTACAGACTTAGTGCTAATACAAATATCTGATCACCTTTAGCCCTACTGCAGCTCAGAGCTCCCAAACTCAAGCAATTTATCAGTCTAAGCCTCAGCAATAGCAGGGATTAGATTCATGAGCTGCCATGCCTGGCTCTTTCCAGTTCTAAATCTCAAGTTAGAATTCTTTATGAACAAAAATTAATATGAATGAATGAATGAAACAAAAAATACATATGATAAACTGCCTAGACTTTATTATTGTGTGTATATTTTTATGTGTGTATTTTTTAAAAGGGGTGTTGCATAAATTACACTTAAATGGGTTGCAGAATATAGACTAATGCATAAGAAAGTTTAAAATAAATTAGTGAGGCTAAAAATAATCCTGATTTCTATGTGAAAATGATAAATACTACAGAGAATTTGCCCCTAGCATCTGTTAACTTGAATATTTTTTTTATCTAACTCAGAATTGGTTTGAAGTCAGATGGGTAAGAACAACTGCTGTTAATGTGATTACTTTTTTCCCCCTCATTATATCTAGGACCGGACTAGATGTCAATCTAGCTTCTGTAAGCAATGTCATCTAATAATAAAGTATTATTTTTAAAAAACCCTCATACATTGAAGTATTTTTGCATAGATGTATAATAATTATGTAACTAATTACCTAACCTGGTGGGCATTATTTCTCTGCCTTTTTTTTCTATTCAATGGTAATTATATTGCTCATTATTGTAATGGTACCTGTATTGTGCAGTAATGTTACCACACCTTATCCTTTATGCAACAAATTGAAGTTCAATTGCTAACTCCCATCAGATGTCCATTAAACTAAATATCAGGAGCCTAATGCATGACATTATGCTTTAAATATATGTAGGTTCAATTTCCAGTAGTTGGATTATTAGTTATATATTCTAATAATGAAAATGTTGGGGATCTTTAATTTTTCATTTACAGGTGCCATAATAAGTACTTTCAACAGAATTACTGAAATGACTTTTAGAGATTAGGATTACAGTATAGTGTCAGTGACTTAATACCCCTTCCATAATTCTGACTTTTTCAAAATTCAATCTAAAAACAAAAAACCCACTGAATTTGAACATTTTGCTGCCTTAATTCACCCTGATTCCAGTGAATAAGTATATCCTCACTAATCTCAATACCATCTGCAACTACATATCCATACCCCAAAACTACAAACACACACAAAGCCACAAGATCAAAATATATTCACTCTCAGGGGGCGGCTAGGTGGCACAGTGGATAAAGCACCAGCCCTGGATTCAGGAGGACCTAAGTTCAAATCCGGCCTCAGACACTTGATACTTACTAGCTGTGTGACCCTGGGCAAGTCACTTAACCCCCATTGCCCTGCAAAAAAAAAAATTAAAAAATATATATATATATTCACTCTCCTTAAAGAAAAACCATTTCCTATCTTAGTAGATTTTTGAAGTTGTAATGGAATTTAAATATTTTCTGAATATGGATATTAATCATATTAATAGATGTTGTGAGGTGATCATATTGATGGCGATAAGGTCCTAGAAAAAGGCCCATTTCTGGCTTTTGGCCAATTTCTGCCTTTGAACTACAAGTGACCAGTGATATGGATAAAATTAATGAAGTTCTTAAGACAAAGATCAACCATCAGACTAGGGATGAAATAAACATAGCAAGGGTTGATAAGTGTGTGTGTGTGTGTGTGTGTGTGTGTGTGTGTGTGTGTGTGTGTGTATGTATGTATGTATGTACACTTGTAGAGCCAAGAGAGTCTATACTGGAAATGAAGAAGGGGAAAGTAGCAGGCAAGAAGGCCCATTAAGAATACCAGTGATGGGGCGGCTAGGTGGTGCAGTAGATAAAGCACCGGCCCTGGATTCAGGAGTTCCTGAGTTCAAATCCGGCCTCAGACACTTAATACTTACTAGCTGGGTGACCCCGGGCAAGTCACTTAACCCCATTGCCCCGTAAAAATAAATAAATAAATAAAAATTAAAAAAAAAAAAGAATACCAGTGATGATATTTCTTTTCTTTTCTTTTCTTTTTTTTTTTTTGGTGAGGCAATTGGGGTTAAGTGACTTGCCTAGGGTCACACAGCTAATAAGTGTCAAGTGTCTGAGGCCGGATTTGAACTCAGGTCCTCCTGAATCCAGGGCTAGTGCTTTATCTACTGTGCTACCTAGCTGCCCCCACAATTCATTTTTACCTTCTCATTCCATGCCACTCCTGTTCATATTTCACATAAGTCATGTGATGGAGATCCACCCAACATGCTAAAGGACCTTATTCTAGATAAAAAAATGTTAAACATGCCAGCAACACTCCCTAGTGAATCCTGATGCAGATTAAAATATAATTGGGAAATACTTAATGAAAATAAATTAAAATATAATAAAATATAGATAACCCATTTTAAAACTAAGTCTATGTGGCTTGCAGGAATCTATGAGGATGAGTATAGCTTTGTGGTACCCATTTCTATTCAGTTTAACACTAATGTTCTCTAGATCTATCTTAAGGCATCCACTGATTATCCTCTACTTTTCTTTTTTCATTCATTTATTCATTTATTTAGACAATTTTTAAAAAATTATTTCCAGTTCCAAAATCTCTCCCTTCCTTTAGTCCCTCCCTCACTCATTGAGAAGGCAAGAAATGTGATACTCATTATATATTAAGTCATGCAAAACACATTTTCACATTAGTCATGTAGCCAACAAAATGCAAAGCAAGAAAAATAATGTGGAAAAATATACTTCAATTTGTGCTTGGAGTTCATCAGTATATCTTACATTTTCAACATCACCAGCCAATCCATTTTTTGGTCATGTGTCTTTCCAAGGATATGTGTTTCATTAGTTATATGTTGCAACTGATCATGCCTACTATGTTTCTCTCTAGCACCCTATGGGTAAATCTCAAATTCATTTCTTTAGCTACTATGTATTCCATATCTCAAAGCCATATGGTATCACTGAAAGAATATTGATGATAAAAAGATGAGCTATTTCACCAAAAGACAGATGGTAAAGGATATGAACATAAAGTTTTCAAAAGAAGAACTACAAATTGTTAACAGTCATCTGAAAGAATATAGCCAACTAATAATAAGCTTATTTCAAATCAAAATAGCCTTGAGGTTCAATCTCACACCTCACAAATTGGCAAAGATAATATAACATGGGAAAAGTCAGTGTTAGAAGGGCTATTTAAGGCAGAAATACTCATTGCTTTTGTTAGAGTTAAAAATCAGTACAACCATTTTGAAAAGTAATTTGGAATTTAAAAAAAGAATAAATAGCTAAAAATATCCATACCTTTTTTGTTTTTTGTTTTTTGGGTTTTTTTTTTGAGGGGCAATGGGGGTTAAGTGACTTGCCCAGGGTCACACAGCTAGTAAGTGTCACGTGTCTGAGGCCAGATTTGAACTCAGGTACTCCTGAATCCAGGGCTGGTGCTTTATCCACTGTGCCACCTAGCCACCCCCAATATCCATACCTTTTAACCCAGGAAGTCTACTATTTAACATATATGCTAGTGTTGTTTTGAAAATGAAATGAGACAATAACTGTAAAGTAGCACAGTGCCTCACACATGCTAAAGTGATATGTAAATGTTAGTTGTTGTAAGAAATGATGAATTTGGTAAATGAAGACAATCAATGAGCAAAGTGAGTTCAGGAGATAGGTATTAAAACATCCCACATGGAGGCTTTATAATAGGGAGTAGAGAGAATTAGAAAGGTAGATTAGGATACGATTGGGTCAGAAGAAGGAACCTAAAATCTGGAAGGGCCATTAGAAGACTACTGCAAAGATCCAAGATGGAGATATTAAGGGACTGAATTCAGATGGTTAAAACTCCAATGAAAATAAAGATATATATATATATATGTATATATGTATATATGTATATATGTGTGTGTATATATATGTGTGTGTATATATGTGTGTATGTATGTGTGTGTATATATATGTGTGTATGTATGTGTGTGTATATATATATGTGTGTGTGTGTGTGTGTGTATATATGAGAGAAATTACAAAGGAAAAAATCAGCATGAGAAATTGTTTAACTGTTGGATATCGGAGGAGACAAGAGAGACAAAGATGACTTCACAGGCTTAAAGCTGGGTGACTGGAAGAACAGGGGGCATCATCAACAGAAAACAGGAAGTCAAATATCTGGTTTTTAGAAAGAATATCATGTTTTTGTTTTTAAACAGGTTTACTTTTATGATAGTAGAACCACAAAAATTTAGGATGGACTTGAACTTGAGTGAGTTGAGTACTACCATATAGATTTGGAAGCCATCTGTATATGGTAATCATTGAAACCACAAGAAATAATGGCAGTTAATTAAATACTTATATAGAAGGTACTGTCCTAGCTACTATACAGGGTACAAATATGTTATCTTCTTTAACCATTAGATATGTTTTCCTTTGTTAGGTTAAATTTCTCAAAGCTTAAAAGTGATGAAACACTGACTCATTTACCCAGGAATTTAACATTTTTCCCCTTACTGTTACTATTTAATAAAAACTCATGTTATTTTTCCCTTCAAGTAGTGATGAATACTTAAAGAAATTGTTCTTCAGGTTAACATGACATCTTTCTGGCTATACTCTCAGAATACTGAAAAGATTTCATCCATTATCTTTTTTTTTTCAGGGCAATGAGGGCTAAGTGACTTGCCCAGGGTCACACAGCTAGTAAGTGTGCAGTGTCCAAGGCTGGACTTGACCGCAGGTCCTCCTGAATCTAGGGCCTTTATCCTCTGCACCACCTAGCTGCCCCTCATCCATTATCATTTTTAAAAAATTCAAGCCCATGCTAACTTCCCTTCTCTCTCTCCCCAACTCCCACCAGTATCTAAAACATTAGAGGACAAAGAGCATGTTATTTTTTTTTTCTATATCTATTTTGGCACTGGGGTATCAGCCTGTGCTTATGCATTCAGGTGAATATGCTAAAGGATAAACAATAGTCTTTTAGGTCGTAGAGAAAGATCACAAAACTGTGAAAACTAGTCTTCATTTTGAGAGCAATGAACTTTTTAAAAAGTATTTTTTGAAAAAAAAAAGAATATTTACTGTATACCCTTTGGTCCAGTGCTACTATAGCATATATCCAAAAGAGAAAGGTAAAGGACCTATATGTGCAAAATACAGACAGACAGAGATCAGCACTTTTTGATGTAGCAAAGAACTGGAAACAAAGTGGGTGTCCATCAGTTAGGGAATGTTGACTACATTATGGTACATGAATATAGTAGAATAGTACTGAGCCATATGTAATGATGACTGTAACAGACACAGAGAAACCTTGAAAAACTTAAATAATGATGCAGAGTGAAGTGACTAGAACCAGAAGTATTTCCACAGCAATCACAATATTTTGAAGTAAAATACCTTTGAAAGACTTCAGAATTCTGATCAACAGTGACTGTCAATCATGACACCAGAAGACTGATGATAAAGCATATTTCCTCCTTCTAGACCAGTGGATCAAAGGTTCGGAATGAAACAAACATTTTCAAATATAGACAATGTATTAACTTGTTTTCTGTAATTAAATTATTGCTTACAAGGGAAGGAAGGTAATTGGTAGTGTTGGTGATTATTTTTAAAAGAAAAAAACAAGATAGCTGAGTGTAATAAAAACAAGAATCCTACATTATGTTGTTTACAAGAAACACATTTGTAGTAGACACACACACACACACATAGTAAAAGTAAAAGGCTAGAACAGAATATATTATGCTTCACCTAAAGTTAAAAAAAAAAAAGCAGGGGTATCAATCATGATCTCATGCAAAGCAAAGGCAAAATAGATCTAATCAAAAGAGACAGGGAAGGAAACTATATCTTGCTAGAAGGTACCATAGACAATAAAGTACTATCAGTACTAAACATATATGCACTAAATGGTATAGCATCCAAATTTCTAAAGAAGTTAAATAAGTTACAGGAGGAAATAAACAGTAAAACTACAGTAGTGGGGGATGTCAACCTTCCCCTCTCAGAACTAAAGAAGTCTAACCATAAAATAAACAAAAAAGAAGTTAAGGAAGTGAATAGAATTGTAGAAAAGTTAGATATGATAAACCTGTGGAGAAAACTGAATGGGAATAAAAAGGAATATACCTTTTTCTCAGTGATTATGTGGCACCTACACAAAAAGTAACCATGTATTAGGACATAAAAACCTCACAATGAAATGAAGAAAGGCAGAAATATTAAATATATCCTTTTCAGATCATGATGAAAAAAATATTTAATAAAGGACCAAGGAAAAATGGATTAAAGATCAATTGGAAACTAATTTAATCCTAAAGAATAAGTGAGTCAAAGAACAAATCATAGAAATAATCAATTATTTCATTAAAGAAAATTACAATCATAAGACAACATACCAAAATTTATGGGATGCATTCAAAGCAATAGTGAGGTTGAAATTTATATCTCTAAATACTTAAATCAATAAACTAGAGAAAGAGGGAATCAATAAATTGGTCATACAACTAAAATCTAGAAAAAGAACAAATCAAAAGTCTCCAATTAAACACCAAATTGGAAATCCTGAAAAATCAAAGGAGATACAATTAAAATTGAAAGTAAGAAAACCATTGAACTAATAAATAAATCTAGAATCTGGTTTTATGAAAAGTAACAACAATAAAATAGATAAACCATGGGTTAAATTGATTTTTTAAAAGGGAAAAAAACCAAATGGTATAGAGAATCAACGAAAAAATTACTTGAAATGATTAAGAATTTTAGCAGTTCCAGGATATAAAATATACCCACAAAATCATCAGCATTTCTGTATATAACCAACAAAGCCCAGCAACAAGAGGTAGAAAGAGAAATTCCACTTAAAATAATTGTAAACAATATAAAATACTTGGGAGTCTACCTGCTATGACAAACCTAGGAACTTTCTGAATACAATTATAAAACATGTTTCACACAAATAAAGTCAGATCTAAACAGCTGGAAAAATATCAATTACTTCTTGGTAGGCCAATCTAATAGAAAAAAAATGACAATTCTACCTTAATTAATTTACTTATTTAGTGTCATAACAATAAAACTACCAAAATTATTTTATAGAGCTAGAAAAATAATAACAAAATTAATCTGGAAGAACAAAAGGTCAAGAATATTAAGGGAATTAATGAAAAAAATGCAAAGGAAGGCGGAATAGCCATACCAGATATAAAACTATATTATAAAGCAGCAATCATCAAAACTATCTGGTACTGGCTAAAAAATAGAATGGTAGATCAGTGGATTGTGTTAGGTACATAAGACATAGTAGTAAATGACCACAGTAATCTACTATTTGATAAAGCTAACAACTCAGCTTCTGGGATAACTTACTGTTTGATAAAAACTGCTGGGAAAATGGTAAAACAGTATGGCAGAAACTAGGAATAGACCAACATCTTACACCATATACCAAGATAAGATCAAAATGGGTACATGATTTAGACATAAAGGGTGATACCATGAGCAAATTCAAAGTGTAAGGAATAGTTTACTTATCAGATATATGGAGAATGATAGAATTTGTGACCAAACAGGAGATAGAGAGCATTACAAAATATAAAATGGATACTTTTTATTATATTAAATCAAAAAGATTTTGCACAAGCAAAACCAATGCAAACAAGATGAGAAGGGAAGCAGAAAGGTAAGAAATAGGGGCAGCTAGATGGCGCAGTGGATAGAGCACTGGCCCTGGAGTCAGGAGTACCTGAGTTCAAATCCGGCCTCAGACACTTAATACTTACTAGCTGTGTGACCCTGGGCAAGTCACTTAACCCCAATTGCCTCACTAAAAAAAAAAGAAAGAAAGAAAGAAAGAAAGGTAAGAAATGATTTTCATGGCAAGTGTCTCTGATAAAGGCATTATTTCTCAAATACATAGAGAACTGAGTCAAATTTGTAAGAATATAGACCATTCCCCAACTGATAGATGGTCAAAGGATATTAATGGGCAGTTTTCAAATGAGGAAATCAAAGCTATCTATAGTCATATGAAAAAATGATCCAAATCACTATTGATTAGAGAAATGAAAATTAAAGCAACTCTAAGGTACCACCCTCACAGTTATCTTTTTGTAAATTAATTTTCCGTTACATGTAAAGATAGTTCTCAACTTTTGTTTATACAAGCTTTTCAATTTCAGATTTTTTCTCCCTCCCTCCCCTCCCTCCCCCCTCCCCTAGACAGCAGGTAATCTGATATAGGTTATATATACACATACACACACACACACACACACACAATAACATTAATCCTATTTCTGCATTAGTCATGTTATAAGAGAAAAATCAGAGCAATGATGAAAAATCTCAAAATAGAAAAAACAACAGCACCAAAAACAAAAGAAATAGTATGGTTCATTCAGCATCTATACTCCACAGTTCTTTTTTTTTTTTCTTGGATTTGGAGATCCTCTTCTATCATGAGTTCCCTGGAACTCTTCTGTACCATTGCATTGGAGAGAAGAATATAGTCCATCACAGTAGATCAACACTCAATGTTGATGATACTGTGTACAATGTTCTTCTGGTTCTGCTCATCTCACTCATCATCAGCCCATGCAAAACCCTCCAGGTTTCTCTGAACTCCTGCTGCTCATCATTTCTTACAGCACAATAGTATTCCATTGTATTCATATACCACAACTTGTCCAGCCATTCCCCAATTGATGGGCATCCCCTCAACTTCCAATTCCTTGCCACCACATAAAGAGCAGCTATAAATATTTTTGTACATGTGGGTCCCTTTCCCCTTTCCATGATTTCTTTGGGAAAAAGACCCAAAAGCCTCACAGTTATCTTATTAGCTAATATGACAGAAAAGGAAAATGACAAATGTTGAGAAAGATATGAGAAAATTGGGACATTAATGCATTGGTTTTTGGGGGTTTTTTGGTTTGTTTTTTTGCGGGCAATGGGGGTTAAGTGACTTGCCCAGGGTCACACAGCTAGTAAATGTCAAGTGTCTGAGGCCAGATTTGAACCCAGGTACTCCTGAATCCAGGGCCGGTGCTCTATCCGCTGCGCCACCTAGCCGCCCCCCGACATTAATGCATTGTTGGTGGAGTTGAGAACTGATCCAACCATTCTGGAGAGCAATTTGAAACTATGCCCAAAGCTAAACTGTGCATATCCCAGCAATAGCATTATTAGGTTTGCATCCCAAAGAGATAAAAAAAAAATAAAAAGAAAATTATCTATATGTACAAAAATATTTATAGCAACTCGTTTTTTTTTGTTTTTTTTTTTTTTGGTGGCAAAAAATTGGAAATTTAAGGGATGTCCATCAATTGGTAAATGGCTGAACAAGTTTTGGAATATGGATGTAATGGAATACTATTGTGCTATAAGAAATGATGAGCAGGTGGATTTCAGAAAAACCTGGAAAGACTTACATGAACTGATGCAAAGTGAAGTGAGCAGGAGAATATTGTACACAGTAACAGCAAAACTGTGAGATAATCAACTATGAATGATTTAGCTCTTTCAGCAATATAATGATCCAACGCAATTCCAAAAGAATCATAATGGAAAATATTATCCACATACAGTAAAAGAACTGATGGAGTCTGAAGGCATATTGAAGCATAGTATTTTCACTTTATTTTTTTCATAGTTTTTTCCTTTTGTTGTTTCTTCTTTCACAACATAACTAATATGAAAATATTTTTCATGATTGTACATATATAACATCAAATTGCTTACTATCTTTGGGAGGAGGGAGGGAAGAAAATTTTGAGTCAAAATTTTATTTTAAAATGTTTTAAATTGTCTTTACATGTAATTAGAAAAATAAAATACTATTTTAAAGGAAAAAACAAAAGCAGAGAATCAGCTAAATAGTTTTAAAATATACAAAAGAGAATAAAATGAAGTTGAGAAGGAGATACAGACAATCAGGACAGTTTTATTACTACTTTGTTAACTTTCATATGCATTGTGAAAGACAAAACCAACTATTTAACAGAAGTCCAAAGTTTAATGCATAATCTTTTTTGTTCTTTGTATACTTTTTTCTTGAAATTTGCTTGTTTTATTCAAAATAAAATAATTTAAAACAATTTATTGCTAGTATTAAAATTTTTACATTTGTATTTTTTGACAGAAAAAATAGGAGAAAATGAAACAGATTAGGTAAACTGCTATGACAGAACATATCTAGGTATTCTATTTTAGGAAGGACATTAATAAGCTGGGGACCATCTAGAGGAAAACAAGAGTGGTAAAGGAATTGATAATGCTTAGCCTGAAGAAGAGAAAAGTTATAGGAAAATGAATTTCTTCCAGTATTTCAAGACCTATCATATTGGGGGTAATGGGGAGGAGGAAGAAGGATCAGACTTGTTCTACATGGCCACCAAAAGTAGAAAAAGAAAAGATGGGTGAAAGCTGCAGAGGAATATTCAGAGAAAAATTTCCTAACAATTAAGGCTATATCTTTTTTTTTTCCTGCAGGGCAATGAGGGTTAAGTGACTTGCCTAGGGTCACACAGCTAGTAAATGTTCAAGTGTCTGGACTTGAACTCAGGTCCTCCTGAATCCAGGGCTGGTTCTTTATCCACTGCACCACCTAGCTGCCCCAGTTAAGGCTATATCAAAGTGAACTGAGATACTGCCTGAGAAGAAATCTTCAAACGAAGGCTGGATGACCACTTGTCAAGATCTTCTTTAAATATTAGAGTTCTGAGCATAGTATTCTAGTAACTGGTTTTACTAGAGTAAAGCAGAGAATTTACATTAAATGTAAGATATTATTTTTAAAATAATTGCTCTGAATGGCCAATAAAGGAGACATTTTGGTTAATCTGACCAGTTGATCCATGAATATTCAGACAACCATTTATATTTAAATTTTTATTGTTGGAAAGTTCTCCAAAATGCCTTTGGGGCCCTACAATGTAGGGATAGGAGATCCAGCTGAATGTGAACTGGCCATACCCATATAATACATTTAATTCTGAATTATGATATATTATAGATCTCTATGTACACATTTTTCTCCATTAGGTCAGGGTCCAAATACTATCTAAAGTTTTTATCTCTCTCAGGACCTAGTTTTTTTGTGTTTTTTTTTTTAAGATTTATTAACTTGAATTGTTGAATTTACTTACTTATATATAAATCCAGAGTTACACCTTGGCATATTGGATAGTGTCAGTCAGATCTGGGTTCAAGTCTTGCCTCTAACACATACTGATAATATGACCCTGAGTGTGTCAATTAACTATTTGGTGCTATTAGCAACTCTCTAATACTACGTGTTACAAAGATGGTGCCAATTTTCATTGGTAGGGAAAGAATTCTCATTTGGGAATTACCTATACCAGAGAAATCACAGACCCAGTCCCTATTCCTTTATATAAATTCACCACTATGGACCATCGTCCCTTAAGAAATTTTGCTTTAAATAAAACAGTTCTTATAGAAAGAGGGCAGTCAGTTGCAAAATGTACTTTTATTCTTATAGATAAAAGACCAAAGTATCCATTTGATACTGAAATTTCTCCAAATCTTCATTTTTTTAAAATGTAATTAACAAAACTTATTGCAACAAAGTATTATTTAGCTCATTCAAACAATTTAGTGAGGATATTAATATGAAAAACATTACATTCTTCAGGTATCTTTGCTATACTAAAACAAAAAGCCTATGAATCTTCATGCTCCGGGGCATAATTTGATTACCAGCTGGGGTCAGAAAGATATTTTCCCCATTGTATATTATTATCAATTACCATAGGTGCGATATGAGCAAAGGAAAAGTCAGGGGGTTATGCCTGCCTCTAAAGCATCTGGTATTGGATGCTTTCAGAGTGAGAATTTGGGATTAGATAAAACATTCAATTGTTCCTGTATGTCAATTCTGATGTTCCTAGGAGCTGCCAATGTGACATTGCTGTCACAAGGGAGGGATTTCCTGTGGAACAGATGTCACTTACAGTATTATGTGGGCTATCTATCTCCACAAATAATTGCCTGGCACTTATGCCCTATGGCAAGGGTCTGAAAAATGTGTTAGTGAGATAACATACCATCCAAGCAGATGGGCATGGATAAAGGAAGGAAAGAGAGCATACTGTGCCTGAAATGTATTTGTAAAAGCCAGATGGGAATATTGAAACAGATGTCTTTCCTCATCTTCAATGACTAAGGCACATTATGGGGATTTGCCAGTTATTTCTCCATTTCTAAACTAGGCTACGTTTCAAAAATTACCTTTGATTGAGTATGAGGAGCCATTGGGTCCCAGCTTATTGAAACAAAAGTTCCTTCCTTTTCTGGTTTAAGTAGGCAGTTCCATGTGAAATGATCAATACAAACTCTTCTATGTTACCTAAAGGCCTGAAAAGGGGATAGGAATACCACCAAAAAAAAAAAAAAAAAGAGGTAGACTAAGAATATGAGAAAAGTAGGCCAGGTTAAGTGAATAGATACAAAGAATGACAATGAGCTTGTAGGTGCCTGCATTGAGCTGTAACTTGTAAGAGATTGGAAGAGAGGAGAAAAAAAAAACTCTTAAAATTTGAAGTCTTAAAAAAAATCAAAGAAAGTGGTTTGCCTTTCTCTGATATAAAAGGGGAAAGTTAATAAAAGTTCTGAGATTGCAACATGTTCTTTTTTTAATGGGAGGAAAGAAAATTATGTAAGGGGAGTTAAAGAACCAGGCCAAAACTAATATAACAAGTATGTTACTTTTAGTTCATCAGACAATGACCCCCATGCTAAGGTTAAATTTTTCCCAAACCTTGAAGTATCTGAAATAGCTACCAAAAACAATTAGCATGCTACATTAATTTGAGGCACTAAAGCCTCAGTAATTTTCAAAAATATCCTATCCAAGTGAGCACACTAGCAAATTATGGACTAATGTAGTCAGGTACCCTCCAAATTGGGGAAATAATGAGTGATTCTTTGGTTATGCATATCAGAATGAATACTATTCATTCAGAATGGTAATTCATTATTAATGATAAGTAGTGGTGAGTGAAATAGTGATTTTTCTTTTTAATTTGACAGAAAAAATCAAGTTGATAGGAACTAGTGAGCACCTTGGACAATAGACTAAGAATTTTAAAATTGAATTTTGAAAAACAATAAAGAGTATTAACTTGGGGGAAGTTTTATAAAGGAAGGATAAGCAAAATGTATTTAGGAAGAAAAAATCATTCAACATATATGCAAAAAAGGAATAAGGCATCATTCAGGTAGTAAAAAACTAAACTAAGTAAAAAAAATATGAGAAAATCAATATGTACCTTTGGCTGAACATTCTCAGTTATCCATTTAAATTCCTATTTTAAATGGTGAGGAAATTTTTAAAAAGGTATAACTATTTTTTTCCTTTTTGGGGTGGGGGGCAGGGCAATGAGGGTTAAGTGACTTGCCCAGGGTCACACAGCTAGTAAGTGTCATGTGTCCGAGGATGGATTGAACTCAGGTACTCCTGAATCCAGGGCCGATGCTTTATCCACTGCACCACCTAGCTGCCCCTATGATTGTTTCTTTCTTTTTTTTTTTTTTTAGTGAGGCAATTGGGGTTAAGTGACTTGCCCAAGGTCACACAGCTAGTAAGTGTTAAGTGTCTGAGGCCAGATCTGAACTCAGGTACTCCTGACTCCAGGGCCAGTGCTCTATCCACTGCGCCACCTAGCTGCCCCCACTATGATTGTTTCTTAAGCAGCAATAATATTTTAAATCTGATTTTCCTTTTTTTTTTCCCAAGGGAAAATAAAATTACTCAAAGAAAAGAACCAATTGTCTTTAATCAAATGGAGTTTGAACTCTTCAAAACCCAAAGACTTAGAAGAAAAAGTTGGATCTTCTGAATATATCCTTCCTTCACTCCTAATTACTGAGCTACCTCTTGTAACAAAGAATTTTAAAAAATCAATAAAAAGCAGTTTAGCAAAACCAATCTTTACATCTATGTCTGACAGCATATGATATTCCAAACTAATATTCCCTCTGTCCTGCTCAAAGATGGGAGAGAGGCATAGTTTAAAATTTTTTTCTGCCAAGTCAAGCTTGGTCACTATAATTATATATACACTATCATTTTTAATGAAGTCATAATGTGTGTATAAGCTAAGAAATACATTATAAAATAGAATTGAAAGAAGGAACATTTGGAGCAGCTAGGTGGCACAGTGGATAAAGCACTGGCCTTGGATTCAGGAGGACCTGAGTTCAAATCCAGACTCAGACACCTGACACTTACTAGCTGTGTGATCCTGGGCAAGTCACTTAACCCTCATTGCCCTGCCCGAAAGAAAGAAAGAAAGAAAGAAAGAAAGAAAGAAAGAAAGAAAGAAAGAAAGAAAGAAAGAGAAAGAAGGAAGGAACATTTATATATGAGTTAATACCATCTCCTTGTATTCAACATGTGCTAATCATAATTTTGTGTGGAGAGGACTTCAGGGGCTCTGATTTCATGGTTATTGGGGGATCCTTGGTAGGGAAATTCTTTGCAATGGCTGACAGACAACCCATCTGTAAGAAAGATTTTGAAGCACTGCCATGTTACTTAGAGATTGTGACTTGGTCAAAGAATGTGTCTTAGTAAATTTAAAGAGAAAGTTTCTATATATGGTAGCATCTCATAAAGTTAAGTCCAATCAATAAGCATTTATTAAGTGCTTACTATGTGTCAGGTTTAAAGGATAAAACAAAAAAGAAATGACTAAAAGGCAAATGAATGATAGTGAAAAACATTATGTGGGTGTGTTGTGGGGGTTTTTTTTATGTTAGAATGAATTACCAAAGATATTGGTCCATCCTTTTATCATTCAGCTGCACAAAGCTACCTGCTCTCATGACAACTACATCTACCATTTACTGGCTGCAGGATCCTGGGGAAACTCTCAGTGCCACGGACACATTTTTTAAGATTTTAAGTTGCAAAATTGTTGCTCATCTACATTGGTAGAGGAAGCTTCTTCACCAAAGGGGCTCCCTACATGAATAAAATCACATTTCTGGACAAAAACAAAGTAAAATTAAATTAAACTAAATAAGCAACCTAAAAGAAGAAATAGATTAGTTTAAGGTCACAGTCAAGAACTGTGTATTCACATAAGATGAATAACAAAGGACCAAGTGACTGTATCTTTATTCCCACAGTTCCAGAGATCAATTTCCTTCCATTCAAAATCTACTGAGCCATGAGATTGTTCCACTGAATTTTACCTCCTCAGCCAGGGGCAAGTTGATAAGATACTTGAGTCAGCCTACATAGTGGAACAAGGAAACTTCCTGAGGCCTCTTCAACTTTATGGTCTATGATTTTAATTTACATGAATTGAGTATAAACATCTGTAGAGATGTGCATTCATTGATAGCTCATCAGACATTAGTCATTAACTGTGCTCATGCACAGGTTACTAAACTCCATCCTATACCACAAAGTTTCCAAGACATGATTCTTCCTCTTCAGATTATCTTCTGAAAAGCTACATATTGAAAAATTATGATGAGCCTTCAAACTTTAAAGAGTGTCTCTTTTGCACTTCAGTCCTTTTGTCATTTTGTGATTTCTATCATTTTTATTTTGTATCCATTCCAACTTCACTATGGAATCAGGGATTTTTAGAACATGTGAGGTACAGAGTGGGACTACCTTCCCACATGGCCACTTTCCCAAGGAGGGTTCATTCACAGAAGACATGAGTTTTCAGGAGGCCATGGGAAAAGTCTCCTAACTCTGGAGAGGACGGTTGTCATATATGCAAGTGAAATTTGTACCACTTATAGGAAAAACTAGAATCCTATAAGACATAAGATGACACTTTAAAAAAATAGTATGGCCAGACAGAAATATTAAGCACTTCATTATAATGCTTTTGTTCTCTGAATATTTCATATATTTCATAGATTATTTCCAAAAAGGGAAAATGTGCTTAATATATATTTTTTAATTTATCTATCTTTTCAAAACTAAAGTTCAGGTTCTTTTAAGGATAGGCAACATATGTTATCCTATTTTGATCCTCTACAGTACTTAGAACAATACCTGGCACACAGTAGGTGCTTAATAAATGCTTAATGACTGATTGACATGTCAGTCAGCATGTGATATGGTACTGCTGAGCAAATAATCTGATGTATTAATAAAATTGATTGACATATTTATTAATTCAAAACAAAACCATTCATAAGACTTAGGAGACAATATATATGAAGGTTTTTATGAACTGTAAAATGTTCAAATAAATTTGTTATTATAATTGAGAGGCAGCTGGCTTTAATGGATTGAGAACTGGCTTCAGAACCAGGATGATCTAGGTTGAGGTCCTATCTTTGACATATACTTGCTTTGTTACCGTGGACACCCTTTCAGTGCCCTAGCCAAGTCTCTAAGACTATAAGTTATTAAAAAAAAAAGATGCCAAACTTCATTGGTGAAATAAATTCCTCCCTGTCAATGAAATCGTAGTTCCCAGTTAAAATATTATTATCATGATCATTATTCAATGTGATTCCTCACACCCTTTTTGCATGTTGCCCTCTTTGCATCCTCTCAACCTTGAAGGTTTTTATCAAGGAAATGCATGACCTATCCATTTTTTTTTTTTGTGCAGGGCCATGAGGGTTAAGTGAGTTGCCCAGGGTCACACAGCTAGTAAGTGTTAAATGTCTGAGGCTAGATCTGAACTCAGGTCCTCCTGAATCTAGGGCCAGTACTTTATCTACTGCACCACCTAGCTGCCTCCTGGAAATGCATGACCTAAAAAGGACGAATAGGACATGCAACAAGATCAAGGGATAGCTGATGGGCAGCCAGTGTGCTCCATTTGTATCATCATGATGTCAAGAGAAAGGAAAGAAGAGCCTGTAGCATGTTGGGTACAGTCTTCTATGGCAAACATAAGGGAGGACAAGGACAAGCAAGATGAACAGGAATGGATGGCTTATGATATATATCATTAGAAAGAACATCCACACTGAGAGATCACAGACTCTTTGGAGTATTTGAGTATTATTAGGTACCTACCTAATGCTTTTTCTTTTGAGTCCAACTTCGTTCTAGGGTAACAATCACTGAAAATTTATTAAACACCTACTATTTTTGAGTCACTGTCTAGGAAATGAATTTAGACTGATTTAACAATCATCCTCACAGCATGAGTCTGTAAGGCTCAGAATGTTCTCAGGCAGTTTTGGTTTCAGATGCTATGCCTATTTCAGAATCAGAGGTTTCTAAGTTAGGAATACAAGACAAGATTAAAACTTGATGCAGTATCAGCTCTACTTCACATGTGCAGCAAACATTTAATGGAACATGAAGTTAACAGACAAAAGTGACACCATCCTGACAGAAAGACTCAGATTCTGAAAAAGCATACATGATTTCACAGACCACAAATGTACTAGTGTATTATACCCAAGGAAAACAAATTTGGAGTTATTACAGAACTGATTAGGTATGACTTATAAGGAAGCATTAAAATATATCCCTGGGATGGAGGCTAAAAGGATTGATAACAGTCCCAGAACAACGTTTTTCCTGAAGAGGAAGAAGACAGGAAGAAGCTAACCTTTATAACGTTCTGATAAAACTTCCTTGGTAAAGAAGACTATTAAAAAAGAAATTGTAACGGACATCCCACTACAATTAAGGTACTATGGCTAGAGAGGATATATCAGTAAAGTTTAGAAGAAGAGCTTTTGAGAACCTCCCAAAATAAGATGAACAAATTAAGAGAGAGATTGAAAAAGAAAGGAAGCAAAGAAAATAAATGTAAAAAACGCTTGAGTTAACAATTGAGTTATTTACTCTTCGTCTGTAAGCTATGTTAGGGAACTAAGCTCTCATTTTTTAAAGCAATAAGACTCAGCTATAAATGGGCTGAATTAGTGAGGAATCAGTGAGGAGGAAGTAATTTATTTTGTTCATTTTATATTCAGAGTTTTATTTTCCCAAATCATAAGTAATTTATTTTGGAATCCTTTCTATTAGCTCATTCATATGATGCTTCATGTTGTCAGTGTCACACTAAAGGTCTATGTGAGACTGAATCAGCATTCTCCTCTCCCAACTCTATTTTGGTTAGAATGCATATTTGTTCAAAGGCGGTATAACATGTCCCTTTGAAAGGGATGCCTGCTCATACATACATACATACATACATACATATACATATATGTATATATTTTGAGAAGAATGATAGTTGGCTCAGAGGAATTTATGGCTCCTCTGGAAAATGTCCATGGCATGTTGGATTGTGTGAAAACAGCATATGGGACTACATATCTTGCTCACTGGCTTCTTGGCAATACTAGTCTCTCTCTCCTTCACTGGCACCTGCTCTCTCAGCTGAAACCAAAGTCCAGTTAGAGCTTGTAATGCATGTTAAAAAAAAAAATCCCCACCCACCCCAGTGGAACTGAAAGAAAAACCACTGTAAGACATATACACAATAAAATTAAGGTCTGTCTACAAAAGAGATTCCATATCATGAAAAATAAACCTATTAAAGAAAAAGAGGAAGCATCTAAAATAGAAAAACAAACTCAGTCTGTAATGGCTACAGTTCACCCATAAGGATACGTTTCTTAATGTATGAGTTTGAAAAAACAGACACGCACAAGATGAGAAAGAACAGTTGGCATTCAGTTAACAATTGTGTTTGGAGGTTTGTAACTGACTTTGTTATTCCAAGGGAAGCCAGGTACCAGTCTCTTGGGATTATGTACAAAGGCAAGGAAAAAAGTGGACATGTAGAAACCTCAAAGGTTACTGCTGGGTTAATAAAACAGTCTGTTTTCTGTTCACCCACTCTTCTTCTCAGTGTGCAAGTATATTAAAATATGTCAAAAGGAAAGCCATTCGCTGGGCAGAAATAATTCGGCTAGAAGTCAAAATTTCCAGCTGGTGGAACGCCTTGGTGTGTTTAAGTGCGCTAACAAGTGACCCACATGTCTCCCTGGATGAAAGTTGATATCCTCATTAAAGTAGCAACAAACACACAAAATAGGAACAACTGTCACCTAGGAAAACAGTCCACAATAGATTGCACAAAGCAGCATTTGTTTCCCTGCTCTGTTTTTGACTCGAGATGCGGCAGGTTGAAGAGCAGCATGTCCTCGTAAAAGTAACCTCTCCTGAAAGAATTGAAGGTAAAATGATAAACCTGCTGGAAGAATTCTACCATCCTTGTTATTGCTCAATGTTTAGAAGGGGAAAAAAAACTTTCAGTCAACTTTCTCTAAATTTCACACCAAGTAAAGAATTAAAAACATTAAGCAAGTAAATTAAAATCATATGTCCTGGGAAGTCAGAATTAATGCTGTAACTCCTGTTTTGAATTCACCCTGATAGACATATTCTGAACCATATCACATCAGGAAGAGGGGAACAACAGGCTTTTATTAAGCATTGACACTATGCTAAGCACTTAAAAATAAGTCATTGGATCCTCACAACAACCCTGGGAAATAGTTGCTATTTTTATTCCCATTTTGCAGTTGAGGAAACTGAGGGAGACAGAGGTTAAGTGACTTGCCCAGGATCACATGGCTAATATATGTCTGAGGTCACATTTTAACTCAGGTCTTCCTGACTCTGGGCCCAGCGCTCTATCTCCTGCACTACTTAGCTGCCTAGAATATGCAAAGTCAGATCACATTCTGCTCTGGTTTCTCACTAGGAGACCTTGTCCGTAGCAATATCCATCATACACTTATTCAGCTTCATGTTTTATAATCATCATCAGTGCTATGATGATGATGATTACTGGGCAGTTCTAATATTCAATAAGTACTATTAAGAGGGCTTATTATGTGCCCAATAACATGAAAGATACTAACGAGTAAACAAAAGTATCTCCTCCTGGACCACTGACTTGTCCTGGTGGAGGGGCTTGCATAGCTCAATAAAACCATAAGCAAGGTTACCCAAGACAGACAGGTCATAGTGGAGAATTCTGATGAAAGGTGATCCAGTAGAGAAGGAAATAGCAAACTACTCCAATATCTTTGTCCGGAAAACCCCGCAAACAGTATTAAAATTATAAAAGATATGACACCAGAAGGTGAGGCCCTCAGGTCAGAGGTATCCAACATGTTACACGATATATGGGATGTTCAGGGAGAAGTAGCACCTCTGGTATGAGGGCTTACCGAGTCCTTTTCAGCGCTGCCTGTCTACCTTTAGTGTCCATTTCACTTTACTCTCACCTGCGGCCCCAGGAAGTTGTAGCATGTGCAGTGCCCACACCCTGGTAAACCATTTATTTTTATTTTTTTATTTTAATTTTAATTTTTTAGTTTTTTTAGTGAGGCAATTGCGGTTAAGTGACTTGCCCAGGGTCACACAGCTAGTAAGTGTTAAGTGTCTGAGGCCGGATTTGAACTCAGGTACTCCTGACTCTAGAGCCAGTGCTTTATCCATTGTGCCGCCTAGCTGCTCCCCTGGTAAACCATTAAAAAAAAAAAATCTTTTTTTTTTTTTTTTTTGCAGGGCAATGAGGGTTAAGTGACTTGCCCAGGGTCACACAGTTAGTGTCAAGTGTCTGAGGCTGGATTTGAACTCAGGTCCTCCTGAATCCAGGGCCAGTGTTTTATCCACTGCACCACCTAGCTGCCCGTCTGATAAACCATTTTAGTAAACAGGCTACATCAGGTTGAGGGAAATTGACAGGCCTCAATCCTAACAGTGAGTTAAGGGATGTCTACCCCAAGCACATGAAGACTTTCCCTGGTGGAATGGATGGATTAGAACAATCTGTTCCAAACGCCATGAAGGTGGATGAAGCAAGTGCTGTGTAGTACTTAGAACTAGGTCAGGCATCAAAGATGCCAAAGTCACCCACTGTATCCTGGACCATTGCCAGTTGTCTTGACTTTTGTCTGCCACTAGACTTCAATGACTCAGGAAGAGAGAGGAAAGCTGATTACTTTACACAACTCTGTCTCACTTAAATCTAATTCATGTGCAAGCATCCCCCATGATGCCACTGGTCCTCTTTGTAAAGGAAGGACAAACAAGGGGAGGAGCAAAGGACAACTACAAGTAGCTGCAGAAAGAATGAAGCTGGGACAGCTAGGTGGCGCAGTGGATAGAGCACCGGCCCTGGAGTCAGGAGTGCCTGGGTTCAAATCCGGCCTTAGACACTTAACACTTACTAGCTGTGTGACCCTGGGCAAGTCACTTAACCCCAATTGCCTCACTAAAAAAAAAAAAGAAAAAGAAAAGAATGAAGCAGTTGGGGCAAAGTCTAAAGGAAATGCAGCCCCAGAAGTGTCTGGGGTTAAAAGGAAAGTCTGAGGCTTCACTGATCAATACTGTGTAGGAACCTGGAATGTAAGATCAATGAACCAAAGTAAGCTAGATGTGGTCAAACAGGATGTGGAAAAATTAAACATCCAACATCTTGGTTGTTAGTGAACTTCAATGAATGGGAATGGGTGAATTTAAATTCAGGTGATGATTACATATACTACTGTGGGCAAGATTCCCTTAGAAAAAATAGAAAAGCCCTCATAATCAATAAAAGGGTGAGGAAAGCTGTACTGGAGTATAATCTCAAAAATGACAGAATGAAATCTGTTCAAACCCAAGGCCAAAAATTCAACATTACAGTAGTACAGGTCTATGCTCCAACCACTGACACTGAAGAGGGCAAAGTTAGTCAGTTCTATGAAGACCTACAACATCTTCTAGAAACAACACAGAAACATAACGACATGATTATTAGAATTATAATGATAATTATTGTTCTCTAGTTTATACACAAAGATCTTGTCATTTTTATGTGGCTTGCAAGTTCCCTGAGGGCAAAAATTACTTTATCTACTACTACTTTTAATTATAATAATTCATATTATGACACTGTTATGTCATTGCTTCCCCCTTCAAAGCCCATCATCCATGCCATAGATGTGGGGGAGATGGCAATATCAAAATAAGGAAATTCCAGTCAGAATCACACAAATAGGGATTCTGTCTTTTCTGAGTTCACTATGGTAGCTACAAAGGCTGGGCAGGACATAAAGTCCCACTTGTTCTACTGTCTTCTCTGTCAAGATGATCATCATGATGGTTATGAGTACTTCCAAACTACAACCCTGTGCCACCTCATCTATTGGGGGTTATTTTATATCCACAGGAGAAGTTTTATCACCCTGACCAATATACTAATCCAATCAGTGATATTGCCAGAGCCCAGTTGCCCACTGTTTTGAGATTGAGGGCAGGTTTTCACAGCTACTAGAGTGATTTCATGACATGATATGCCAAAAGGTACTAGGGAAATAAAAAGCAACTTCTTATCTATTTGGTTTTTAATTGAACAAATCACCCAAAATCTGCATGAGGTTTTCACTTCCTTTATTGATTATTACAAAGCCTTTGACTCAGTTCCACACTCATGGCTCATTCATTCATACCAAATGTATAAAAAAGACCAAAGTATAATGAAAACACTTGAGTATTTGATGTCCATACAGAAAATTGTTCTCTGTTTAAACTATACTACCAGCGCAATAATGTTAGGAGCAATTGATAAAAAATGTGACATCGACTAGGGAGGAGGTTTAAACCTGCTATGGTTCTGTCTAGTCTTAAATCTACTATAATTAATCCTGAATAAAAGGGAGTATGGTTTTCAAGTCAAAGAGGGTATCATACCCAAACATCATATTAGTCATGGGATGTACAATATACTGGGTTATATATGGCTGTAGTGAAAAACTTATTGAACAGTTATTCATTCTTACAGAAACAAAATGTCATTTGAAATCAATAAGTATGAAATTATTCACATACACTAACGAATAAGAGAGACTCAGGGAGGGCCTTGAGCTTGAACCCAGAAGACAAATTGCTTGAAGGTGATATCTACGGATACCTTGGGCATCTTCAAACAAGATAGATAGATAGATAGATAGATAGATAGATAGATAGATAGATAGATAGATAGATAGATAGATAGAATAATCAAGGGAAAAGTTGATATTGTGTAAGAGGCATCTTGAAGTGAAAATTTAATGGGAATATATCACTTCAAGCAATTAATGTGTATGTAAAAATGGTTTTTACCATATGGTTTTGGCATATTAAAATGGATTACAATATGTCTAGAAAGTGTCCAAACAAAAACTCTATATGGAACTAACAAGACACAAGGCTCATCCCTCCTCCACCCCCTGAAACGATGGGAAGATTTACCTTTTTTTCAACAAAAAAGAGAAAGGGAACTAAAAGACATTCTGAGAGGACAAAAGATAAAATATTAATAGAAATATTTTTACAACAAATCATTCCACCAAGCACTAGTATACAGGTAATAGGCATATTCCACAGGATTCATCAAATGTTGTTGAAAGTAGTTTATCTTTGGATGAGATTTTAGAAATAGTTAAGATGTGAATCAAAAGGAAATAGTTAAGATAGGAATCAAAAGATGCATTATGGGTAACATCCACATAAACTCAACCAACAATATATGGACAAAGAAACATTAAATAAATGGCTGAGTCATGCAGATTTGTTTATAAAACACTGAAGGGTTTATGACAATCATTTAGGCTTAGGTTCTTGCTCCTTTAAATTACAGCTTTCTGTAATTTAAATCATCTTTATGATTCTTAAGGTATATCATATCATATTGAATCTTATAGACTTAGTAATTGATGCAGATTATATAATGAAATTATAGAAATGGTATAATGTATAACTGTAGGCTGCAAAAATTCAGTATTTACTGGATAACTACAAGGATAAAAGCAGGTGGTTAGCACCATACACATCAGTTCACCATCATTTAAAATTAAGTTGAAAAATCCCCATAGTACAAAAATAAACTATAAAATATCCATGAGAATCCAACAAATAACATGTCCCAGAATTGAAGTATCATTATAGACAGAACACTTGTTCACAGCCATTTACACAAAATATATAACTATAAAAATGTAAGAACAACGTTAAAAAATGTAGCTAGGTGGATAGGGTGCTAGGTCTATACTCAGGAAGGCCTGAGTTCAAATCCAGCTTCAGACACTTATTAGCTGTGTGTCCCTGGGCAAGTCACTTAACCCTGTTTGCCTCAGTTTCCTCATCTGTAAAATGAACTGGAGAAGGTGTCAAACTACTCCAGTATTGCTGCCAAGAAAACCCCAAATATTGTCACAATGAATAGGACATGGGGCAGTTAGGTGGTGCAGTGGATAAAGCACTGGCCCTGGATTCAGGAGGACCTGAGTTCAAATTCGGCTTCAGACACTTGACACTTACTAGCTGTGTGACCCTGGGCAAGTCACTTAACCCTCATTGCCCTGCAAAACAAAACAAAAAAAAAAAAAACAAAACGAGGAATAGGACATGACTGAAATGACTGAACAACCAAAACAACAAATCTCAGGGCAAAAGTACTTAAGGGAGAGGAGGAAGAGGAGACCAGGAATGATGTCCTACAGAAAGCAGGATTTGAGCTGACTCATTAGGGAAGTCAGGAGCAGGGGTGAAGATGGTCTGTAGTATCTTTGTATTATTATATATTTTTATCTTTGTAGTATCTCCAGTATCTTTGCCAAGAAAACCTTAAAGAGGTCACAAAGAGTCTGATGTGATTGAAAAATGACTAAACAACTTTATCAAATGCTCGTGATCTCATTCCTCACTGGGCTGCACACCAGGCTTCTTCTACCATCCCCCAGAAACCTCTTTATACTGGAAGTTCATTCCAGCCCTGGAATTAACATTGGGAGTACCCTCTGCCCCTGTGGCTTTTCCTCCAATGGGATGCTTCCCCTTAGAACCTTTATTTAAGGAAGCCACCTAGCCAGCCATGTCTCATTCTTGTCCATAAAAAGAGGTGAATAGCACTGTAGTTTCTCTAAAAAACTACAGTGGCAGGGCTAGATAAGATCCCTAATTATTGAAGCAAATGTTTTATAATGGCACATGACTACTAGCAAAGCACTTTATCTCCTCAGACACAACTCGTGTCTTTTTTCTTTTTTAGCAGAAGGCATTGCATATCCATTAACAAAAGAGGAGAACAGGAATGACCCCTCAAAATACAGACCAATGACATGTTTACATACTTTAGATAATGTACTATATAAAACTTATATCACTAAAAATCTATAAACATTCACAAGAAGACCAATATGTTGTATGAGGAACAAAAAAGGTGTCCCCCCCCCCAATACCTCAGAGATGCACAGATGAACTTATCAATTCAGTAATTTTTGAGTAAGTCACTCCAAAGTACTGTGTAATACATCTGGTAAGCTGTCAGAATCTGGATTTGATTCCAGGCATTCCTAACTCAAAATCCAGAAATCTACGTACCACTCCACCCTTAAGAGACCAAACATGGAGCACAGTCAATAAATTCAATGGAAGATTGTTACAGTGAAGAACCACCATAGATTTGAGAACCTAAAGAATTACTTATATAGAGAATTTTAAAACCTCCAAAAGATTTTCACATACACAAAAAAGAAAACTACCATCTCACAGACTCCCCTCCAAGTTTCCTATGAATGTGTTAAGATCATACAAGATTCCTTGAATGATACTAGAATAGATGGCTTTAGCCCTCTGAATACTGATATGAAGCAAGGCAAAGCATAAGGAGATGCCTACTACCCAAAGATATTTGCCACTGTCACCATCATTTCCTAGAACTGAGTCCAAATGGAAAGCTACCTTGTACATGGTGAAGATTTTCAGATACTCCCATTTTGTATGGCATTATGCCGATTACAACAAGCCGCAAAACAGTACAAAGGCTCCCAAGAGACATCCAAAAATCACAGAATCACACAAAAGAGTTCAGCCTGTCTAAGAAGGGGGCAATTAGGAGAGGGCAGGAAGTAAATTAAGAATACTTATTGTTCAGTTGGATAGAAAAATCTACATAGCTGTTAAATCAATGCATATCTTGGACATATGTTTATAGACAATGAAAGAGGTCCAAAACTTAATAGAAGGGAAAGAGAGTACTCAATGACATTTGAGAAACTGTGCAGTACTTCTCCCTGAAAAATGGTCCATCTTTTAAACACCAGTATTCTTCTGGTGATGCTATATAAATTAATGAACGATAATTTATTAAGCATCTATTCTGTACTGGGCACTGTGTTAAACCTTGGGGGTGCAAAGAAAAAAAATGAAAAGCCCGTACCCTGAAGGAGCTTACAACAGAGCAAACACCATGTTCATATGCAAGAATATGCAAAATATATAAAAAGTAAATATAAGGTGATATAGAGACACTGGCAGCTGTAAGGATCAGGAAAGACCTCATGTAGGAGATGACGTGAATTAAGCTTTGAAGAAAACTATAAATTCTAAGAGGGATAAGGGACTGCTTTGTAAGTATGGGTGGTAGGGTGAGAAAGCATGGAGATTGGAAATGGAAGGTCATGTGTGAATAACAGCAAGAACACCAGTTGTCTTAACTGGAGAATGCATGAAGACTAAAGTATAATAAGGCTGGAAATGTAGGTTGAAGTCAGGTTGTAAAGGGCTTCAAATACTAAATGAAGTTAAAATTTAATCATAGGGTAATGAAACACTATTGGAATTTATGAAGCAGGGAAATTGCACAAGTGCAATTAAGGAATTGCAATTAGAGAATACACTTTGGCAGACATAAAATAGCATTTACTTAGCACTATAAGGATCACAAAGCACTTTACATATGTTAACTCATTTAATCTTCCCAACTACCCTGTGAGATAAATGTTGTTGTTATTCCCGTCTTACAGACAACAGAGAAATAACAATCAAAATAAATTAGATGAAATTTCACTGGCATAATTTTTTTTGCATTTTGATTTAAAAAATCAGTTGCATAATCCAGGATAGGGGAAATATGGCTTAGCAATTGTTGAGATACACACACACACACACACACACATACATACATATGTACATATAGACATAGATATAGATATACAGATATATATAGACCTAGGGTATTTAGTTGACAGTTGGGTCCATTTGAACCATTAATTGACATAGCTGCCCAAAAAAGTCAACAAAATTGAGAAAAGTGATTAAATTGTTCATGCCATCTGACTCTGTGATTCCATCATAGTATATATATTCCTCAGAAGTATAAGATATAAAGGGTCCCTATATACCAAAATAGTCATAAAAATTTTTGTAGTATTAAGAAGCTGGGAACCAACTGGGTAGGCATCTATTTGGGAAATAGCTGAATAAACTGTGGTACATAAGGGTTATATATAGGTCCACCTAATTCTTTTAGCAAATTACAAGACATTTCTGCATAGTGCCATCCATCTAGGTTTATCTGATTCTTTTATCCAACTATAAGACATTTCTATGTATTGCCATCTATCTTTATCCAATGGTCAAAGCACTTTACTTTCAAATTGATTAAGGACATTTCACAACTAGTTAATATTTTTGATTAATTCAGTCAACAAGTCTTCACCTTCTATGTTTAATTGAGGTGGGGTGGACCACTATACTTACAAATGCAATGGAGTGGGGCAGCTAGGTGGCACAGTGGATAAAGCACTGGCTCTAGAGTCAGGAGTACCTGAGTTCAAGTCCGGCCTCAGACACTTAACACTTAATAGCTGTGTGACCCTGGGCAAGTCACTTAACCCCAATTGCCTCACTAAAAATAAAAAAATGCAATAGAGTATTACTGCATTTTAAGAAAAGACAAAGATAAAGAATTCTGAGAAACATGAGAAGACTATATGAACTGCTGGAAAAACAAATGGAACTAAGAGAATTGTAAACACAATGACTATGATAATGTCAATGAAAAAGCCCTTAAGGGTGACTGGGCTATGATTAGTGGCAATGAACAATCTCAGCTTTAGAGAAGTCATAATGAAACATTCCTCTTTTCTCTCAGTACAGAGGTAGACTACGGATTTAGAATGTGTTGATGGTATCAAATTTGATCATTTTGTCAATTGGTTTTGTTAAGTTGTATTTTTTGGTGGTTGTTATAATAAAGGATTCCATGGCGTAGGGTAAGTGGGCAAAGCTTATGTAAAATCAAATATCAACAATAAAACAAACAAAAAATATTGTAATTTTAGGTTCTATTAAGAGAACTAGAAAGTTCAGGACAAGAGAGGGAATTCTGATGTATCCTGATCTTGTCATACTATAGCAGAGATACTATGTCTCATTTTAGAAACCGCACTTTAAGAAAAATAAGTACAAACTGTGATTGTCTTGAGGAGAAAGATTAAGATAATCAGATCTGTAAACCATGCCATGTCAGTATCAGTTAAACCAGGGGTTCTTCACCTGGGAACCATGGACACCCAAGGGACTTAAGGATAGATTTCAGGGGATTCATTAGCTTGGATGGGAAAATTCATATTTTCATTTTCACTAACTTTTGACTGAAGTTTAGCATTTGAATATGAATGTAAGTAACCAATATCCTAAGATTGGGATCATAGATTTTGCCAGACCACCAAGGCTGTCCATGGCACAAAAAAAGCTAAAAACTCTGAGTTTAAGTAACCATGTATCTTGAGAAGACTTAACAGCATGGGAGTTGTCTTTATACCTGTATCTAAGAGCTTACAATGTAGAGTACAATTATGCAGTAGTGCTTTAGAGGGCAAAATTATGGTCATTTGGGATCATCATACTGAAATAGTGACATTTCTTTCTTTCTTTTTTATTTTTGTGAGGTAATTGGGGTTAAGTGACTTGCCCAGGGTCACACAGCTAGTAGGTGTTAAGTGTCTGAGTCCGGATTTGAACTCAGGTCCTCCTGAATCCAGGGCTGGTGCTCTATCCACTGTGCCACCTAGCTGTCTCCTATACAGTGATATTTCTTACAGTGTAATTCTAATAATATTTTCCAGAAATATCTAACAAAAAAGTGGAAGTGTTCCAGTATAAATTGGATGAATATTTATCAAGGATAATGGTTGAGTTTCCTCTATTAAAAGAGTGTACACTAGATGACCTCACCAATGCTTACATTATATCTTTTGTTTTGTTTGTAATGGAAATCACCATCACTCAAAAAGTCTTTATTAAGTATCTACTATCAACAACACTCTCCTATTTGAAATATTTAAAAACAACATGAAAGTTCCTTCCCTCAAGGAGCTTACATTCTCTCAAGGGGAACAATATGCTAATACATAAGTATATAAAACATAAATGCAAAAGAAATACAAGGAGGGGCACAGCTAGGTGGTGCAGTGGATAAAGCACTGGCCCTGAATTCAGGAGTACTTGAGTTCAAATCCGGCCTCAGACACTTGACACTTACTAGCTGTGTCACCCTGGGCAAGTCACTTAACTCTCATTGCCCCACAAAAAAAGAAAAAAGAAAAAGAAATACAAGGTGGGTGATAATCAGCTGGGGGATCGAGAAAGACCTTATGTAGGAAGTAGTGCTTGAGATACTGTACTGTAGAAGACTAGGTTTCAAATTCCACCTCAGCCTCTTACTAGCTGTGTGATCCTGTTCAGATTTGATCAGGAGTTAGTTAAGTGACTACTTCACCTCTCTTGGCTCCAGCTCATCATCTGTAAAATGAAAAAGTTGGACTAAATCACCTCTAAGTTCCCTTCCAGCTTTAGCCTGATGATTCTATGAAGCTACAGATTCTAAGTAGTGGTAAGGGGGAAGGGAGTACATTCCAGTCATGTATATCATAGGATTGAGAAGTAACTCGAGATGGGAGATGAAATGTAAGGAAGAGCAAGAAAGAATATGTGATAAAAATTAATGTATAATCAATCTAGAAAGGTTGGAGCCAGTTCTTATTGTCATACACAGAGGTGATTTAATGTCATTTAACTAATCTTCAGTTGTCAGTGGCTACTAACACTTTAAGTTTAGATTCCTCTGCTTCCTCCCCATCCTAGGTCCTTCTGTCAGGTATTTAATGATCTATAAAGCAGAATTAATTTGTACAATTAGAGATCAGTATTCAAAGAAAGCCTTTTATAAAGCAAAGAATCTCTTCCTAGAATGAATAATCACATCTTAGTTTGTAAGTTCAAATGTCCTTCTCAGATTTTTCTCAGAAGGAGTATAATATGCACACAAGGGGGAAAAATCTTATAAGAGGTGCTTAATTCTTTCCTTTACATGCTTTACAAATAAAAAAGAAACAATGAAAATTCCCCAGCAGAAAAAGGAAAGAAAGAAAATTTCAAAGAATCAGCCAATGCCTTTAGGCTATGGTTATCATAGCAGTATGAGCAGCATCATTCATATTGCCAAGAATACAAGGAAATTCAACCTACTCACTAGGGAAAGCAAAAATTTGGTAGTAATCCAGGTGTAGAAGAGAAATAGCATATAAACAGATTTTTAAAACCAGAAAACTCCATTACAGCTTGAATTATCTGGTAAAAGTCAGCTATCACTGGGACTAAACCAGTCAGAGCTATCTATTAATCCACTGAATGTATCCCATTTCCAGAGGTTATGGGAATGACACAGTTCTTTCAAAAAGAAAGTCCCCTTCCATTGAATTAATAGCATGTATTGTCTAAGACTTATTTGGTCCTGGGTTGTAAGAATTGAGCAGGAAAAGAACTTAGATAATCAATCAAACTGAGCTTCATTTGAGAAAGAAGGAAATGATGACCCAGGGAAATAAAATAATGTATCCAAGGTCACACAGGTAGCAAAGCACAAGAGCTTGACCTCAAACCCAGGTCCTATGACAACACATCCAGGGCTCTTTTCATTACAAAGTATTGTCCCCTAGTTGGTTTTCTCATTTTGTTCAGTTGTTTTTCAGTCACTGACTCTTCATGACCCAATTTGGAGTTTTCTTGGCAGAGATGCTGAAGTGGTTTGCTATTTCCTTCTTTGGCTCACTATACAGATGAGGAAACTGAGGCAAACTAGGTTAGGTGACTTGCCCAGGGTCACATACTTAGTATCTTGAGGCCAGATTTGATTTCAGTATGATAACTCTTCCTGACTCCAAGTTCAGCACTCCATCCACTGTGGCATCTAGCTGCCCCTATTTTTTTTAATAATGCTATTTAAAGTTGTATGTGTTTCTTCCAAGAGATTCTTCAGAGTGCAGAGACCCCTTATTTGTCTATCTTCCACAGCATCTCTTATGTGGTGCAAGAAATATTGAGAGAAATGAATGGATGAAGGTGATTGCTATAAGAGTAGTCATACTTCAGTGTCCATGTATTGAGAAAAATTGCAGCTCCAAGCCACTAAAGAGACACATTAAATGAATAGAATTCTCCTTGGTCTACTGTGTTTTATTTTGTTTTGTTTTAATTTGTAATAGGAAGGGTATCTGTCTGTCTAACTATCAATCACCCATCCATCTGTCTGTCTACCATGCTTTTAAATTGGCAAAGTACTGTCTATGTTATCTTATTTTGATCCTCACAATAGTCCTGTCAGATAGATACTATTCTTGTCCCCATTTTAGAGGGGAAGAAACTGAGGCTAGAAAAAGTTTGAGTAATTTGTCCAAGGTCACAAAGCTAGTGTCTGAGGCAGCATTCAAACTCAGGCTTTCTTGACTTCAAACCTAGTATTCTTACCCATTGGACCACCTAGCTGACTTTTTGTATATAACCTTTATGGCAAGTAAGAGAGGCCAGTCACTCTCCATTAGGAACACTGAACAAACTGGGGAGGAGAAGAATAAATAGAGCAAGTTCCTTTTGACAATGAATTTAGACACTATTGTCAAGGTCAAACAGTGACTCAAAGAAGGCATTAAAACCCAGTGTTCTGATTCTAAATTTTGTGCTCTCGTTGACTATTGATTAAAAGAATTGTTAAAACATTCTCCCAGCTCCTGGAGGCTATCATGCCACAGAAATACCCACAGTATAGTATTATTAGGTATGCAAAAAACCCTAGCTACTTATGGCACATAAAAAGAAGAAGGAGAAGTAAATTGTCATCTTTTCCCCCTTAGAATGCCCCAGGCACTCATAACCATTATGGATACCATTGGCCTCAAAAGTCTCACTTCAGAAAAAGAAAAAAAAAATCCCCAAACCTATTGAGGTATAAGAGCATAGACAACATTTAAAATTATAACTATTCCATCCCCCTGAACACCAAGAGAGACCAACAGATTTTTATTTTTCACTTGGAATTGACCTTTCAGTTAACCCATCGCATGCCAAGTTATAGCCTGAAGCAATTTTCTGTAGTGAATGCCTTGAATCTTTGTACTAGAATAGACATATCTCTCACCCTGTCTCAATATCATCATTTCAGTAACACTGTGGCTGGTCAGCATACCAAAGAAATAACTCAATTCCATGCACATTTTTTTAAAAAGTCAAACTTTTTATTTGTCTTCTTTTTACCATTACAAAATCTCATAGGACTAAAAATATCAGTAAACTTCTCAAACATTCAGCTTTCATCCTCAAACTTATTTATTGGTTTTTCTCCAGTGTATTTGTGCTGAATGCTGAATAAAAATAATAACTATCTTATTGTGTCCACATCACAAAAAGCTGTAACAGTTTCTTTTGTTCAATCTAGTACCCACTGGTATCTCTTCCTAGAAGCGAAAATTAACTTCAAGGTATTTCTCCATATATTTAACCCACTGGCAACCCCATGCTTAGGCGCAGCGATGAGTCAGGGCCATCCCACTATTTTGAAAGTGAAAGATAAAGCCTGTTTAAAGGATTTATACCTGATTAGTCCAGTCTATCATTCTTTTTCCAACATGAATAAGCTCAATAGTTATATAAAATTTGACAACACAAAAAGGAACAGTCTTAAGTTGCAGTAGGAGAGATTTAATTTAGAGATTAGGGAGGACATTTGACCATAAAAATTGTGAGAGACTTGCCACTGATGGGTAACTAAAGGTGATGATGGGGCCTCTGGAGATTTCAATATGGAGAAAGCTCTATTTCCAGGATTATTTCAATGCTTTTTTTTTTTTGTTTTCTGCAGACAGGTAGTAAAATAAAAATAAGATTAAATGCCTATCCATTTCTGTATGGCTTACATGTAGTCTAGCCTATTATAGAGCTATGGAAAGAACTGTATTTGGAGTTTGAGGACCAGTGTCAGAATTCTACTCCTCTTTTTTACTATCTGTGTAATATTGGGAAAGTCATGTAACTTAATCTATGATACTAAGAACATAGGAATGAGCCCTGTAAGTATAATTTAGCTGTGCAACTAATATAGAGGTCAATGAGTCCAAGTCCTCATTTTATAGAAGAAACTGAGGCCCAGAAAGATTGTAATTTGTCCAGGGTCATACAGAAAGTATATGTCTGAGGCAGAATTTGAACCCAGGTCTTCCAAACTCCATGTCTAGCACCCTATCTACCACTTAATGGTATGTTGCAAGGGGATAGGTTATAAGAGGTAGAGGCTGAACTGGATGATATCCAAAGTCTTTCTGAATTCTGTGATTATTCAATAAGCCATTTGAAATGTAAGCCATATTGCCTTCCTGAACTGAATTTGAACCTGTGTCATCCTGATTTTAGTACTCATCTACTACATTACAGATGGGGATAGGTGAAGATGAGGGGGGAACCAAGGATAACTTTGAAATTACAAACTTGAATGATGGGAATGATGATGGTTGTATTCTCAGTGGGAAAAGGAATTGCAGGTGACATAGAATTAGTGATGATGGGAAGTATGTGTGAATGTGGAGGAGAAAACATGGGTACTCTCTCCACCAATGCAGACCACACCTTCTTCTTTAAGTTAGTAGAAAAATCTATCACCTTTGGTTAATCTGATGATGAGTTTCTCTGACCCTAGCTAGGCTGATCCTTAGATAACAAATAGGCCATCCTCAGGCCCCTACTCAAAGCCTTTACTAAGTAACAGAAAAATGTTCTAACTAGAGTTCTACTTCAAGAATTCTGGATCCTTCTCCCTCCCCCAATCCCTACTATGGTGAAGAATGTGAAGAAGCACTTTAGTGGCTGATACATGCTGACATAGGGACTGACCACAAGCAAGAAGGAGAAGACAATTGATAGGCTCATAGGCATCCCAATCATGGGCCGTCCATGGGGCAATAACGTTTAACAATTCTGGAATCAGGGAGGCAAGGAGAGACACTGGAAACAGAGACTCCAACAGAGATTAAACCTGCCTGCCACATTGTCATCTGCGGCACTCTTGAGCTGGGACTAAACCAGATTAAAATATAAAATAGATATAGATATAGAACATAAATAATGTTAACATGTTGCTTTCTAAGTGAATATGCAGCTCACAAGAATCCCAATATACGGGTTAGAGGCCCCATTTCTATTTGGGTTTGACACCACTCCTCTTGGGAACCTGTTATAGCAGGCAGACCTGGGACATTCCTTGTTCCTTCTGCTATCACAAAGCCAAGGAATAGAAGGGGGCGGGGGAGGGGGGGAGAAATCCCTAACAATTAGAGCAATTCAGAAAGTTCAAATCCAAAAGTTAAATAGGCAGATTCAGAAGGCAGTAGGTTCCCTATCCCTGGAGATGTTCAGATTCTACCCTTCTCCGGACAGGTGACATTTTGATTCAAATGAAATCCAAAATGCCGATATTAAATGCATACATTCTGGAGTGGGCCTTCTTACCAGAAGTCTCCAACTAGAAACTGACCAACATACTGAAATCCCTGATGCGGTATATGTATATATGCATGTGTTGATTCCTGCTTACAATCCGCATTCTAAACTGGCGATAACTTGGGAATTTTTTTCTAGGAAAACATTAGATTCAGATAGATTTTAAGCTAGAAAGGACCTTGGAGGCTCTCTAATCCAAAACTCTCATTTACAGATGGGGAAATCAAAGCACAGAAAAATGAAATGATTTGTCCAGAGCCACACAGCTGGCAAGTAAGTGCCCGAGGAAGAATATGACCTCGGGTCTACCTGACTCTGAGTCCAATGCTTTGTCAACTATACCATAGTATGTAAATGACTACAACTGAGAGTGGATTTCAAAAGATTATATTTAACCCTGATGATGAAAGAAAAGAGAGAAAGGACAAGAAGAAAATAGTGTACACATAACTTCAGTCTCTATGTCAAAGGATCCAGATCCAGTGTAAAAGGGAGAGCCCAGTTGGAGGGGGTACAATGGCACATTCTTCACAAACAATTACCTTGCCAGGACCCACATATTGAGAAACTCTTAGACATCTCCTTACTCAACTTCTTGGTGCTTCTAATTTGACTTCTACTCCATTTAGTGTGGTTATTTCTAGCTGGTGGGGGGGGAGGGAGTTGTCCTGGCAAATTTTTTTTCAAGGCCTTTGTTTATATAAACAATTTGATAAAAATGATATTACAAAATTCATGGACCTGTGTGAAATATATAATAATTTATTGATGAAGATTTAGGATGGGTAGACTAATGAGTCCCATCTCTTTCTTTTCAGGTTCCCAAACCATTTTTTCATGTTCTTTGTTGTCAACTGTCCCATTCATGGCTAATCTCTTTTCTCTTACTTTAAGAAAAAGGTAGCAACACTGTTTTTACTCCCAGTCCTTTTCATAAGAAGTGCTGAGATTTGAAATACTGAACTATACAAAGCCAAAACAGCTATCTAAATCTGAATTGTTAGTGCAGTCCACACAAACATTTGCATTGCAATTTCATATGACGAGCATCACACCTGATGGATAAAGAGTGAATTCCAACACTCCCTCTCCCAATCTTTCTGGTTATTCACCACACTATCAATAAAAAATTTCAGAAAAATGGTTTACACCAAGATGGCTCACCTGACTTCTATGCTGCTCATGGTTTCTAAATATGTCACAGATATTCATAGCTTCATTTTCAGAAAGCCTTTTCATCACCATTTAATAGTTGATACCTGGAAATTAGAATATATCAAACAACTTATATTCCCAGTAATATACATTCCAACCCCCCCCAAAAGTGTTGCCCTTTTTAAAAAAGTGAGTCAATTGGGGTTAAGTGACTTGCCTAAGGTCACACAGCTAGTAAGTGTCAAGTGTCTGAGGTTGGATTTGAACTCAGGTACTCCTGACTCCAGGGCTGGTGCTCTATCCCCTGCACCACCTAGCTGCCCTGAAAGTGTTGCCCTTTTTATAATAGCATGCATCAAACTATAAAACATAGAATAGAGAAAGAAAATTATAGACCAATTTCCCTAATGAATATTGATACAAAAATCTTAAATAAGATATTAGCAAGATTACAGCAAGTGATCACCAGGATAATACGCTATTACCAGGTGGGATTCATACCAGGAATGCAGGGCTGGTTCAACATTAGGAAAACTATGAACATAATCAGTCACATCCATAAGAAAACTAACCAAAATCATATGATTATCTCAATAGATGCAGAGAAAGCTTTTGACAAAATACAGCACCCATCCCTAATAAAAACACTAGAGAGCTTAGGAATAGGTGGTGCTTTCCTTAAAATAATAAGCAGTATCTACCTAAAACCATGAGCAAGCATTATATATAATAGAGATAAATTAGAGGCATTCCCAATAAGATCAGGAGTGCCCCGAGTTCAAATCCAGCCTCAGACACTTAACACTTACTGGCTGTGTGACCCTGGGCAAATCACTTATCCCCAATTGCCTTGCTAAAAAAAAAAAAGCAACAGTTATCAGAACTATCTGGTACTGGCTAAGAAATAGAGTTGAGAATCAATGGAATAGATTAGGTACAGGAAACACAGTAGTGAATGACTTTAGTAATGTACTGTTTGATAAACCCAAAGACTCCAGCTTCTGGGATAGGAACTCAGTATTTGACAAAAACTGCCGGGAAAACTGGAAGATAGTATGGCAGAAACTAGGCATAGACCAACATCTTACACCTTATACTAAAATAAGGTCAAAATGGGTACATGATTTAGATATAAAAGGTGATACCATAGGTAAATTAGGAGAGGAAGGAATAATTCACCTCTCAGATCTTTCCAAAGGAGAACAGTTTATGACCAAACAAGAGATAGAGAATATTATAAAATGCAAAATGGATGATTTTGATTACATTAAATTAAAAAGTTTTTGTACAAACAGAAGCAGTACATCCAAAATTAGAAGGGAGACAGAAAATTGGGAAACAATTTTTATAGGCAGTACTTCTGATAAAGGCCTCATTTCTAAAATATATTGAGAACCAAATCAAATTTATAAGAATCCAAGTCATTCTCCAATTGAGAAATGGTCAAAGGATATGATGAGGCAGTTTTCTGATGAATCAATCAAAACTATCTATTGCCATATGAAAAAATGCTCTAAATCACTATTGATTAGAGAGATGCAAATTAAAATAACTCTGAGGTACCACCTGACACCTATCAGATTGGCTAATATGACAAAAAAGGAAAATAATAAATGTTGGAGAAGCTGTGGAAAAATTGGAACACTAATGCATTGTTGGTGGAGCTGTGAACTGATCCAACCATTCTGGAGGGCAGTTTGGAACTATGCTCAAAGGGCTATAAAGCTTTGCATACCCTTTGACCTAGCAATACCACTATTAGGTCTTTCCCCCAAAGAGATCATAAAAAAGGGAAAAGGACCCACATGTACAAAAATAATCATAGCTGCTTTTTTTGTGGTGGCAAGAAATTGGAAATTGAAGGGTTGCCCATCAATTGGGGAATGGCTGAACAAGTTGTGGTATATGAATGTAATGGAATTCTATTGTGCTGTAAGAAACAATGAGAAGGAGGAGTTCAGGGAAACCTCGAAGGACTTGCATGAATTGATGATGAGCAAGATGAGCATAACTAGGAGAACACTGTACACAGTATCAATAACATTGTGTGTTGATCAACTATGATAGACTTGATTCTTCTCAGCAATACAATAGTCCAGGATAGTTCCAAAGAACTCATAGTGGAAAATGCTCTGCAAATCCAGAAAAAAAAAAAAAAGAACTGTTGAATCTGGATGCAGATCGAACCATACCAATTTCTATTTTGTTGTTGTTTTTCTTTTTTGAGGTTTTTCCTTTTTGCTGATTCTTCTCTCATTACATGACTAATGCAGAAATATGTTTAATGTGATTGTACAAAATATAACCTATATCAGATTACTTGCTGTCTTGGAGAGGGATGGAGAAAAATTTGAAACCATAAATCTTATAAAAACAAATGTTGAAAATTATCTCAAAATGTAACTGGAAAATAATAAAATATTTACATGGAAAAAAGAATAAACCATGCTGAATTAATCTAAAAAAACATAGAATAAAAATTTTATCATAGATTGGAACTCTGTTTTGGTGCATTTTATCTGGGAATAAAAAGTCCTTCACAGAATGCCTCTATAACATTTTTTCATGAAATAGATAATTACACAGATATTTTGTTACATCTTATACTAAATTTTAAATTATTTAAATTATTATTTGTTGTGTTGCTAGTAAAAATAAACCAGAAAATGAAATGATGGTATATGCATTTCATAATGCCCTATTTTTGAAACCTCAGATACAATAACTTTCTCAATAATAACAGTCACTTTGTATTGTAATGATTGGAATGATGCCACCTACTGGAGACTTACTATAAGAAAGCTCCACCATGAAGAGAATGCCTCAGAGGGCAAGGCCATGTGACTTTTCCTTGGCATCAGGAAGTGACGTTTGCTCATGGGTGCTGTCTATCAAGGCTACCAGCCAATCAACTTGAGCCTCCTATTTTCTGGGAGGAGACAGGAAGGAGAAAAGAGGGCCTGCGCGGAGAGCTCTCTCTCTTTTGGGTTCCTGACTTGATGGTGGTGGTGGCGGCAAAGGACTTCACAGGAAATTTGAGGAAAAACAGGAATTCCAGGCTGTTGGAATTCTGTTCTCAATCTTTCTCTTTCTATTTTTCAATAAACCCTTAAAAACCTAAACTCGTTTTATCAGTGATTTTAGTCAGTTTTCCCCAAAACTGGGGGAACAGATTAGAACCCACATTTAGAATCTTAAATTACACAGTATTGAAATACAAAATACATAAAAATTACAATATAAGAAAATAAAATTATGTGGAAGCTTATATTTCAATTGGTGATACAAACATAACAATATATTCATATACTTGGTTATTGAGGTGGGTTTTTTTTTTTGCCCTATCACTTTACTGTTACAGTCCTAGAATTAATGATGATGGCATTTAAACATTTTTTTGAAGAAACAGTGGCTTATTTTGTGAATTATTAAGAATTTAGGTAAAGCACCCAGAATTATTAAGCAGCCAGTGTGGGACATATTAGGAATTCTAAGAAGCAAATAGAGGTCATCAAAGTAAACTGCTTGATAGATTTCAGAAAAACCTGGAAAGACTTACATGAATTGATGCTGAGTGAAATGAGCAGAACCAAGAGGACATTGTACAAAGCATCAACAACATTGCGTGATGATAAACTGTGATAGACTTAACTCTTCTCAGCAATAATGATCCAAGACAGTGGCAAAAGACTCATTTAAAAATATTTTATTTTATTTTTTCATTTATTTTTGTGGGGCAATGAGGGTTAAGTGACTTGCCCAGGGTCACAGAGCTAGTGTCAAGTGTTTGAGATTGGATTTGAACTCAGGTTCTCCTGAATCCAGGGACAGTGCTTTATCCACTGCGCCACCTAGTTGCCCCCAGTGCCAAAAGACTTATGATGGAAAATGTTCTCCACATCCAGAAAAAGAACTATGGAGTCTGAATGCAGATTGAAGCACAATATTTTCACTTTTATTGTTGCTTTTTTGTTATTGTTCTTATTTATTCTTTCTTGCATTTTTCTTTTTGTTCTGATCCTTCTCTTACAACGTGACTAATGTGGAAATATGTTTAAGATAATTGTAATGTATAACCTATATCAGATTGCTTGCTGGCCTCAGGAGGCGGGGTAGAGGGAAGGAAGAGTGAAAAAAATTTGGAGTTAAAAAATATCTTTACATGTAATAGGAAAAAAATTAAAAATAAATTTTTTTTAAAAAAGTAAACTTCACAACACAGAGAATATGTTACTATTGTCAGCATTTAAGAATTAACGGTCTCAAAATTCAATGTTATGTGTGTGTGTGTGTGTGTGTGTGTTGGTGAGGCAATTGGGGTTAAGTGACTTGCCCAAGGTCACACAGCTAGTGTTTATTGTTATTATTATTATTATTATCATTATTATTTTGTGGGGCATTGAGGGTTAAGTGACTTCCCCAGGGTCACACAGCTAGTAAGTGTCAAGTGTCAAGTGTCTGAGGCCGGTTTTGAACTAAGGTCCTCCTGAATCCAGGGCTGGTGTTTTATCCACTGCGCCACCTAGCTGCCCCCTATAATATGTTTTTATTTGGCAGATCTGAAACATGCTTGAGATGTCAAAAGAAAATCCTTAAAATCAGCAGTGATGTTTTGGTACTGACTTCAGGTCAGAAAAGCAGAGTATTACTGTCAATGTTGTTCATACTACAAGTTTTTGACTGAGATCAACTCCTATCAAAACAGCGATTACATTGCATTACTCTTATAAAATATTATCTTGTCACAATGCATAAAGTTTCGTGCTCACATCTTTGTTGCGCATGTTAGTGCACATTTATGTTATTATTAAATTTATGATCCAAGACAGTGTATTCAGTCAACAGTTTATGTTGTACTTTGAAGTGACTCATGACAGCTAACAACAAGCAATAAATCTATGGGCATTTAAGGGATTCAATTAAAAAGTGGGGCAAGCAGAAGCTCTGCTGGCGAACACATTGTTCAAATGTGGAACATTTCCCAAGACTCTTCACCATACAGGGATGGGTGTTATCAAATTCAAGGAATACTCAATTTAATCCAGGACAGTTGGCTAGTATTCCTATATCTCATACAAAATATCCCACCCAACTAAGGTAACATTCACTTGCTTTTGCAAGTCAACCATATTTATTTTGCTTTATTCTGCCTATTTCATTTTTATCTTAATAATTTGTGATTGAGGTCCTCCAAAGTATCAAAGCCCCTATGGTCTGAGGCTCCTGAGCAAGGAGACCTGATTGTTCTAATCTAAGGACAGTACTGCTGTTAAGGGAATGGGGATGGAGGGGACCATTCTGCGGTCAATTATCAGAATGGAATCAATACCTTACCTAAAATGTCTAAGTCATGGGATCACCTCCAACTTGTACTTTTCAATAACCATACAACCCACTCTAGGACAGAGTAATTAATAAACCAGAAAAGGTAGCCACATGTCACAGCAATCTCTATGAAAGTGATTGTCTAGAAATAGAAAAATATACTTTTATGGAACAATACCCAAAAGCAAGTTAGAATAATATCAGTGAAACAAAAATCTTTTCTTCAAAGGAATGGATTTCAGAGGAGGTGTCTGAATGACAACACCAAACAACTAAGACCCCATTAAAAAAAAAAATATATATATATATGAAAGCAAATTGGTCCACTCAAACTCTTGAGTGTAGTGTCTGGCTGATCAAATGCAACTCATTCCGTATGAAGCATGGAAATGACCACTCATCAGAGAGCAGACTTTTCAGTACTGTCCACATTCAGGGACAGCAATGCTGTCAGCAAGGTCATCTTTGAATACCAAGGACAACATTACGCACACACTCTGTATCAAAGAATGTGACATCATAAACCAATAATCCTAGAAAGGGTCATGTCAAAAATAAATCATAGGGTGAACATCTCTTAGCGTGTTTTCTTTCGGTAAAAGCATAGCCACCTCTATGCATTCCTCTTACAGTCCAGCCAGCTATAGCTTTTGAATCCTTGCACAATGGTCAGAAATCTCTGGCTTTGCCTGTGTGCTAACATACTGGAGGGAATAGCATCTGGGACTAAAAGGCAGGCTTGTTTGACTGGAGAGATGAGAACAAGGGAGAGATTAGAGGAAAATGAGAAAGATAATGGGACAGACTGCAAGAGAGCCTTGAAAGCACCTGGGGGAAAACAGAATTTGGTTAGGACACGATGGAAGTCCAGTGAAGAGGGTTTTTTGGGGTTTTTTTTAAAGAGAAATGTGTGGTCAAAATGGCAGGTTAAAAAAAGAGATAATTATAAAGGTGATGTTTTATACTGATTAGACAGGAGATGGCCTGGAAGGTGGGAAACCAATGAAGAGAAGGATAGGGGAGTCTAGTAATGAGATGACCAAAGTCAAAGATCTGGCTGTAGGAATGTGAGGAAAATAGACCAAAGACACCAACAGAGAGAACCTAGCTACAATTGACAGGTAGGTAATCTGAATGTAGAGGGGATAATTACAGAAAAAATGTCTTGGAAGTTTAGATAATTTCATATGTATTTCTTAGGAGGAAAACATTTTATAGAGTGTTAGAGTTCAATTTCAGAATTCTGCCTCAAGAAGTATTTATTCATGAAAATGAGGAAGCTGCTGAAGTTGGATACATACCTCAGATATTTCTCTCTCTCTTTTTGATGGAGCATGGTCACACACACAGCTACTAAGTGTCAAGTGTCTGAGGCCACATTTGAACTCAGGTCCTCCTGAATCCAGGGCCAGTGCTTTATGCACTGCACCACATAGCTGACCCCTCAGATATTTCAAAGAATTTTCTCTGGCCTTTCCTTAAAAACCTGAACACTGCCTGGCATAATTTGGAGTTAGGAAGACCTGGTTGAATCCCTCCTCAGACACTTACTAGTTATATGACTCTGAAAAAGTCACTTAAACACTTTCAGACTCAATTGTCTTAGCAGAAAATGGGGATGATCATTGCACCTTCCTCACAGAGTTGTGAGGATCAAATGAAATAACATTAAGTGTTTTTCATACCTATAACACTAGATAAAAATTAGTTATTAGTAGTACAGATACATATATGAAAATATAAGAAAAATATCTAAAATAATTAAATGTTCCCTAAATATATTTGACTGTAGACTCTGGGCTCAGTTTCCCAACCCCATTGGAATTGGCACCCCAGGTCTCTAGAGTATGGACAACTATATCTTCCATCAGTGTTCTAGGGGTAACCTTGAGGATTACTATCATTTGAGGGCCCCTAGCTAGTGTATTTCTGCCTACTTTCAATATCTTTCCAATATTCACCAATTTACATCAATTAGCTTTTGTGAAAGTATATTTACAGGAGGCAGATAGATGGCTCAGTAAATAGAGTGTTGGGTCTGTAGTAAGGAAGACCCAAGTTCAAATCCAGCCTAAGTCACTTACTAGCTGTATGACCCTGGGCATGTCACTTAACCTCTGTTTGCATTAATCTACTGGAGAAGGAAATGGCAAACCATTTCTGTATCTTTTCCAAGACAACACCATATGGGATTAGAAAGAGTCAGACAAGACTGAACAACATTTACTGAGAAAATAAAATATAGCAAGAAACAAAATATAAAAACCTCTTAAACTGGGAGCACACTTTTCTACCACTTTGGATGTTGGGAAGAGTGGGCTCAAACTTAAAGTGGTTGCTAGCAAAACATTTCCCCTCAACTCCATCTAATTCACTTTTTGGGATGACATGGGTGACGGAGCAGTCACTCCTTTGTTGGCAGTACACAGTGTTTCATCTGCCATGTTGATTAGCTCCTGGGTTAGGTCAAGTAAGTCGCTTCTCTGGTTCTTTCCCAGACTTGGGTGATGTAGTTACTGACAGACTATATTCTTAGAGACTCCAATTGCTGGACCTCTGATAGCTCTTCCAACCTTTTTAATGTCACAAAGCTTGAAGGTCACCTAGTCTGATCTGCTTCCAATGATTCCTTAACCTAAGATCTTGAAAGAATAAAATACAACGGACATAGAAGAAACAAAAGCCAGAATCACATATCAGTGACACATGGAAGGTAGGTAGATTGATAAGGCAGAGAGAGCCAAGCAGATGGCCCCTGCCACTTCTGTCTCTCTTACTCCTTTCCCAAATCAGAGGCTTATATGAGAGTCCCTTCAGGCCAGCCTTTTGTATATATACTCAGTTCCTGATAGGCTTCTCATCACCATGCAGTAAGCAGTCGAGTAACAGTCAGAGAATACCTGAGCGTACTATGAAGAGGGGGTGGGGAAAGTGTTCTCCATCAATGACTTCCAGAAGCGGGGTCAGCAAGCTTCAATGTGGACTGGCTACAGGCAGATATCACATCTTCATGTTTGTATGCTTATGTCTATGCTTTGTATGTGACTTGTGAATCATATTACCATAAAACTTCACTAAGCATGATTTTTTTCTTGTAAAATATCCAGTAAAATGTGGGTGTACAAAAATATCAAAAACCACAAAATGTCACCAAAATGACATAGTTTCTCCTTTCTACAGTAGACTGATGCAGCAGGTAATCTACACAAGAAAAATAAACCACAGGAAATCTATCCTTTTATGTTTTGTTTTGTTTTTTTGTTTTTTTAGTGAGGCAATTGGGGTTAAGTGACTTGCCCAGGGTCACACAGCTAGTAAGTGTTAAGTGTCTGAGGCTAGATTTGAACTCGGGTCCTCCTGACTCCAGGGCCGGTGCTTTATCCACTACGCCTTGTAGCTGCCCCGAAATCTATCCTTTTAATAGTTATTCAAAGAATAGAAAAACCTTCTTCTGAGTGCTTACAATGAACAATATTGGACAAAATGCTAAAGAAATTAAAGCCAAAGAAATATAAAATTTGATGAGAAGTAGGTTTTCTAAGCTTCTCTATATTATTATAGACATATTTGAGTATTCAAAGGAACTAGATTTCCTCAACATCCCTGATTCTGCCTTTCATACAGAAGCTTTTTTTTTCCTCACACTGATTGTAGCCTTATTTGGTAGAGTCTTAGGGGCTTGTCCAAAGCATAGAAAGGCTAAGGACCCTGGCCAGAATTACATGGCTAGTTTCTGTGAGAGGTGGAATTTGAACCCAAGTCTTCCTGACTTTATGTCAGCCCATTATCTGTTATGCCAATCTGCCTAAATTATAGGAGTATTTCACGAAAAATATTAGGCTGGGCATTAAGAGATCCAATTTTAATACCTGGCTCATAATAATAGATATTCTGTAAATAATAATATTCTGTAAAAATAATATGGTATAATATCATCTCACTTACCCCTCACAGCAATGGGAGGCATATGTTATTATTACCTTGTTTTATAGATAAGAAAACTGAGACTGGGATAGGTTAAGTGACTTGCCCCAGGTTCATTGAACTATTGAGTGTTTGGGGCAAGAATCAAACCCAGGTCTTCCAGACTCCAAGTCCAGCATTCTATACCAGGTGCCACCAGGTGCCACTAATCTCAAGAATGTTGTTAGGATCAAATGAGATTACAGGAAAGTACTTAGAAAGGCTACATGCATAAAGCATTATTGTAGGTAGTATTACTGTATGACAGCAATAACACTATCTTTTATCTAGCCAAAAGAAACTAAATTGGCTACTAAGAAGAGAATTATACATTTAGAGCTAGAAGAGATTTCAGAGGGGCAGCTAGGTGGTGTAGTAGATAAAGCACCAGCCCTGGATTCAGGAGGACCTGAGTTCAAATCTGGCCTCAGACAGTTGACACTTATTAGCTGTGTGACCCCGGGCAAGTCATTTAACCCCCATTGCCCCATAAGAAAAAAAAAAAAAAAGAAGAGATTTCAGAGGCCAACTCCATTTACAGATGGGAAAACCGGGGACCAATAGTAGCTTAAGTGACTTGGCCAAGGTCACACAGGTAATAAGTGTCATAGATAGGATTTGAACCCAGGGCTTCTTACCCTAGAACCAGTGCTTCCTTCTTGTATAAGGCAGCACTGTTACCAATTTCTTTATCTCTATGACCAAACAGAATAGTAAAATGTTCAATTACATCTTTAAGAATGAACCTTGAAAGATATGAGGAAATAAAAGCAAAATGCCCATGTGTGCCCGTACTGATGTGTGACAAATCTTGCCATACAAATCAACCCGTTGTTACATTCAGCTATATCTTCTACTCCCCTTGGCCAGTGTCACTAGTCACATTAAGTGGTAAAGAGAAAGAAATGAAGCAGAGGGCAGTAGGGATAGCTGGGAATGAGGAGACTAGCTCACAGGGGATCCAAGTCTCCAAGGCAAATATGCAAGGAACACTAAGCAAAAGCCTGTATACTTATCAGATCCCAAAGAGTACTTAGTTCCTGGTAGAAGGCATGAACACAATAATTTTGCTTCATCCTAATCCCACTGATCAGGCCCTCTATCTCCAAAGAATAGGAAATTACTTCTTAACCCTCTGGGATTTCTGCTGCCTTCGCTTTCGTATGAGAAAAAACACATTGTCTTTAGGAGATGTTTTCATATTAAACGTATGCTTGTCTTACACTCCTTGTAACATGAAGTCTTGCTTGGTAAAGGAAAAACTCACTAATTTAAACAAATTAGGAAAAGGTCAGAGGCAGCAAAAAGCCTGCATTACAGAGTTATTTTTAAGGAAATGTAGTTAGTGATGATTGTTTAGTCATTTAAACGAAATGCTAACAAAATGATAACTCAAGAGTTATTCAAGAGAAATTTGCTTTAAAGAATAGATAAGCATGATGAATAATTTGTAATTGAGAGACTAATTAATACAATGCTTACCTTGGAGACAGAAATGGGTTTTTTTGGTTGGGCAATGAAGTGACTTGCCCAAGGTCACACAGCTAGTGTCAAGTGTCTGAAGCTAGATTTGAACTCAGGTTCTCCTAAATCCAGGGCCAGTGCTTTATCCACTGCGCCACCTAGCTGCCCCCCCAAGACTACTTTTGACACATATTTAGACTCAGGCCTTGGCAAAAATCAGGTAACTTTTTATGATACATAAATTAAATGTGATTTTATTTGTAATATTATCATCGTACAACAACAAACATGTTGTCATTTGGCCAAAATAAGCTGAATCAAGTACTGACCATAGAATTAGAGAATCATTGATTTTCAGCATCTTGTGTAACTCCCTCGTTTTACAGATGAGGAAACTGAGGGCTAATGAGATTATGTCACTTGTCCAAGGAAACCCAGATATTAAGTGTCATAGACAGGATTAGAAGTTCCTTGGGAACAGGCACCGTTTCATTTTTTAAAAAAGTTTTATTGATATGTTTTGTTTTGACATTACAAACATTTACTGGTTTTGTTTTGTACTTTTATATCCCCAGCACCAACCATAGTCCCTGGCACTTTGTAAACTAATAAATGTTTTTTGAGCGATCAATAGGGGTGACTCATTTGCATCATTTCCAAATGAGAGGTTTCCAACACTGATGAAGTAAAACTCCAGGCTCTTCTCTCCCTCTCCTGCCTTCAAAAATAGTAATTAGCAACATTATTTGTATTATAAAAGAATTTCTTCTTCTGCTACTTGAAGATGCTTGAAAATAATTTGCTAAACATCTGTCTTGCAATCATCTCTCTTACATGGCTACTTTGCACTAACTTATGAAGAAAAAGATTGCTTAGCAAAAATATTTAGTACAGTTAATATGTTTATGAGTGTCATATATTGTAAAGGATAATATCCTACACAACTGTTACATTCCAGCTTCCTTCTATTGAATTATCGTAGCAACCATTTCTGTAGCAACCAAAAATTTCTTTTTTGAAAACTGTCCTGTTCCATGCAACGAAAAAGGATCATAATAATCTGAGATCACATAACAAAGAAACCCATTGTTCAACTTTCTCATTTGTAAAATAAGATTTCTTTCGGTTCTAACTTTCTGAGCTGCCCATCATATCCTGCTGTACAAATTGTAGCATTCACTGGAAGATGTAGTAGGGCTCCTTCAGTGAAAGATAGCTTCCTTCCTCTGGAGCAGTATAAAATCTAAGTAACAATTCATTTTTATAACAAACTTTTTTTTTTTTTTAAGTGAGGCAATGGGGGTTAAGTAACTTGCCCAGGGTCACACAGCTAGTAAGTGTTAAGTGTCTGAGGCCGGATTTGAACTCAGGTCCTCCTGACTCCAGGGCCGGTGCTCTATCCGCTGCGCCACCTAGCTGCCCCAACAATTCATTTTAATAAACATTAAGGGCCTACCATGAGTAAGGGGACTGTGCCAGCACCCCCATCATTCTACAAGGACATAACATGCATAGAAATACCAATTTTGAGATGAATTGAAGAAGTGTGACTAGTTGTGGTATATGAATGTGATGGAATACTATTATGCTATAGGAAATGACGAGCAGGCAGATTTTGGAAGAGTTGGAAAAACTTAAGTGGACTGATGCTGAGTGAAGTGAGCAGAACCAGGAGAACATTGTACACAGTAACGGCAACATTATGTGATGATCAACTGTGATAGACGTAGCTCTTCTCAGGAATACAATGATCCAAGACAATTACAAAAAACTCATAATGGAAAATATTCTCCACATCAAAAAAAAAAAAAAAAGAACTGTGGATTCTTGATGCAGATTGAACCATACTTGTTTCTACTTTTTTTTTTTTTGAGATTTTCCCCTTCTGTTCTGATTTTTCTTTCACAACATGACTAATGTAGAAATACGTTTAATGTGATTGTACATATATAACATGTATCAGATTGCTTTCCGTCTTGGGGAGGAGAGAGAGAGGGAAAAATTTGGAACTGGGAAACTTATGAAAACAAATGTCCAAAACTGTCTTTGCATGTAACTGGAAAACAATAAAATACTTTTATGATTAAAAAAAAGAAAACAAAAAACAAAAACGAAAAAGTGTGACTAATGTCCAGAGCTGAGAACAATAGTTCTAACGCTAGAAAGCATTTAGCCCAACTCCCTCATTTGACAGATGAGGAAACTGAGGCCAAGGGGATTAGTAACTTGCCCAGGATCACACAGGTAGAAAGCACTAAATCCAAGTCCTCTCATTTTAGATCTGGGGTTCATATCCTGGCTCTATGAATTTGTTTTTTTGTTTTGTTACTATTTTGATAAGTGGGTTTAAATAGAATTCATTTCCTTTTTAGCACTGTGCATTTTATTTTATGTGGTTAAAAAACTTATTTCAAGGAGGGGTCCAGAGGATGAACCAGACTGTCAACAGGGTCCATCAGATGGAAAAGGTTAAGAACTCCAGTTATAAATCTAATGTTCATTCCATTGTACAACATATCAACCAGCATTTTTTTTTTTTTTTTGCCCTCAGAAACAGGGGTTCTGGAGGAGAAAAAAAACACATTCGGAAAGAAAATGGATCATTTCAACCTGAAAAATTCCACCCTAGAAGTAGTCGCTGTTAAGTGAATAGGAATTTTTCTGTCAGTTCTATTAGGGGAGTAAGGAAGGGGGCAGGAAGATAATTAATTCATCCATTAACATTGTAGGTAGGACTCACAACTACTCCTCTTCAGTATGCATTACATTTCATAAAATGAAATTATTGCTCACAGCTGTTTTTAATTTTACAGAGCATCTACTTTAACTTTATTATCGAACTTGGGTGTTAAATATGTCTCATAATAAAGTAAAGTGATTTCCTTTTATAAGAGTTTATAAAAAGAATGATTAGAAACATGGTGTTATGACAGCATGCACCATTTCAGATCAACATTTGAACAGAGTAGGATAGAGCATCTGTATCTTCAAGAAACCTAAAGACTTAAAAATAAGTTAGAAGTTATCATTACTTTTACATGTGAATGTTCTCATAATGAATCCTTATGTAAAAATTATGCAAACATAATGTATACAATTTTAAAGAGATTTTTACATCAGCCTTTCATCACCTTTACTGGTTTGTCCTTTTCCAAAGTGTAATGCTGCCTTTATGACACCGAGAAAGCACCTTTTAATTTTTCTTCAAAATATTTTACTGATTAGATAACAAGTTGTTCATAAAGAAACCACTTATTATACTACTCAAAAAAGAAAGAAATTCCTCTCCTCTGAAAGACTACACTAACTTCTTAAAGCAATTAGGTTGTTAAAATTTTTTTTAATTGTGGATTTAAAAAGATATTTATTTATTTTTGGTAGATTTTTTAACATCACGACAAAGCAGCTTGGTTAAATGATTATTTTTAATATATAAAACTTTACATTTGAACACTTAATAAAAGTTTTCCTGGCCAAATAATTCCTACTTTTAACAAGATCTGTCATTATTTATGCATTGAATATGTATAAGTCAATGCTTTCATTAGAATATACACTAGCTAGTAAATGTGTGTTGGTCTTTTGACATCATGAGTAAAAGGTGTTTTATTGCCCTTATATTTATTTTTTAAAACTGACACTTGTTGCTGTTCCTGCCTGGCATGTACTTTGAGACCATTATAAATAGGTTTCAGATTTTCATTCCCCCATTTATTTTTCGTGTATTTCTTGTTCAGATCTTTGCTTTATAATATCGTAAAAATGCTAGCTGAAAACTCTCTATATAGCAAGCAACTGGCCATTTAATACATCTGGAAGGCACTGGTTCTGGAATGGAGTGGAATGTTATATCTGAGAAGAAAAAAGTAAGAAAATGGGTCCTACAATAACAATACAAAAAGAGAAAAAATTCTGATATCAATCCAAACTCCCAAGCCATAATCAGTGACAAAAGAAGCTAACAAATCAAAGTAAAGCATAACATCCTATTCAAACCAGATGAAACATTTAAATTGAACAAACTTATTAATCTTTGTATAAAAATTTGACACTACAGCTAAGAAAAGAAACAATTAAAATGTCTGATTTATTAATACTTATTTCTAAGAGTAAAAAACATATATTTTAGAAGAAATGAAACTTCAATATAGGATCAAGAAAAATGGCTCATGTAAGATTAAGAAACTGCCAATTGAACAGTTCAAAAGCTGTTAAGACTTGAACTCCAGTTCTTTTATTCTTTGCTTTATATGAAACAGAATATCTGTGTGTCTGTCTTCTGTTTTCATGCAAAAAAAAAAAAAGAGGGGCTAGGGGAACAAGGCATCACATGTCTGTAAATCAATTTAGCTTTGTACAATTTATAACATTTAGAAGACTATTTTTAGACTAAACAAAAACATAACACATGGAATTTGACTGTTGTAACTTATAATGAGTTTATAACTGCTTCCTTAGGTATGTATAGTGTAATTGTTATAGAAATTTTTTTTGAAATTGCTGTTATATATCAGGAGGAAAGATAATGTTCATTCATTAATCTTTTTTGGGGGGTTGAGAAACTACAACAAAACTTTGGTATCAGTAAGATTCTGAATATTGGTAGTATAATAAGAATAAAATTTGGGAGGTTAATGTCATTTATTATGGGTACTTTAAAATTATATACATACACAAGTATAAATACATAGGTGTTATAAATGCCACATCATCAATGGAAGGAAAACACAACAGGGTGGTGGTGGGGGGGGCAGGTTCTTGGAATTGTAATGCTACTTTTTATCAATCTGTATTCATAACATTTAATTTTTTGTGATACTCATCTTTGATACTAAAATAAAGGTCTTATTTGTTAAATAGCAGGAAAGCCCCCTCAACCTCTGGTAGAATGCACTACATAGTATAGCGCACATTTGAATAATGCCAGTCTCTGTAGGGCTTGATATTGGGCTATGAATATTTGACCTAGAATGCCATTAGCTTAACTTATACATTTTTAAATCACGTATCGAAATGCTGCAAAACTAAGATTGTAGTGAATTTAATTTCAAAGCCACACTGGCGATCCTTTTATACTGTATGTGGTAATCCTTGATTTCTTGCACTGATGCTAAATGTTAATGAACAGAGCCACAGTATACCATTTCACCTGGAGCAATGAAAACATTAAAATCTCTTCAGAAGCCTGAATAAAACTTTATTTTATAAATATAATCCGCGGTGAAGCTCTACCATTTCACTGTACTTTTTTGAAATAAGGGCACATGGAAAATATGGAAGAGTTTCCTTTGAGATCGCTAACTAAAGCTACAAAATGAGCCCGGTACGGCATTTCCAAGGAACGCGGTTCAAAAGTTGTACGATTACTACTAAGGTTGTTTTATTCTCTCCCACATTTGGAACAGGAAGTCTGTGTTGTTCTTGAAGAATTCTGAAAAGCAATGTCACAGTCTGATGACCTCTTCTCCTCATTAAAACGTTCCCAAAGACAGCTCTCTGCATGATGTTTTGTAGTTTCAGCAGCCATGAACTAATTTGTACCTCTTATTTTGATCATGCACTGGTGAAAGCACCAAACAATATTTTTCTTTAAACACAGAGAGGGCTTTCAACAGCTCAGCATGCACTTCTACCCTCTTTTTAATCTTGGAGCACCTATTTATTTGCTCTTTTCACCACTAAATCTTCTTTGCTCCTTTCTGCCCCCTGCAAAGCGGCTAGTTAAAAATCTTCAGTGTTTTTTCTTCATAGGCTTAAACCATTAAAAGGGTATTACCATAAAAAGGGAGACAAGGATTTACAGACAGAGGACAGGGAGAATTTGCATTTCTAATTTTTAATCCAATTAAACTGAAATAATATTTATTTAGCTACAACCTTTATATAATGTCTGTGACCTCACCAAAGTTAATGGGGGGAAAAATTCCTGCTTGGGGAAATTACTTAGAGGTATTCCCTGAAAAGACTGATTGGGTCTGCTTATTGAATATTTGAAGATTTTTTTTTTTACTTTATATCTGATAAGTATGCATGTGGCTCATTTGCTTACTTTGCATAACCTTCATTCTTTCCCCCTAGTCCAATTATGCACGTCATTTAAAAAATATAAATTTGACTCCTTTGAATCACAAAGACAGTGTTGAGATTTTCATAGGTATTGCATGAGGGTAGGAGTTTTCTGCTATACATTTTAGGAATCTGGAAAAGGAAGTACAATAGAATGACATTTAAAAATTTCAATGACAGTTTTTCTAGGCTGTGATGTCACCCTTATTAATAAATGCTAAGGTTCAAAACTGTTAATTCCAAAGTATTCCATATTAAAAAATCTAGATCGTAATCCATAAAATCAACTGGCTTATAATCATACTAGCAACAAAATGAAAACAAAATTCCCTGTACTTCATAACTTAAAAGCTTTAGCGCTAAACATACTTCTATAAATATCAAAGTTTCTCTAAATAGGCAGTGTAAAGATTCTCATAAAGAAGAATTAAACTTTAATATTTTCTACAGTTATGCACTAAAAACCAAATTATGAGTAAAACAATAGAAATATAATCTTGTTATATTTTTCTTAAATATGTCACAAGTAAAATGGAAACAGTTCACCATAAACAAGTCTACTTGAGATTATTATGAATACATTTAAACGTTATTAACAATTTATTAACTCACTAACAAAAATATTTTCCCAAAGCATGATTGTACAGTTGTAGATTTCACATTTTTTCATATCATATCTCTAAACAATACCATTCATTCAAATATTTCTTTAATTCATTATGTTTATCATGAATTTATTTTATGGCAATTAGAAACCAACTTTGTTGCTTTCTATAAGATAATTATTATTTGTTATTCAGCGACAAATAAAAATGCATGTAATCAAACAAGATTACCTAAATCACCACGGTGATAAAAATCTATTAAAGGTTTAAGAGTCTTCAAACTTGTTTTACAAAGTTCCTTATCCATTCTTTTCTATGAATAGATAGTCAATGAATTCAAGAGATTAGGAGAAAAGAAAGAAGGACAATTTAACTGATCTTATAGGGCCACAAATCATTAGAGCTAGAGAGGACATTAAAAACCATGCAGTACAAGCACTTCATTTTTCTAATGAAGCAACTGAGGCCTAATGAGAGGAAATGATCAATCCAAGGTAATTAGGTAACAGCACAACTATGATACAAAACACAAGTGTCTGGTTGCTGTTGTTTTAAGTCAAGTTCAGTGTTCTTTAATTAATAAGTATTCGAAAAATTGAAGTGATTTGAATAGAGTTAATTTTTTTCTACCCCACACTACCTCTCCCAGCAAACTTCCAAGTCTCTCTGGAATTTTTCTCCTGTAAATTTCATCTCACCCTTTAACTTATGATAACATTTTTCTGTCTCCATCTAATGTTAAGCATCACTAAATAACCACTTTCATACAGAGACATTTTTATCTTGTATATACTAGCAGTCGTATATCTTTTTTGTTGTTGTTGTTGAGGCAATCGGGGTTAAGTGACTTCCCCAGGGTCACACAGCCAGTAAGTGTCAAGTGTCTGAGGTTGGATTTGAACTCAGGTCCTCCTGACTCCAGGGCCAGTGCTCTATCCACTGCACCACCTAGCTGCCCCTATGTATCTTTTAATTGGAATGTTTTTCCCAAGCTCAAAAGCTTCACTTATTTTAAAAATGAGTCTTTTAAAATCAACTGATTGTTGTTGGATTGAAATCCAAACTTTGTCTGCTGTGCTCTATGTTAAACTAGACCAGAATTCTTCAAGCTTCCTGAATGTTTTGCTCTTTAAGATTCAGAAAAATTTACATGTAAATAAGTATGTGTGTGGGTAGAGAGGTCTGTCATCAGTTTTGGAGTCATGAAGACAGTAAAGCAATGTGACACAATGAAAAGTACTGGGCTAGGTGCTATCGGACACAGGCCTATTTCCAGGTCCACATTTAACACATGAAACTACTTTACTGAACCTCTTCTCTCAAATGAAGATAAAACTTCTAAACAACCAAGATGTTGGGAGAACTAAGTGAATACATATATGAAAACACTTTGCAAACCATGAAGGGCTCCCTAGATGTAATAATAATAATAATAATAATAACTAAAACATATAGTATTTTATTGTTTGTGCTTTATATGTTGTATCATTTAATTCAATTTAGCAAAAATACATTCCTTATCAGGTTACGCTGGAGACAGCTCAAACCCAGCCAACTGTTAAATTTTCAGTGTGAGTATTTATACCTTGGAAATTAGGAAACACTACAAATAAGAGCTTGATTTATTTTTTTCTTGTTGTTGATTGTTTAGATATAAAAAGTGACAGTGACGGAGAAAATGTTAATAATGCAAAGTAAACATAAAACTGTGTTGCATGTAAATTTTTTTCCCAAGACAGCCAGTTGTTAAATATTTACCAGTACACCCCTAGGTAAGCATCATAAAAGGATGGATCTGGAGCTGAAAGGGACCTTAAAGATTATCTACTACAACTCATTCCTTTTACAGGAGAGGAAACTGAGGCCCAGTGTTATCCAAAGTCACATAGACAGTTAAATTAGGTATTCAGGGATGGGGCTTAGAATGTGGGGCAGGAAGGGAAAAGAGGCTAAATTTACCATTTCTCATTCTCTAAACAGAGAAACTGTATGGGACTAAATCGAATTAGTTACTATCAGTTACCATTCAAAAGGAAACGCAAATAACAAAGGCCTGATCCAGTATAAAATTGTGTGTGGCTTTTCACACCCTCACCAAAAGGCTACACGAGTGTGGCAGCCAAGTAAATACTTTTAGGATCTTCTGGACAGAATTTTACATAAAGGTTAAAGCTCGTTTTAAAGGCCCCCTCCCTGAAAAAGCTCAGGCCCATGTGCGTTTCTATTCTCCCATTCTGCGTTTTGTCCACTAGATGTCCTCAGTGTGTCACACACCAAGCTCTGATCTCCCAGCTAGACAGCCCCTTGTTAATGTGAATCCAAATGGATTGTTAGTGTTTGAAGTGAATCCTAAGATACCTTGTGCAAAAGAACTTTCATTCTTGACTTCATTTCATCCCTAAATTAACAAGCTACTAATCTACAAGAGAAATGCAATCACTTAAAGACTTTGCCCACGACGTGGCTCGAGCGTGGCCAATTAAAGAGCATGTGTATCTTCTTGTCTGAAACAAGCCTAAGAAATCAAAGATGGAAACACGTGAAAAGGGGGAAAAATCCTTAGAGAAAAAGTTCCTACCCTTGAAAGAAGGGATCTTAACACAACTTTTAATTGTATTGCTTTCAAAGAGCGAATAATAGTTACACAAAATAGTTCAGAAAACGCTGGTGACAGCAGGAACCTTGTTTAATTCCAACTTTAATCAATTAAAGATAAAATTAGAGTCGGAGCTTGAATGATTCCCCACAAGTGCCCCTCCTCCTTCACACAAAACCTCTGTAACAAAGAAGAAGAGGATGAGCTCTCATAATAATTGAACATAGGGACGTTGAGAGAGAACTGAGCTTGCAAAGCCCTGTCCTTTCTTCCCGCCCCCCCCCCCCCCCCATCCCAATGAGTCCCACAGCACATGAAGCTTGTGCACTTGGTGTAAGCTATCACCCTGTGAGCTGCTATGGCAGATGGGAACACTAGAGGGCTTAGAACCGCTTGTTCTAAAGGAATTCAATAAGGATTTCCTACAAGGTGTCTCAAAATGGAACCACGCAGGCAGCGTGTGTCTGGCTCTTGGGGCAAGAGGTAAAAAGTTCAGCCTGTGAAGTCGAACCCTTTCTGGACCAGAGAGAGCAAGGAACGTTGAAACAATGGTAAGCCCTGACAGTAGGTCGCTGGCTCTATTCACTTCGTGCCGGGTTATCTTTCCAATGTGACTTCTCAATCATCTGGTCATACTGTCTTCCGGACCTATTCTTCAAAAGTAAGAAGCCCCCCCTTCCCCCCCCCCCCGCCCCCAGTTTCCACAAAGCCAATTCCCTCCCTCCCTGATTCGTCTTTAAGGCTCATAATTTGTCCCATCTCCTCCTTGAAGCCTTCCTTAATTAAGTAGGATTTATCCATCAACAAATATTTATTGCCCTCCTACTACTATATGCTTAACACCGTCCTGGACAATGTGAAGGAGCAGCATAAAGGTAGCACAAGACTGTAGGGCCACAGAAGATTTGAGTTGGGGAAATCCAACTATGATATACACGAAATGGTAAGTGGACAAATGAGTACAATCAAAATCAGCTGGAGTAGGAGGGGAATGGTTCGTGGAGGAGCTGAACCCTAAAAAGTGGGTAGGAGATAGAAGGAAGAAAGGAGGAGAGAAGTGAGGATATTCTGAGGGAGGCATGGAAGTGGGAAGGAGCATGGCCTGTGGAGAGGACAGTCGGGAAGTAGACCTGACTGCAGCAGAGGATGCCCTCAGGGAGAAGCGGGAAATACCATTAGAGATACATGTTGGGGGAAAAGCATGAAAAGTAGAGAAAATTGGGGCAGCTAGGTGGCACAGTGGACAAAGCACCGGCCCTGGATTCAGGAGGACCTGGGTTCAAATCCAGCTTGAGAAGCATGACACTTACTAGCTCTGTGACCCTGGGTAAGTCACTTAAACCTCATTGCCCCACAAAAAAAAAAAAAGAAGAAGAAGAAGTAGAGGAAATTCAGTCATAGGAGTTTTCCCTTAATCCTGTAGGTAAGAGGGAGTTATTGTAGGTTCCTGAGCAGGGAAATAACACAATGAAATAAGGTGATCCTGCTGGCTGGATAATTAGCATGGATGTAGTATTTTAAGGTTTGTAAAGCACCTTATAAATATTCTCACTTGATCCTCACAACTCAGGAAGTTACAGATGAGGAAGAGGCCTAGAGGTGTTAAATGACTTGCCCAGGGAAGTTAGGTAGCATAGTGTAAAGAGTGCTGGGCCTGGAGTGAGGAAGACCTAAGTTCAAATCCAGCCTCAGACCCTTACTAGCTGTGTGACTCTGGGCAAGTCACTTAACTCTGTTTGCTTCAGTTTCCACATTTGTAAAATGAGCTGGAGAAGAAAATTGGAAACCACTCCAGTATCTCTGCCAAGAAGACCCCAAATGGGGTCACAAAGAGTCAGACAGAACTGAAATGACTCAACAATAACTTGCCTAGCGTTACATGGCTAGTAGTGATATGTGTGTTATCTCCCAATTTTTCTGTGAGCTTCTTGAGAGTAGGGACTCTTTTTTACCTTTCTTTGTCTCTCAGCACCTAGAACAGTGCCTGGCATGTAGTAGATTATTTTTTTTTTTTTAAGTGAGGCAATTGGGGTTAAGTGACTTGCCCAGGGTCACACAGCTAGTAAGTGTTAAGTGTTTGAGGCTGGATTTGAACTCAGGTACTCCTGACTCCAGGCCCCCACTGAGCCACCTAGCTGCCCCCCATGTAGTAGATTCTTTTTTTTTTTTTTTTGCAGGGCAATGGGGGTTAAGTGACTTGCCCAGGGTCACACAGCTAGTAAGTGTCAAGTGTCTGAAGCTGGATTTGAACTCAGGTACTCCTGAATCCAGGGCCGGTGCTTTATCCACTGCGCCACCTAGCCGCCCCCCCATGTAGTAGATTCTTAAGGAATGCTAGCTGACCAACAAGATGGTAACAGCATCCCCCCCAGCTACCTTCAATGAGTTCAAGTCACTAGGCAAACCACACCCTGGGATGCTGAAGAAGTGAAAACAAGACAACAAATGACTAGGTATGATTTCTATAGTGTTGTCTGGGATCTCTGGGAAAAAAAAAGTGGAAAATGAGAGCGATGCTATGGGAAGTGGGCATGTGTTGTTCCCATTTTCTTCTCTCTCTCTCTTTTTATTTTTGTGGGGCAATGAGGGTTAAGCGACTTGGCCAGGTTCACATAGCTAGTAAGTGTTAAGTGTCTGAGGCCGTATTTGAATTCAGGTCCTCCTGAATCCAGGGCCGGTGCTTTATCCACTGTGCCACCTAGCTGCCCTGATTGTTCCCATTTTCAAAAGGTAGATTCCTCAGACTAGAAGCTAGTGAACTTAACCTTAGATTCCTGACATAATTTCATAACTTGCTATTAAAAACATCAACTGAGTTCATAAGCAATGATCACCAAGATCCATCCCAGGTTCATCAGTAATATTTTGTGCTGGACTGATCATTCCGCCCCCCCCCTTTTTTTGGTAGTGTTATAAAAGTGGTGGATGAGGGGAATGTCAACATAGCACTTTCAACAACATATTTAACAGGTGCTCATGGACAAGATAGAAAGATGTTTGCTAGATAATAGTCCAGACAGACAGACTTGGTATCAATCAGGTGACCAATTGTACCCAAGGGTACTGATTAATGGTACTGAAAGGAAGTCTCTGGAAGAATGGCCCAGGGATTTGAGCTCGGAACTGTGGTGCTCAGTTTAGGAGCGCAGGATGACAGGATCATACATTTAGAATCAGAAGGAAGCTCTGAGGTCACCTAATCCAACTTCTCATGTATCAGAAGAGGAAACTGAGGCCCAAATAGGGGGTGATGGGCAGTGTGGTACAGTGGCTCTGGAATTAGAGAATCCAGGTTTATTCTCTCTCCTTCCGGGGCTTACGGTAACCATCACAAAACCTCTCTGGGTTTGGTTTCCTCATCTCTATAAAGAAGGTAGTTGGACTACATGGTCTCAGATGTCTTTTTCAGCTCAAAATCAATGGTCCTATGAAGGTACAAAAAGGCAAATTTAAACTCTATAAAAGGCAAAACTTTCTAAAGATTTGTTGTTGTTGTTCAGTAATTTCAGTCACATCTGACTCTCTGTGACCCCATTTGGGGTTTTCTTGGCAAACTACTCAGTGGTTTGCCATTTCCTTCTCCTGAGACAAACAGGATTAAGGGACTTGGGCAGGGTCATACAGATAGTAAGTCAGATGAGTCTTCCTGACTCCAGGCCTGGCACTCTATCCACTGTGACACCCAGCTGCCCCTCCTAAAAATTAGAGCTATCCCAAAGTGAAATGGGCTGCCTTTGCTCCTTGTTAAAGGTTTTCAAACAAAAGTTTGTTTACTGAGGATGATGAAGAAGAGATGCTCAATCAGTTCTAGTCACCCTAGGTGGCCTCCAAGCTCCTTTTCCAGGTCTGTGATTTTGTGAAAGGAGGGAGGGATAGCTAATTTGTTGGGGGACAGACGCAAGATCCAAAAGGTCCTTGTGACTTTGCCCAGACGTGCCTCTTTGACTGGAATTTACCCCCTTCTCACCCCTGTCTCTTAAAATCTTCAGCTTCCTTTAAGACTCGGGTCACAGGTTACTCAGCCTTTCCTCATCCTGCTTTGTTGTCCAAACTCTTCTCAAATTACTAAGGCCTTACTCCTGCTTATATGCTGTTTTATCCAGTAGCATCTAAACTCCTTAAGAGTAGAGACTAATTATTGTTTTCTGTCTTTGTATTCATAGCGCCCTGCATTGTGCCTTGGACACAGTAAGGGCTTCATAAGCATTTGGTGAACTGAAGAGAACTTAAAGGGCATCTAGCTCATTTTACAAATGGGGAAATGGAGGCTCAGATAGGTTAAGGAGCTTGTACAAGACAACATAGCTAGTGAGTAGGAGAGAGGAAATTCAAATCCGGAGCTCTGTTGCTAAATCCAGCAGGCTTTCCCCTGCCCCGTTTCTGCCCCTCTGTGCGCATCCATTTGTCTTTGTATCATACAAAACCAAGACCATCACCAAACAGTAGCACAGCTGTCTTTATCTTTTATTGGAAAATAGATGTGGTATCCTGGAAAGAACATTGGCCTTAGAACCAAAAGAACTTTGTAAAAGTTAAGTGCTTGTTAAAGGATTGTTAAAGGTCTTTTCTTGTTTAGCTTAGATCCCAGGGTCTTAAGATTCACCTCTTTTGGGGAAGCTAGGTGGCATAGTGGATAGAATACTGGCCCTGGAGTCAGGAGGACCTGAGTTCAAATCCAGCCTCAGACACTTGACACTTACTAGCTGTGTGACCCTGGGCAAGTCACTTAACCCTAATTGCCTCACAAAAAAAAAAAAAAAAGATTTACCTCTTTTACTTAAGGGGGAAGACCAGTGTCATACTCAGTACCACATCCATTAGTTTCAAATCAGCTGTGAGTATTGTCAGACCATCAATTTGTTAGGGGGGAGAAAAATCTAAACAAATTTGAAGAAAGAATAAAAACAAGAAGATACAGCTAAGCCTGACTTACATAAGCCAGCTATGATCTGACCTATCTAACTCAGTTAACAAAACCAAAAAATAGGAAATAAAAGAACAAACACTGTTTCCTAAGTAAAGTTAGCTAATGTAAATTAATCGTCAGAAAGAAGCAAATGTAGTCTCAGCAAGCAAACACTTCATCTACTTACAACTTAGAAAGATATAAAAGAAAACCACAATAGTGTTTGTGTGTATATAATTTATATATGTACATATTCACATATACATATATACATGATTCATCTCATACATATACAGATACTTGGCCATCTCATCATCATCCCATTTGCCCTGATGATCCTCTAGACCAGAGATCAATCTCTGGAGGACTTAATCCTTTTGACTCTAAAATTCTTGCTCTAAGGACTATAAGGTTCTGATTGGTAAGTGCTTCACATGGCTCACTATATCTAGTTGGCTCCAGTCATCTTTCCTTCAGCCCCCAGTGATTTCAGCCTGTCCAGCATGTATAATTACAATCAAGTTAACACTAATTTTGCTTTTGGAATGGTTGGCCCAATCTTCTCTCCCATAGCCCCAGTCACCATCCCTGTGAATTTCTAAACCAAAACACCCTTCCCTAGCTACCATTCCTCTATATGTATCCCCCACACCCTTGCTAGAATATAAACTGTGAGGGTTGTGACTGTTACACATTAGTATTCAAATATTCAGTATGTAGTACATGCTATGTGCCTAGCATATAGTAAGCATATAATATACATGATTTTTCATTCATACATATTGGTTTAGAATATAATCATAAATTCTTAGAGGAGATCTATAGATAGGATCTCTTCATAAAATAGTAAGACATGGTAAAAGGAAAAACCAGTTTGCAGTAAGCTTGAGGGGAATCAGTTGTACTCCAGGAACATTTGGGGATAAAACTGAAGAAGATGGGACAGCTAGGTGGCGCAGTGGATAAAGCACTGGCCCTGGATTCAGGAGGACCTGAGTTCAAATCTGGACTCAAACACTTGACACTTACTAGCTGTGTGACCCTGGGCAAGTCACTTAACCCCCATTGTCCCGCAAAAAAACCAAACCAAACAAACAAAAAAACCTGAAGAAAACAGATGAAAAATGTAAAAGGTCTGTCAACTTTTGTAACAAATTATTATTATTGTTCTTTGGTGGGTTTTGTTTTTGTTTTTTGTTTTTGTGGGGCAATGAGGGTTAAGTGACTTGCCCAGGGTCACACAGCTAGTAAGCGTCAAGAGCCTGAATCCAGATTTGAACTCAGGTTCTCCTGAATCGAGGGTCGATGCTTTATCCACTGCGCCACCTAGCTGCCCCTCCAAATTATTTTTCCATCAATGACAGTGAGTCATCATATTTGGATTCAGTGTCCCCTATTCATATCCTTTTACTCAGAGGTTATACTGCAAGGCATGTACTCCAGGGTGAGCAAAGAAAGACTCCATATACGCCAAAATACTTATTGCAGCACTTTTGGTAGTAGCATAGAACCAGGAGCAAAGTAGAAATCCACGAATTGAGTAATAACCAAATAAATTATAGTACACAAATATAGTGGAATATTTCTCTGTTGTGTGAAATAATGAATATGATCAACATAGCAAAGCATAGGAATCAGTGGCATAGCTGATAGAGCAATAGCTTTGGAATCAAGAAGACCTGAGTTCAAATCATGCCTCAGATATTTACTACGTGACCATGGCCAAGTCATTTACCCTCTGGTTTTCAATTTCCTCATTGGTACAATGAGAGAGTTGGATTCAAGGTCCTTTTAAACGCTAAATCTATAATCCCATGATCCTAAAAACTGATAAAGTTGAAGTAAGGAGCAAACAAGATGAATACAGCGAATGTAAATAGAAAGAACCATTACAAAATAATTGAAATGGAATGCTGAAAAATGTGAATGACTAAGTTTGGTCCCCAAAAAGAAGGCACCTCATTCAATTCTCCATAGATATGGTAAGAACTTTTGGGTCTGGAGCACTAGAAATAGTGTCAGACTTCTTGGATGTGTTGGTAAGATTTACTATGCTGTTTGTTTTTTTCTAGTAGAAAGGATGGCTCTCTTGTGGAGAAGAGTGGAATATATTAAGTAATGGAAGTAAGTTACAAAAGATGTCACTAAAATGTATGTAAAGTGGGAAATGCAAAGGAAAATATTTGTTGAAAATTTTAAATTATTTAAAATAAATCCCTGATAAAATGAGAGAGTAGAGATAGCATCAGACATTAAGGTAGAAAAAGTACTTGGACCAAGCTATGTATATACTCAGTGTATATACCCACATAGGAAGCAACACAGCTAAGGTCTTTGAGCACTAACTTCTCAAGATATGTTTGTTTTGTTTTGTTTTTGTTTTGTTGTTTGTGGGGCAACAGGGGTTAAGTGACTTGCCCAGGGTCACACAGCTAGTAAATGTCAAGTGTCTAAGGCTGGATTTGAACTCAGGTCCTTCTGAATCCAAGGCCAGTGCTTTATGCACTGAGCCACCTAGCTGCCCCCTCAAGATATTTTTAAGAAAGGAGAGTACCAATTGTTTTGGGGGTAAAACAGCACATGTCACTTTATCTACCCCCTTAGGTAATGGAGAAAACATAATAAGTACAATCTCATAAGAATAAAATTGAATTTATTTGCTAAAGATCAGTAGTTTTAGTCTCTTACTTTATTCATATGATTTATCTATGTATACCTAGGAAAAGAATAAATGAGAAGTATCTATGCAAATTTTGTGGGCCAGAGATTTTTTTTTCCAGATATAATGACTTTTGACAACTTTCTCAAAGGTTGATCTAGAGTTTCTTAATGAGACACATTTTCAAGTGGCATATACCACAGTTCAAACTGAGGTTTTGGCAAGAAAGGGGAATAAATCTTTTGGTCTATTTTCTATATCAAAAAGATCCAACGTGATTTTGAGTCACATTCACGTGGTTCCATACTACTTTTGCTCTATATCTGATCTCTAATACACAAACTTAAAATACCTTCAAATGAGTTTGTAAAATTAGTTTCACTTCCAGGCAATACACATCATCCAAATAGCATGTAATGAAGCAATCCCTTCTCTCTAAGGCACATAGCAATGCAAAAACCAAAAAACCTCACAAATGGGAAACTGCACAACTTCTTCATGGAACCCTACCTTGTTCACTAGCTTTACTAATGTAACACCCATGTCCAGTGATAAGTTAAGGTAACTAAGGACAGGGCATTCAATTCTATGACCTTTAAGTATCATTCCAACCCCTAATAACTCCATTACACCGACACTAAAACTGAAGGGTTCAGTAAAAAGAACAATGGATTTGGAGATGGAGGCCCTGGGTTCAAGTTCTACCACTTCTGTTCACCACCTGTGTGACCTTGGAGAAGTCACTTAACTCTACTGGATCTCAGTTTTCTTATCTATAAAATGAGGGGGTTGGATTTGATGATTTCTATGTATCCTTCCAGCTTTTAAATCCAGGATCCTATAATACTATAGATATCTAAGATCAACCAGTGCTAGGGTTATACAGCAAAGTGAAGGCCCTTCCACTAATACTAAGCAATTTGAAAAGAAACTCAGTCGAAGCTGTACAAATATAAAAGACAAATAAAAAATAAATATTAATTCAAATATTTAAAAAACCTTTTGATTAAGGTAGTAGATAAGATCATTTAAAATTTCAAATACTAATCATAACCCCTCTGAAATTGAGCATCCAATTACATGTGTTAGTTCAGTTTGAGGAGAAGCATTTTTAAAGGTTCCTTATACCATTACATCAAGTCCAGGCTTACCATTTGGAGGAGCTGGGTGGTGAAGTGGTTAGAGCACCTGGCCTGGAATCAAGAAGACTCATCTTCTTCAGTTCAAATCTGGCCTCAGACGCTTACTTAGCTATGTGACCTGGTCAAGTCACTTAACCCCGTTTGCCTCAGTTTCCTCATCTGTAAAACGAGCTGAAGAAGGAAATGGCAAACGACTCCAGTATCTTTGCCAAGAAAACTCCAAATGGGGTCATAAAGGGATAAGATTGAAAAATGACTAAACAACAAAATCAGCACCTGAAGAAACCTCTGACAATAGAAAAAGTCCTCCAACAGCTCAGAGGAAAGGGGCTAACCAGCAATTCCCAATAATTCAGATTTTCTCCCACCCCTCTGGGAATTATTAGAACACCAGGAGGAACTTAATTGCTGGCTCACTTAGGACAAAAAGTTATGAAACCTAAATGCTTTCCTCAGCCCTCTGACAGAACCTCAGCTTCATGGCCCCCAGAAAATCCCTTTCAAAAAGTACCATTTGGCTTTATGCAAATAGTACCACAGGAACTGCGGGAAATGAAATCTCTTTTGTAAAAAACATACCTGAAGATAGTGGGTTCCTAGGCTTTTTGTGAGTGTTATGAACCCCTTCTTGGAATAATGATGTGGGTTTTTTTTAAAGATAATTGAATTTATCACTTAACCCTCATTGCCCCGCAAAAACAAAACAAAACAAAACAAAAGATAATTGAATTTTAAAATGTTAAAAGGAAAAAAAGATTAAAAAAAAGATTTTAAGAAAAGATTTAATTTTTTCCCCATCCAAATTCACAGACCCCTAAAATGGAACACATTTGAAGAACCTCTGCTTAAGAGCAAAGATAGATGGATATAGTATCCCATATAAATAGGACCATTTTATTCTTTCATATTTGTCTAAGTTCCATAAACTGGAGATTGAAAGCATATATGTGAATATATATGTATATATAAACATGCATGTGTATGTGTGCACTCATCTATATGTACACATATATGTAGGTATGTGTGCGTGTGTGTGTATATATATATACACACACACACATATGGGGGGAGAGAGAAAGAAAGAGAGAGAGAGAGAATTTTTTTTTTGTTATTGTTGGTTTTTTGCTGGGCAATGAGGGTTAAGTGACTTGCCCAAGGTCACACAGCTAGTGTCAAGTGTCTGAGACCAGATTTGAACTCAGGTCCTCCTGAGGTGCTTTATCCACTGTGACACCTAGCTGCCCCCAGAAATATTTTTTTGTAGAGAGTCAGCATGTCAAAATGGAGGACCTTGGTGGCACATGTCTGTGATTTCCATTCCTTTGGAGGCCAGACTAGTAAGTCACTTGATCTAGGGAATCCTGAGTTGAGTATGTTAAACTAAGTGTCTGCACTAAGTCTGGCACCAATATGGTCAGCTCCTAGGGGAGGTGGTGGGGGGTGGGGGATGAGCACCAAATTCCTTAAGGAGAACCAAACCAACCTTGCAAGGAAGAGCAACAGGATCAGCACATTCATGCAGTGGCTGCTGCTGTTCTTCCTGGCCTGAAGACAGGGAGACCCATTTTAATTTAATTTAATTTAATTTTTTAAAAAGGAACTTCCCAGGAATGTGACCACAAGTAACTTTAAACTCTCTAAAGCCAAGTTATAGATGGCTGTAATCTGTCTCCTTTCGTGAAATTAATATGACAACAAAACAGAGATATTTATATCCATGTTGTTATTTCATTTACCTGGCCAATCTATAGAATTTGGCGCTATGGGGGGTCCTTAGAAACCATTTATTTTTCCAATTCCAAGTATATTTTCCTGAGTTTTTTTGTTGGCTTTATAATATAATCCTGTTGGTTTTTTTTAAGTGAGGCAATTGGGGTTAAGTGACTTGCCCAGGGTCACACAGCTAGTAAGTGTTAAGTGTCTGAGGCCGGATTTGAACTCAGGTCCTCCTGACTCTAGGGCCAGTGCTCTATTCACCATGCCACCTAGCTGCCCCTAATCCTGTTTTATTCTAAACTCATGTTCGTGTGTCTTTAAAAAAATGCTTGTTAGTTGAAAAAAATTCCCCTCTTTTCCTTCCCCCCACTGTAAACTACAGCTCAGAGAGTAGAGACCAAGAGCCAAGACCAAAAGTCTCAAGGGGGAAGCAGGAGATTAGAAGAAGAACCAAGGGGAAAGCAGTAGGAAAAGAATTAGTATGTGTGAGTGTGTGAGTGTGTGAGTATGAGTGTGTGTGTGTGTGTGTGTGTGTGTGTGTGTGTGTGTGTGTGTGTGTTTGATTTACAAGTTTAAAGAAAGTCCTTTAGGTAGAAAAAGTTTTGGAAACCAAAAATAATTCCCAGGGACCAGTGATAATTTATAGATGTTTTTAGACTAGATTTATCCAGTCTAACCCCTTTAATCTGACAGATGAGAAAACTGAGCTCAGAAAAATGAGGTGACTGGCCCAAAGCCTACAACTAGTTGTAGCAGAGGTAGGATTAGAACCTGACAACAGCTGCTCTCCGGATCAGGAATCTTTCATATACATAATATTATCTCCATTAAAATACAAGAACACCTAAGCTGGGTTTACACATCATGAAATCTTTTGACTCGAGAGGACATTAGAGGTCATCTAATCACAGAATCATGGAAATTAATTCTTGAAGGGACCATAATGAGAGTCTAATCCAACCTCCTTCATTTTTTAGTTGAGAAAATTGAGGCATACAGAGTTGGAATGACTAGGCCAACGTCACACAACCCACCAGTATCCAGTTCTCCAAGCTCTTAGGGGGCTGTTCTTTCATAATACCTCAAAGAGTTGTTCTTTTACAAAGTACTTTGATAGAGATGTTCTCATTTGAACCTGACAACAACTTTGTTTCTTTTTTCTTTCTTTTTTTTTTTTTTGTTTGGCAATTGGGGTTAAGTGACTTGCTCAGGATCACACAGCTAGTAAATGTCAAGTGTCTGAGGTTGGATTTGAACTCAGGTTCTCCTGACTCCAGGGCTGGTGCTCTATCCACTGCACCACCTAGCTGCCCCTCCCAACCCCTCTTAATTCTACATCTTTCCCTGTCTTAATTATTTCCTATTTATCCTGTATATGACTTGCTTTGTATATTTTTGTATATTTGTGTTGTCTCCATTAGGTTGTAAGCTCCTTGAGGGCAGGAATTGTCTTTTGCTTCTTTGTTTTTCCTGTGCTTAACACAGTGCCTGGCATATAGAAGGCACTTAAGAAATGTTCATTCAGGGGCAGCTAGGTGGCGCAGTAGATAGAGCACTGGCCCTGGATTCAGGAGGACCTGAGTCCAAATCCAACCTCAGATACTTGATACTAGCTGTGTGACCCTGGGCAAGTCACTTAACTCCAATTGCCTCACCAAAAACCCCCCAAAATCCAAAAAAACAAAAACAAAGAAATGCTCATTCAATTGAAATTGGAAAGGGCCTATTTGTCAGAGAACAGCATCACTTGTCAAAAGCCTTTCAACAGGCAGTTATTTTGAGAAGTGACAAGGCCTCTCTATATTTTGGGGGAGGTTGAATCTACTAAAGTTGTCTTCTAAAAACTCATTGTCTGCAAAATGAGGGCTAGGTGACCTCTAAGCTTCCATCCAACTCAGCATGTTTGATTCTATGCAGTCATTCATCCAAGAGTCACATTTCCAATCATTTCAATTCTCCAACATGTAGATTAAGAGATTTGCACCAGCCCATTTCAAAACAAAACAAAAAACCCAGAGCAGTTTTAAACAATGCCACACCATCCATGCATTACAATAAAGCCCAATACAATCTTTGATGTGCCCCAGGATAAGCCTGAACCTTCAAGAAAGGTAATGCGATAGTAAAACGTCATTAACTATACCTAACCCTATCAAGTGTCCTTGACATTTATGCCAACAGAAAGCAGACTCTGAGATATGTAATGACTGCCGATGAACTCGGGGACAAGCTACATTTTTTGTCTTTTGAGGAGTAACGGTCTACTCAGAAGCATCACATGAATATTTTCTTCTAGAAGACAGTTGGAAGACTTTTCCTAGGATGAGTACTGAATTATCACAAAAGGAAATAAAATTGACTACATTTCAATGGATGGGAAATAACTCTACACAGATATAGAGTCATTTTAACATCATCTCTCTGGCAATGTGCTGATTGCCAGTCCTGGGAACACTGGTTGCTAGCTTCCCACAGTCTCTGACATAGGCAAACCAGAGAGACCAGGAAAGCTTTGGAAGGTGGGGTCAATAAAACAAATGTTATCCATCTTGTCATACAGAATCATCATCATCATTTGGTCCTTTAGTGTTTTCTGTTTCCAAGGCCTCAAGCAGCCTGAGGTTAGCTCAGCGCATAAGATTTCCCCAGTTATACTCACAGCAAAAGACAATGTTATTGTTCACTTATGTCCAACTCTTCATGACCCCATTTAGGATTATCTTGGCAAAGATACTAGAGTTTGCCATTTCCTTCTCCAGCTCATTTTACAGATGAGGAAACTGAGGCAAACAGGGTTAAGTGACTTGCCCAGGGTCACACAGCTAGTAAGTCTCTGAGGCCAGAATTTAACTCAGGAAGATGAGTCTTCCTGACTCCAGGTTGGACATACTATCCACTGTCCAGTCAAGCTGCCTAGAACAAAAGAATACATATAGATAAAAAGGGAAGCTCCTCCCTCCCCACACCCACCAGAATGGGTCATAGACTCAGATTTAGACCTAGACAGGACCTCAGAGGTGAATAAGTGCAAATGCCTTATTTTATAGATAAAAAATAAGGCCCAGAGTAGTTAAATGACTTGCTCAGGGTCACACAATTAGTAAATACCTCCAGCCCTAACTACTTCTGTCTCTTTCCCACCCTTCAACACCTGAAACTATGCAATTCCAGTATACTGCACCTGCCTGAAATCACTGTATGATTTCTGGCTTCCCAGCCTTTAAATGTTACCTATAGGCAGCCTCAGAGTAAGAAAATGGGTGGTGCACTTGTTAGGGCTTAATGATATCAAGCTGCCTTTAGTTTGGTAACTGTCCCTAAGCTAGTTAGAGTGAAAGTCAAAGGAAAGATAAAGTTGAAAAGCCACAATGCATAATTTTAAGAGCTCTCTGACTGACCAGTTTAATAAAACAACCTATTCACTTTCAATAATGGGATATGGTGAAAATTTAGAGCACTGACTATCATTTCCTTGGGGAAGTTTAGCAGATGTAAAAAGCTGTCATGTCATTGAGGCCAAAATGCCCAAGAAACAGTGTTTTTCAAAAGCAAAACAAAACAGCAACAACAACAAAAAACCCACCCACAATCCCTTTGCAAAGGGAAGAAAACATATAATCAAGGAAAGTACCAATTTAGAGGACAATTCATTTACAAAGTACCACAGAGGAGGATGGAAGAGTAGGATCAACTTGTATAAAAGGGGAAAAAAATACGTGAAACAAACATGCCAAGAGACTGGCATGAGATCTTAATAATACAGATCATTCCAAGACAATTTGTACTTTAAATTTTAAGAAAAACATACAAAATGCCAACATTTTAATAGTTATTTATTCTCATGGATAATTATAGTCATATCACTGATTTAGATATTTATATACATTTAAATATAAAGCATCCTTTACATATATGTATATATAACTTTTATAATAACTGTTATGACATGCAATAACCATTACATATATTTGAACAGCGGGATGAGAATGTAAGAGGCCCCACAGACACTATTTCCAAACATATCTTGGATCATTAATATTTCTGTATGAGGCTCTTCATAATAGTTTTCAGAATCAACATTTTCATTCAGGACCTTAAGTTTTCACCATGTCCCTTTTGTCTTAAAAGTCTCCAAATCAGAGACACTGCCTTTTGTTTTTGTTTTGTTTTGTTTTTTGCGGGGCAATGAGAGTGAAGTGATTTGCCCAGAGTCACACAGCTAGCAAAGTGTCAGTTATCTGAGGTAGGATTTGAATTCAGGTCCTCCTGAATCCAGGGCTGGTGCTTTATCCACTGTGCCATCTAGCTGCCCCCAACACTACCTTTTTAAATCTCTTTCTGCACGGTTCTCATATTTTAATATTCAAGCTCCTCTTAATCTCTCAAATGACTCGGAATTATCGATATTTCTTTTTTCCTGAGTTTCTCACAGGCTTCCAAGGTAAATGAATATCCTCATTCTCATTCTCCAGGTCAAGATAGAAATGCAAAAGGAAAGTTTGTGCTTTATTTCATGGAGCACCTAAGCAAATCATAGAAAAACTTGTAGGTTCAGATTTCTCTCTTTCACCTCGACTTCTCCTATGGAACCCTATGGAATCACAAGTTGATTTCTCAACTAATTTGCTAATAGAACAAAACTTCAGGAATATATAAACATGACCCATGAGTGCTGGTCTGAGGGAGTCCAGAGGGAATGTTATGCCCCTCAAAATAAAGAGGAGTCAGGGAAATTTTGGATCAAGATAAAAGAAATAAAGCTTAGTTTCTTTCCCAAATGCTATACAGCTATTTTTATGGCTTGTATTATTTCATATTCAATATTCTAGTAAAATCAAAGTTTTCTGCCAGAACCCCTCAGAAGAACTCTAAGGTTCCATAGAAACAGTACCATAAAAAGATTTCTCCTAGCCCATTTCATGTCCTCTGGGACTTTTCTGTATTACTTATCTATCATGTCTTCCCCATCATCACCGAGTCGCAGCTGTCGACGCTCTCTAGAGCTGGATATAGGAGAGTGTAAGAAAGTCTACATCAGGCTAAGCTAAATTATTTAGGTGTGTTAAAATTATGCAAATGCTCCAAGTGTCTTGTCTCTTCTCAGCAGTTTTTCATTTATGCATCTAAATATATCTTCTCATCATAATTATGTTCTCTCAGCATTTTCCAAAAAGTTTAAATTTTTAGTACAATAAAAAAGAAAGGTATGCTAATTGAAGGTTTAATGCAATGCAAAGAAACAGTGAAATCGGCTCTGATTATCAAAAAGAAAACATGAACTAATTTGCATTTATATTTTTACAATGGTATGTTCCTATAAGGTGTCACGTAGGCTTAAATAAAGTGTCTTTACATTGTATGGTGATTCATATACATCAATTTATACTATTTGAACTGGAGAGTACTTATAGTTCAAAGACTTCAATATTTACTCTTAACACAAAGGTAAAATGGAAAAAAGTTATAATTAAACAAGTTCTCTTTCCATCACTCTTTAATAATATGAAATATTGTGCTGGTTCATTTAACAACAATGTAACCTAACATTCTCAAGCAGTAAAATGAAAAATCACCCTTATATTATATTCTCCCTCCCCAAGCAGTATCAAATTATCTGGTATTTCATTATCTGTTTACATACTGCATTCTCCCAAAAGAATATAAACTCATAGAGGAATGTTTGTGAAGTAGAATGGAATTATTACATTATATTTCAATTAATCAACAAATCTTAGTTAAGTCCATATTACTTCTAGGGCCTGTGCTTGTTGCATTAGATAAAAATAAAAAAATAAAAAAGTCTCTACCCATGAGAGGTTTATATTCTATTTTAGGACTCATGTAATCACAGTGTTTTGATCTTTCTCTTATAGCCAGATGACAGTGTGTTACATTGGAATGCTTTCCATACATTGATTGGCCAAAGTCTCACTTGCTCATCGTTTGGGTTTTGATGGCTCAGAGCGAGTTGTAAATAGCAATTGTTTCTTTTCTGGACAGAAACTCTGAGGGTCTTTCCCTCCCAGAGTGATTCTTTTGTGGAGGCAAACTGGGCCATCTCTTGTCTCCACTCTTACCTAACCTTTAATTACTGAATGATTGTTGCTTCAGACAAACTGAGACCTGGGAAAAACCTTAGCTTAAAAAGGCCATGGTCTCCCACTGCATCTAGGGCCATCACCTGTCATCCTGATCCATGTCTTGCCACTGGACTCTGATGACTGGACAGCTCTGCCTCACTCAAATCCAATTCCCTTGCAAGTCAAGATATCACTCTTCTGAAGTCATTGGTCCTCTTCTAGAACAAAGGACAAATGACAACATCACAAATATCTGATCAAATATAGCCATTCTACCCAATATCATGATTTTTGAGCACTATTCTTCATCATATAATAAATCAGATATGGAGGTGGTAGAATTAATATCTTCACTCCACTAAAGTCTAAGTCTGATACCTCAAAATTGGGTCAGAAGATCCTAGTTCAATTCCCCATTTCACTACTTTCTTAGCTAGAAGAGACCTTGGATAAAGCGCCAAATCTCTTTTTTTTTTTTTAATTATTTTTTAATTTTTTTAGTGAGGCAATTGGGGCTAAGTGACTTGCCCAGGGTCACACAGTTAGTAAGTGTTAAGTGTCTGAGGCCGGATTTGAACTCAGGTACTCCTGACTCCAGGGCCGGTGCTCTATCCCCTGTGCCACCTATCTGCCCCAAGCACCAAATCTCTTAACCTCAGTTTCCTCTTCTTTTTTTTTTTGTTTTTTTCGGGGCAATGGGGGTTAAGTGACTTACCCAGGGTCACACAGCTAGTAAGTGTCAAGTGTCTGAGGCCAGATTTGAACTCAGGAACTCCTGAGTCCAGGGCCAGTGCTCTATCCACTGTGCCACCTAGCTGTCCCCTTTCCTCTTCTTTTAAAGTTGTCAGTCCATCGCAGTATTCACAAAACAAAAATCTATCAAAAGAATAGTGAACTTTTTCTGTAATTCTATTTAAAAAGCTCCTCTCTCCTTCTGTCCTCAACACACGCAAGTGCTAAAAGACCTTCAGAACAAATAACTGTTTGGATATAAAGCTTTCTTTCTTACCACACTATCAAATTAAAATTCAGTCATGTCCTGACTTTAAGAAACTCCATACAAAGCACATAAATAAGGAAGTCGTTATTTGCTTTCCAGACAGTATTCATCAAAGACTTCTTTCAAACAACCTGCTCTCCTGCTGTATTTTATATATGATTCAAATTACAAAAAATTGATTTTGAAATATTTTAGGATCACACATTATATAAAGTGAGGTACACCTGTAGGTAGGCCAATTCACAACCTCTTTTACTGGCAGAATATTAAAGTGTAGTTCCTATATTTGGCCCCTATTTAAAACCCCAAACTATCACCACATCTGGAAAAAGAAAATCTCACAGCAACCACCCATCCAATCCATATTTGCAGATCACTCACTACTGCGCATCTTCCCCTGGCCTTATAGGCCCAATCCAGAGCTGACATGTTAAAATTAAAAAGCCAAAGCAAAATGAACAAAATATTCAATCCCATTTCACAAAATGCAATTCTAATAAAAATCCATAATCATCTGAGACTCATTTGAAGTTGATAGCTGTAATTTTTTGAGCATTCAATGTTACTCAACCTATTCCTGGAATTTCCTCTTAGATTTAGAGATAAAAGTTACCTTTGGTAAAGCCTCAGGCATATGTTTTGTTAGAACCACTATTTTCTTGAGGTATCCAGTCACAGTTGCTTTTCTCTTTTCACTCAGTGTTTTCACTGCATCTACTGAAGGAGGCCAAGCTTTATAAACTGGGAATAGTTCCTCTTTTGGCCACTACATTCATCTCTCATATTTCTGAGTTTAATGTTAAAGAGGCTGAGTAATATCTAACATTAGCATGAGCTTGGCAAATTATAATAAGGGCCAGATAAGTTTTCTTTTTGTTTTTTTGCGGGGAGTTTTTGGTTTGTTATTTCCTCCCATTCCCCCGCCCCCCCCCCCCCAGATGATAGCAAAGTTTGTTTTAAGATATGCAGGGCAGTTATAACTCTTTTCAAAACTTGCTAGTCTCTTATTATCCTTAGCTTGAGAAGATGTATAATCTAGTCACCTTTGCATGCTTGCAGCTATCTTCCCAACACAGGGAAATGCAGCTACAGCCTTCAACACCAGGGCATCCCTATTTTCCCTTCACACTCCCTCCACACTTGCTGCCCCCATCTTCAAATTGACTTCTATCTTCCCAATTCCAGGGATCCTTTATTGCCAGGATACACTTAAAAATTTTATGCTGCTCACAATGAAATGTGGAACTTATTGTTAATATACATGACTAATTAAAGATCTTCATCCGAAAGTACAGTCTGATTAGTAAATTAATTCATTAAGGTCATGTTTATACTGAAATAGTTAAAAGGGTTAAGCAAAGACTTCTGATATATTAGTGTTTCTATAAATGAAAATTCATATGCATGTCCTGTGTTTTGTAAAAGGGACAGACTGATCATGGTTTTAGATAATGAATATCTGCATAGGTTGCTCCTTGCAATGAGAGAATCAGGTCTAATTTTGGATAACAAATGGTTGTGCTTTGCAAAAGAAAGAGAACAAGGATGCTGCTCATGAGTGCTGTAGAGTCCGTACTGCCAAACATACATAGATAGTATTTATCATCATCTGTGACAACTTGGAGAAGCAACATGATATGCTTCAAAAACTTTACAAAGACCTTTTGCTTAGTGGCTAAAGACATGATAAGCCATTTGAGAATCAAGATAAAATATGATATCACTTCCTGTGTGTCAGTATCCATTGTAGACTCTAGACTGTCACTAATGCATGAGATTTGAAGGGTAACAAAATACTTGTATGATCTGGAGAATGGAGTGGTCTGGCATTAAAGATATATGTGGGGGCAGCTAGATGGCGCAGTGGTTAAAGCACTGGCCCTGAATTCAGGAGTACCTGAGTTCAAATGCGGCCTCAGACACTTGACACTTACTAGCTGTGTGACCCTGGGAAAGTCACTTAACCCCTATTGCCTGCAAAAACAAAACAAAACAAAATAAAGATATATGTGGCTTTTTGGGTAAAGTAATACTGAGAAGTGTTCCTTATGCTCCATCTCTACATGTTGTTCCCCAAGTAGCTGACTATTTTGCCTACCCTTAGGCCTAGCTCTACCAGCTGAAACCTCCTTGATAAGCAGGTCGATGACTTACTTTGATATTCCCAATGAAAGGTTATGTGTAGATACATTTTTTCATATCTATGTTTTTTTGTATTAAAAAGTGATACTGATACATCTTTATTCATTTGCATTCTCCCTATGATACGAAAAAAAATATCCTTTATACAGAATAGGTAAAGCAACTCTAAGGAAAATATCAGCCATCCAAGTTTCAAAGGAAAAGTAATTTTAAAAACATACAAAGAGGAATATGAAAATATAGCTTTAATGAGGATTTCCATTTCCAGCATGAATGAGGAAAGGCATGTTAATACAGATTCACAAACTATGTGCTGAGAAGACTTAATTGAGAAAGAACTTCAGTGCCTATGGAACTCAATAATATTGCTCTCATCAGTCTGTGATTGGTACTGTAGGAAATCCTACCATTTGAGATTTATTCCTTTGGGCTAACCTATTGTCTCCATCAAGAGCAAATACCCTTCAAACAGGTTCCACAGTAAGACATTATCATCTAGTAATGTTATAGTTTTTCCTATATGAAAACTAGTTTAAAGTAGATTTTAATAGGGGAGAGGAGAATTATTGAGAAAGGAAAAGGTCTAGATGGATGCTGACAGAGGAGGTATCTAGAGAGGGAAGTTGAGTATGGAGTGTTGCCATGGGTGTTTTGGGCAGCCATGCCTCAAGACTGCTAGAGGGCAGAATACCTGAGTGGGTGGGGTTGCCAAGGGGAAACATTAAATCGTGAGTTACAAGGAAAACAAAAGGCTACTCTAAGGTAGCTATTTCAACGATATTTAACAAGTTCATGGAAGAGCTAAGCATTATTTTTAAAAACAGATTAACTGAAAACTACAGCTGTTTGATCATTCATTGAACATCACATAGTGTATAGTCAAAGGACACCCCTGATTGTACTATTATAGCTTATTTTCATCATTCACTAACATAGAAGAAAGAAAGGTTCAACTACTGCTATCTTCTGCACAAAAATTAAACTCTTGCAAACTTCATTTCTAGAGTATTTATTGTCTTTTTTTTCACTCAAAACAGAAATACCAAGGCAATATTTGATTGGTTTGGTTGTCAGTTTCCATGGTATACCAAACAGTGGTACATGGCCGTCATCACAATCATTGTTCTATAATTCCCCCCAAATCAACACACATTCTCAAGCATCCAGTCAAAAGTTGACATCCTTGATATTTCCCATCCTACCAAATGATTCTTTTTTATTTTAGAAATAAAAACTGCAAATGGGGTAGGGGGATCAGGGAGTGAAAGAAAGGAGGGTTTATATCATAATTAGAAGAAGGAAAAATGTGGGGTGGCTAGGTGGTACAGTGGATAGAGCACCAGCCCTGGAGTCAGGAGTACCTGAATTCAAATCCGGCCTCAGACACTTAACACTTACTAGCTGTGTGACCCTGGGCAAGTCACTTAACCCCAATTGCCAGAAGAAGAAAGAAGAAGGAGGAGGAGGAAGAGGAGGAGGAGGAGGAGGAGGAGGAGGAGGAGGAAAAATGTGTCTATATTGCTTCTTAACTAGGAGATGCCTTCTTAAAAGTTAGTTGAAATAATATAGCACAGTGGAGGGAGCCAGGTAAGGCTTTAGAATCAGAACACATGGGTTCCAATCCCAGCTCTGCCGCTTATTATCTGTGTGATCTCAGGCAAATCACTTCATCTGTCTGTGCCTCAGTTTTCTCATCTGTAAAACAAGGAGCCTAGACTCAGTGACCTCTAAGGCCCCTTTATCCAGGAGTTAACCAGTGTGCACCACCTTCACAAACAAAGAGGCAAAGCCTCCCTGCCTTGATAGAGAATTCATGAATTGCTGTGTCCAAAAAAAATGTATCACCTATTGACAGTCTCCTAGTAAAGAGCTTTCCCAAACTTGGCTAGTTTTGTCTCACTGAGTAACACACACAGTCTGTTAACAAGTCCATGCTCTTGTCTTTCCATTGAGGTAGGTTGGGCAAGGGCTTGTTCTGAGTCATCTCCAAATCACCATTATCAGGATAATAATCCTTAGAATGTATGTAGTGGGGTTTTTTTTGTTTTTTGTTTTTGTTTTTTTTTTTTGTAGGGCAATGAGGATTAAGTGACTTGCCCAGGGTCACACAGCTAGTAAGTGTCAAGTGTCTGAGGCTGGCTTTGAACTCAGGTCCTCCTGAATCCAGGGCCAGTGCTTTATCCACTGCGCCACCTAGCTGCCCTCATGCATGTAGTGTTTTAAAGGTTACAAAACACTTTATACATATTAACTCATCTGATACTCACAACAATCCTATGAGGGGGGTACACTTATTATACTTATCATTATGTTAATTTTACAGATAGGGAAACTGAAGCTGAATTAAATTAATTGCCTTGCCCAGGGTCACACAGTTACAAAGTATTTGAGGCAGAATTTGAACCTAGGTTTTCAAAATTCCTAATCCCATAGTATCCACTGTGTTGCCCAGCAATGAGGCACTGGAAGAGGATTTTGTTGAAAGAACAGGATAATAAAGGAAAAAAAAATATGAATTCTGCTTTCAACAAGAGGTTTAAGATTGAGAGCTGGAAGGAAACAAAGGCCATCTAATCCAGTCTCATCATTTTATTGGCAACAAAACTGAGGCCAGAGGTTGAGACTTGCAGATGACACAGGTACAAGGAGCAGAGGCAGGATTCAAAAGCAGGACTTCTCATTTCAAAGCCAGAGTTCTCTCCATTGTACAAAAGAAAGGAAGATGAAGAGAGGGCAGGGAAATCAGAGAAAGTATAAAAAAGGACGGCCTTGAGTAACTAAATTAACCTACCCCAAAAGAATTATCAATTGCTCAAAGTCATGGAATACTGGGGGGAGGGGGTGAAAAAATTTCTTATTCAAAAGAATTAAGTTCATGGTGGTGAGAGTGACCTCACATCCAGAAAGACCTAGGTTGAAGTCCTACCACTGAGACATATTAGCTGTGTGACCCTAGACAAATCATTGAACCTTTAAAATGTAACATTTAAAATATTTTAAAAATATTTATTTTATTATGAACTTAAGAAATAAAACAAGCATTTCTATAATAGAATAGGAAAAAAGATGGTCATACATGAAACTGTAAATCTATCATGTACAACTTGCTATTCCTTTTAAATATATAAGTTATCGTGTAAATTTCTTTTCCCCCTTTTTGTCTTCCTTCCCTTCTACGTCTCCTTAGAAATAGTAACCATTAGATGTAAATAGGTATATATGTATGTATTTGTGTTTTATGCATGTATGAAAAATCATTCTATACTTCTATTTATCAGTTTTTTCTCTGGATGCAGATAGCATCTTCCTTTGTAATTAATTTGGGTATTTATAAAAGTAAAAATGATTAAGTTGCTCTGAAAACAACATTGTTGTTACTGTATCCAACATTTCTTGGTTCTGCTCATTTTGTTCTTCATTATTTTGTACAAGTCTAGCCATTGTGGGGGGGGGTCAATGAGGGTTAAGTGACTTGCTCAGGGTCACACAGCTAATAAGTGTCAAGTGTTTGAGGCCGGATTTGAACTCAGGTGCTCCTGACTCCAGAGCCAGTACTCTATCCACTGCACCACCTAGATACCCCTAGCCATGCTTTTCTAAAATCATGAAGCTCTTTTTGTTTGTTTTTTTAGTGAGGCACTTGGGGTTAAGTGACTTGCCCAGGGTCACACAGCTAGTAAGTGTTAAGTTTTTGAGGTCAGATTTTAACTCAGGTACTCCTGACTCCAGGGCCGGTGCTCTACGTACTGTGCCACCTAGCTGCCCCATATGAAGCTCTTTTTTAAGACCCAAAGTTACAGTCTCTGAAGGTCTGAGTTGGTAAAAGGGAGTGTTGTCATTAGGAGTTCCTCATACCAGTAAGATCTAGGGTTCATCTTCTTAGCACCGCCCCCCCCCAAAACAAATTCCATTTCTGAGATGTAGTAATATAGGAGGTTAGTAAATCTACACTGTAAAAAAAAAAAAAAAAGATGTGGGGAAGTGGGAATTAGTCCCATGAGTACTGACTAATCTGTAACAAGAGAGTTTGCACACTACCTATTTTGTATTTGACTCTTCCAAACGAAATCAAAGTTCACTTTCTACTTACCTCTATACTTCAGGAGAACTGTGAGCTCATTGGTGCAGGTCCTTCAAATGATGCTTCAGAGGAAGCTACCTCAGCTTCCTTGTCCTTTGTGACAGTGACACAGGGGATCCATTCAATATCCTGGGGCCTTCCTCTGCCTCTCTTGACATTTTGTGGATAGTTGAAGACCATGTAGAGCATGGGGTCAGTTACTTCTCTCTCTCCCTATGTTACTCTGCCAGTTTTCCAATATCTGTTCACTGAGGCTGAAATACAATTTCAACTTGTGTAAATTAGGAATTTCTCTCATGAATGGCTAAATGTCTCGGTTGAGAAAGGAAGCTCTGAACCTCTTTCCCCTTTTGCCCACCATCTCACCCAGAGCCTGCCCTCCAACAACATGAAAAGACAGAATGGAATGCTTTTATAAAGAGAGTCACTACCAGGAGGTGCTGGGTTACTCCTGCCTGTCCACCACTGTAGGTCAGGACAGAGATCCTCAGCTAGGATAGTTCACTCTCAGGCAATATGAGTAGTTTAAAGCATTGCATTATATGAGATGGGAAAACAGAGATGGTCCAGGTTCAATAGAGCAATTTAAACAGGAGGTGGGTAGCCTGAAGTAGTGTCCAAAAAGGCAATGAAGAAGAGTTCAGGCAGCCAAGCTTCGCTTCAAGGAAGATCGACAGTTGAAGTTAATAAAGGCAACCATAGGGCAGAGACCTATGGTAGTGAGAACTCTCAAGGAAAGCCTATAGTGTGTTTGAGGGGGAAGTAGAGGTCAAATCAGGATGATATCCCAAGGCTGCAGCCAGGATCAAAACGAGACCTTAGCTAACACATCTGTGGTAGGGTGAGATGCCAGACAGCTGTGAGAGATGGTAGAAGGGGTGGGGAATAGCTGGAGGACCTGGTTGGAATCTCAGCCCTGACCACTTACCACCTGTGTGATGTAGGATAAGTCATGTAACCTCTGTGGGCTTCAGTCTCAAAATCTTCAAAGTGAAAGTCTTGGAACAAATGACCTGTAAAGGTTCCTTGCAATTATAAATTTCTAATTCTGTCAGCTGGGAGAATCCAAGTCAGAGCTGGTTTCTCTTTTGTATAAGAGTGAACAAGATGTCTTTGAGAGGTCCCAGTTTAACTGGTAGTAAGACTATGGTAAATACCATTACCACTGGACCTTTGGAAAAGTGAGTCATCAAGTTGAATGGTCAGGGGTCAGGTCTTAAAGAGATAATGACCAGATGGCACGTAATCTCCCTATCGAACAGGGGTTCTTAATCTTTTGGGTGTCATGGACTTGTTGGCCACCTGGCAAAGCCTTCTCAGAATAATAGTGTTTTTAAATGCATAAAATAAAATATGTGAGATTACAGAGAAAACAAGATGGAAAAACAAATATCAAATTAAAAACAAAAACAAAAAAAGTTTATGGACTCCATGTTAAAGACTCTCCTCCTGCCATTGAAGATATTCCTATTCAGATGGGCAATTAACAGCTTGAATTACCATAGCTAATCCTTAGTTTTCCACAGGTCCAACCCATTCCTGGGAAGGTTCCATTTCCTGAAGTGTTAGCATTTAGAATACTGACCCCTTAATTGAATACTGTGCTCTCTACCTCTTAATTATCTGACTTATAGCACCTGCTTGATCCTTCCAGGCTGAAGCAACCTGCCCAGCCCTCTTCTCCTATTGTCACCTAACTCTTTTCCCTGTGCCCAGACTGAGAACTTGCAAGGCCAAAGTGCCCTTTGGCTGCTGGGTGGAATAGTGGATAGAGCTCTGAACCTGAAATCAGGAAGACCTGAGTTCAAATCTGGCCTGAGACATACATTAGCTATGTGACCCTGGACAAGTCTTTAAACCTAGGCCTGCCTCAGTTTCCTCATGTGTTAGATGGGAATGATCATATAACCTATCTCCTAAGGTTGTTTTGAGGATAAAATTTTATCTATATCTATCTATACACACAAATATATATATATATGTATATATATATATATTTTGGAGGGGCATTGAGGGTTAAATGACTTGCGCAGGGTCACACAGCTAGTAAGTGTCAAGTGTTTGAGTCCAAATTTGAACTCGGGTCCTCCTGAATCCAAGGCTGGTGCTTTATCCACAGTGCCACCTACTGCCTCCCTCCCTCCATATGATATATTTGTAAAGCACTTCATAAAACTTAAAGATCTCTACAAACACTTGTTATTATTATTAATTATATGCTTCCCAGAATGCTGAGATAAAATCATTATGCATATACCTCCCACCCTCTGGTAATGCAGTAGAAAAAGCTGAATATGGAGTCAAAGGACTTGCCCCCAGTAATACACTGGGAAGCAGTTCAGTAAGGGAGAATTAACTCAGCTATGTATTCCCTATGTCTTGGGTAATTCACTCAGCCTCCCTGGGTTTCAGTTGACTCATCTTTAAAGTGAGGGGCTTGGAACTGAAGACCTAGGTTTATTTACTATCTAGGCTGTGTGTTACCTTATGCAAGTTGCCTCAGTTTCCTCCTCAGTAAAATAAGGGGATTATACCAGAGGACTCTGAGGAAGTCCCTTCCAGCTTCAGCTCTATGATCTGACTTTACCAAGGTTTTGACCTTTGGCAACCTTCCTGTGACTGCTTTCTTATTTGTAAAATAAGGGGGTGCGATCAGCTGGATGGAGGATCCATAAGGGCAGGAGCCAATAACTCCATAGCCCCTAGTACAGTGTTGTGTGTATTTGTGACCCTGAGTATTTATTTGCGGTGTGTTCAGTGATTAATTTCTTCTCTCCATGATGCTGATGCCTGAAAAAGATGCTCTCGAAGGTGATGCCCACATATTCAATTTACTTTTGCAAGGCAGCCCAGGGGCAAAACTCTCTGTAAATTGTAAAGTTCTCCTTAAATACTATTACTATTGTTATTACCCTTAGTAAGCTTTCTTCTTACTTCTCAGGTGTCTTTTTCTTCCCCTGCTCACCATTTTTCTTCCTATGCTCTTAAATGCTTTATTACCCCAATAATGCTTTATCAGTGTGCCTATGCACCCAGTGATGCCTGTAACCCCTCCAGACTTTGCAAAGCGAGAAAGTCTTCAGGCGTCTCAATTGTCTTTCATGTTCATCAGCTGGTAGCCTGCTTTCTGGGGATGAGCTTCCCTGATTTAAGATAGGCTGCTTTTCATATGATGGTCACTGTGCTCCTTAATCAAGGCCTTTTCAGCTGGATAGAACATGTCAGAACTTTTATTCAGCCTTTAAGAACACAAAGTTACTCTCCACCTCCAACACCAGGCAAAAAGGAGCTATTTAACTGTTATGTATTCTGAAATGTATTAACTGCAGAATTCAAGTTTTTTTGTATATCAGTCTAGCATCCAAATAAAACAGCCAATAATTCCATTTTGGGGGGGCTGGGCAATGAGGGTTAAGTGACTTGCTCAGGGTCACACAACTAGTAAGTGTCAAGTGTCTGAGGCCGTATTTAAACTCAGGTCCTCCTGAATCCAGGGCCAGTGCTTCATCTACTGCACCACCTAGCTGCCCCCTAATAATTCAAATTTTTAGGATGATTTATGTCCCAGTTGAGAAATAGTACAACATAGCAGGCAAAGAGTTAGTCTTGGATTCCAGAAGGCTTGGGTTTAAATCCTGCCTTTAGCTTGTGTGGCCTTGGGTAAGTTACTTATCCTCTCAGTATCCTAGGCATCTCTTTAAGATTATTAAATTCATAGGTATTTTGCCAATCTGCATGAATGGCAGTGGAAGAAGTTTTTCCACCAATGATAAAATCACATGTTAAGATCGGGGTAAAAAAGGTCCCAGTTACTCCATGGAGCTGCTGATAGAACACTGTGGTGAAAGTGGACTGAACTGGAAATACAAGTCAATAGACTTCCTCAGCCCATCAGTAGCACTAATTCTTATGTTTTCCACCTTCTATTTTATTCCAATTTGGAAAGTTGTTCAAACTGTGGTGAGTAGAGATGTGTAAGTAGTTTAAAGTCACTTAAAGGTGAACCCTCTTGGTTACAAGCTTTTAAAAGCTTCAAATTATTAGTATTAAGAAGAGAGAATCTTAACAGTGCATTTGTTTTAGTTTCATTTCAATCTAGATGCAGGCAAGTGGTACTGTACACTTCTATATTCTGCTATCATGGTTCCTCTTTATTCCCCTAGGGTAAAAATATGCTCATAACAAAATTGGTTCTTGTTAGAAAGTCCCTGGGGTGGTGTCAAGATAGGTGTTGGAGCCTAACAGCTGACTCACTATCATATGACTGCACCATCAAGTGCTAAATTTTCGGGGCCCCTGTTTACAGTACTGTATCAAGTACATGGTACAGTCACAAGGGAGTGGCAAATTAGGAGGTAAGGGGTATTAAATTTCAGTGGAATTCACATGAACCCCACAGCTGATGCTTCTGTCAGCCCATAAAGGAATGCCAGTAAAGCAAGTTACCATTAAGTCAGTGATTCAGAAGAAAAAAGAAATACAGTTTTAGGGAGGAAGACTGTTGGAACAGAAGACAACTTGTAAAACCACATGACCACTATTTTTTAGAGGGGAGGTAGCAAAACATTAAAAAAATTTTTTCTAATTTTCACTATCTTTGGCCTCTCTATTCCCTTTAATTCTAAATAAATCTCGTCCCCTCCTCACTCACATGACATCCCTTGTAACAAAGATCTTAAAAGATATTTGTGGAGTGGAGGGAGGAATTCAGCAAAACCTTCCCAACCATGTTTGGTAGTATATGCAGTATTCTATGCTCATAGTTTTCTACTGTTGTAAAGAAGGGAGGGAGGTGCATTTTCTCAACTGTTCTCCAAGGTCAGACTTAGTCATTATAGTCACACAAAGTTCAGTTTCATATTGTAGTTCTTTCCTTTTAAATTGTTGCAGTGATCGTGCATATAATTTTCCTCCTTCTGTTTACTTCACTTTGTTTCAGTTCTTATAAAGCATTTCCATGCTTTTCTGAATTCTTCATATTCATTTTTCTCTTTTTTTTTTGGTGGGGCAATGAGGGTTAAGTGACTTGCCTAGGGTCACACAGCTAGTAAGTGTCAAGGCCTTCATATTCATTTTCACTCTGTTGTTCATTTTTTTCAGTAGTTTCTGACTCTTTGTGACCCCATTTAGTTTTTTTCTTGGCAAAGATACTGGAGTAGTTGGCCATTCTCTAGCTCCTTGTACAGATGAAGAAACTGAGGCAAAGAGGGTTAAGTGACTTGCCCAGGATCATAAAGTTAGTAAGTATCTGACATCATATTTGAACTCAGAACTCCCTGACTACTGATCCAATGCTCTATCCACTGTGCCACCTAGGTACCTTCATTTTTACTTCCTGTGCAGTAATATTTTATTACCTTCAGTAGCACAATTTGTTTAGCCTTAATTTTTATTTTTAGTTCCACATTATCTCCTTCCCTCCACCACTCCCCTACCCACTGAGAAGTCAAGTAACAAAATACACATTATAAATATACAGTCATGCAAAAGGTATTTCTACATTAGCCATACTTTTTGTGTGTGTGTGAGGAAATTGGGGTTAAGTGACTTGCCCAGGGTCACACAGCTAGTAAGTGTCAAGTGTCTGTGGCCAAATTTGAACTTAGGTACTCCTGAATCCAGGGCCCGTGCTCTATCCACTGCGCCACCTAGCTAACTGCCCCATTAGCCATACTTTTAAAGAAAAATAATGAAAGGAAAAATATGCTTCAATTTGTACTTTGAGTCCATCAGTTTTCAATCTGGAGGTAGATAGTATTTTATACCATGAATCCTTTGAAGTTGTGGTAGATGATTGTACTGAGCACTTACTAAGTCTTTCACAGTTGATTTTCCTTATAATATTACTGCTAATGTGTAGATTGTTCTCTTCATTTTGCACACTTCACTTTGCATCAATTCACATAAGTTTTCCAAGGTTTTTCTGAAACCTTCACCTTCATCATTTACCACAATACAATAATATTCCATCACACTCATATACTATACCTTATTCAGTCATTCCCCAATTGATGGGCATCCCCTCAGTTTCCAATCCTTTGCCACTACAAAATAGCTTCTATAAATAATTCTGTACCTGTAAGTCCTTTGCTTTTTTCTTTGATATCTTTGAGGGGTATAGAGCTAGCATTGATATTGCTGGGTAAAGAGGTATGCAGTTTTATATCCCTTTAGGCACAGTCCCATATTGTTCTCCAGAATGGCTTGGAGTAGTTCTCAGTTCCACTAACAGTGTATTAGTGTGTCTATGTTTCTATATCCCTTCTTAAGATTTCTCATTTTCTTTTCCTGTCATTTTAGCCAATCTGGTAGGTAGGTTTGAGGTGGCATCAAAGAGTTTTAGTTTATTTTCATTTGGATTTCTCTAATTAGTAGTGATTTCACAAAGTGATAACTATTGAACAGAGAAATGCAAATGAAAACAATACTGAGGTATCACCTCACACCTATCAGAGTGTCAAATATAACAAAAATAGAAAATATTGGATGTTGGAGGGGATGTGGGAAAACTGGGATGCTAATCTTCTGTTGGTGCAGTTGTGAACTGCTCCAATCATTCTGGAGGGCAATTTGGAACTATGCCCAAAGGGCTACAGAATTGTGTCTACCCTTTGATCCAGCAATTACCACTGCTAAGTTTATATCCCAAAGACATCCCAAAAAAGAGAAAAAGACCTATTTGTACAAAAATATTTATAGCAGCTCTTTTTATGGTGGCTAAGAATTGGAAATCAAGGGAATGTCCATCAATTGGGGAATGGCTAAACAAGCTGTGGTATATGATGGTGAAGGAATATTATTGTGCTATAAGAAATGACAAGCAGGATGATTTCAGAAAGGCCTGGAAAGACTTCTATGAACTGATGTATAGTGAAGTGAGCAGAACCAGGAGAATGCTATGCAGTGACAGCATTATTGTTTGATGAAGAACTGTGAATGACTTAACTATTCTCAACAATACAATGATCCAAGCCAATCCCAAAGGACTATTGATGAAGCATACTATTTACCTTCAAAGAAAGAACTGATATGGATAGAACAGACTGAAGCATGCTATTTTCACTTTCTTTCATTTTTTTCTTTTATTCAAGTTTTCTTATACAAAATGACTAATAAGGTAATGTTTTATATAATTGCACATGTATAGCTTATATATCATTGCTTACCACCTCAGGGAAGGGAATGGGAAGGAGGGAAGGAGGGATAAAATATGGAACTCAAAATTTTAAACGAAAATGTTTATTATTAGAAGTGATTTCATATGATTATTGATAGCTCTGATTTCTTCCTCTGAAAACATATCTTTTGACCATTTATCAATTGGGGAATGGTTCCTATTTTTTAAAAATAAATTTGTCTCCATTTTCTATATATTTGAGAAATAAGACCTTTATCAGAGAAACTTTCTGAAATGTCTCTCCTCCACTTTCTTGTTTTGTTTCTAATTTTGGATGTATTGGTTTTGTTTGTGCAAAATTTTTCAATTTTATGTAATCAAAATTATCGATTACCTGCTCTCTCTCTTGCCTAGTCATGAATTTTCCCCCTATCCATAGATCTGATGTAACACTTCCCTCTAAATTTGGATCACCTTTCTTTTTCTTTTCTTTTCTTTTCTTTTCTTTTCTTTTCTTTTCTTTTCTTTTCTTTTCTTTTCTTTTCTTTTCTTTTCTTTTCTTTTCTTCCTTCCTTCCTTCCTTCCTTCCTTCCTTCCTTCCTTCCTTCCTTCCTTCCTTCCTTCCTTCCTTCCTTCCTTCCTTCCTTCCTTCCTTCCTTCCTTCCTTTCTCTTTCTTTCTTTTCTTTTCTTTTGTGGGGCAATGAGGATTACATGACTTGCTCAGGGTCACACAGCTAGTAAGTGTCAAATGTCTGAGGCCAGATTTGAACTTAGGTCCTCCTGAATCCAGGGCCGGAGCTTTATATACTGCACCACCTAGATGCCCCCTGGATCACATATTACGATATTCTGTCTTTCAAAATACTTCAAAGCAGTAGACATTTCTGTGTAATAATGGAGGAATAATAAAGTGAAGATAAACAAAAGAACCACATCAGAGATGATTTCTGGAAGCAAACCTTGTTGAACAATATAATGTGGAAAAATGGAAAAAACATTGGCTCTGAGGGCAGTGGAGCTGGGTTCAGATCCTGCCTCTGACACTCAATACCTGTGTTAGGTCACTCACTAGGCTTTAGTTTCCTAATAAGGAGCTTGAACTAGATGGCCTTGTAAGTCTCTTATAACTCTAGAATAGGGTTTCTCAACCAGGGATAGATTTCAGGCAGTTGTATCACTTGGGTGGGAAAAAAAAATCACATCTTTATTTTCACTAATCTTCCATTTGCTTTGTAAACTTATGCATTTAAAAACACTATTTTGTGAAAGGTTTCATTGGTTTCAATAGACTGCTAGAGGAGGACAGGTAGTGGTGTGCTGGTAAATATTTAACAAGTGGCTCTCTGGGGAAAAAATGTACATGGGGACCCACTTTTAAGTTTTACCTGAATTATTAATTCTTTCTCCATTACTTTCTTCAGTTTAGCTGTTGTTGTTCAGTCATTGCGGTCATGTCCAACTCTTCTTTACCCCATTTGGGGCTTTTTTGGGGCATAAAATACTGCAGTGGTTTGCCATTTCCTTCTCTAGCTTATTTTACAGATGAGGAAACCGAGGCAAACAGAGTTAAGTGACTTGCCCAGGGTCACACAGCTGGTAAGTACCTAAGTCTCTATGTCTAGACTTCATTTGAACTCAGGTCTTCCTGTCTCCAGGTCCAGCACTCTGTTCACTGTGATAACTAAGTGCCCCTTTATGGCATTATTATTATTATTAATATCTCAGGCTCTCTCTTTCCTGATATGTAAACTACATGTTTTATATGATATTTTCTACCCCTGACATTCAGTAAAATTAATTATAGCAAAAGGCTGACTTTACCCTCACTGTGGCAGAATCAGTTTAACAAAAATATTCCATGGGTCTAATTCATTTAAGCAAATCATCCTGACAATGGTTGAGAAGCTGAGTCTAAATGTTTTCTTCTTAGAATAACAATCTTCATATGTCACAAACCCAATAAGTTTCTTATTAAAAGTTGATGCCAGGGGGCAGCTAGGTGGCACAGTGGATAAAGTACCAGCTCTGGATTCAGGAGGACCTGAGTTCAAATCCAACTTCAGACACTTGGCACTTACTAGCTGTGTGACCCTGGGCAAGTCACTTAACCCTCATTGCCCCATAAAAAAAAAGGTGGTGCCTCTAAAAGGGAGCAGTTAGGTGGCTTAATGAATGCCAGGCCTGAAGTCAGAAAGCCTCAAGTTCCTCAGTTCTAATCTAACCTCAGACCCTTACTAGGCATATGACCCTGGACAAGTCACTTAACCTTGTTTGCTTCAGTTTCCTCATCTGTAAAATGAACAGAAGGAGGAAATGGGACTCCAGTATCTGCCAAGAAAATCCCAGATGGTGTCAAGAAGAGTGGGACATGACTGTAATGACTTTCAGAACAACCACCATCACCACCTTTAAAAGGAATCCTCCAATTCCCAATGGCAACCAAAGCAGGTTCAGAGATGTGCCATCCAAGTTAATTGTCCCAGAATCCCATTACCCCCCTTCCCCAGGACAGTTTCTTACAATTATTCTTCTAAAACAATGTCGGGCAATTTATTAAGAGGAGGGAAAACAAAGGAAGACTGGGCACTAAGGCTCTCTGTAGCCTTGGAAGAAGTGAACATTCTTTCTACTGCTAGGTGCCTCCCATTGATATTGGACTAGGGGCACTGGAGAATGGTGAGGTAAAAATGAGAGGGTCCATGCCCCAGAAAGCTGGTAGTGTTAGATCCAAATTTAACAAGAATTCTTTGATTTTAGAAAGGAGCTTGTGCATCAACAGGTGAAGTAATTTGCTTCTGATCACACAGTCTGTGTGAAGAGGCTGAACGTGAGTGAGTGAATGGATGGATGAATGAATGAATGAATGCCTGACTCTAAGGCAAGGCCAACCCTCAATCCACTCTGCCAAGCTGTCCCCATGTAACTGTAGAATGAAGGGACAGAAGAGGGTTACCATGTAGTTGTTGACCCTTCCACCACTGTTAATTTTTAAATTCACCATGACAAAGGAGCATCGATTTAGAGCTGTGACAGATCTTAAAGGTTATTGAACTCAAGCTTCTCATTCTAGAGAAGAGGACACAAGAACAGAAGGGTAAAGGGACTTGCCAACAAGTGTCTGAAGTAGAATTTGAACCCAGGCCTTCTTGACTCCAAGTTCAGCACTCTGTCCGCTCTGCCATACTATGCCTCACATAGTCCAGCTTTGGGTAAAGGGCATTCAGTGTCACTTCTTGGAGAGATGATTGAGAAACAGGAAAATCCTTTACAAAGCATTTGTGTGGTATACAGACAGGAGGAGGGAGAAGAAAAGAGATATTACCTAGATGCTACAGCAGGGAATTCATAATAAATGGTGCAAATGCTAATGATCATTGATACATATGACACTTTAGGGCCTGCATAGTGTTTTGCATTCATTTGAACCTCATACTACCATGAAGTAAGCATGAGACCAGACCTACATTCTCATAGATACAAGGAATTCTCAGAGGAAATTCCCTCTACCAATGCAGACAAACATCTGTTCTGTACATTATGGTCCTAAACGCGCCTGAGTCACTGAGAGGTTACAGACTCACCAGGAGGAAGCATGCTACCAACCTCATGACAGACAGGTGATTGACCCAAGATGCAGAATGAGACATACATTCTGGGACATAGCCCCTGTGGGGATTTGTTTTGCCTGATTATGCATATTTATTACAAGCATTTTTTTTTAGTGTGTTTCTCCTTCCTCTCCCCCAATGCAGGATGTAGCATGGAGAGAGAAGGATTAGGGAAAGGGGAAGGAGAAGAGAATAAGCATTTATGTAGTACCTACTATGTGCCAGGCCAATATTATGCTAAGTACTTTACACATATTATCTCATTTAATCCTCACGATAATCCTGTGAGATAGGTGTTGTTGTTAGCCCCATTTTACAGTTTATAAAACTGAGGCAAACAGTGGTTAAGTGACTTGACTAGGATCACACAGCTAGAAAGTGTCCACAGTCATATTTGAATTCAGGTCGTTTCTGGGAGTAGGATTCTACCCCCTCACCACCCAAGTGAGAAGATAATAGAAGGAAGGCCAGAAGAAACAAATCATAGCCAAGGGCAGTTTTGAAAGCTATGTGTTGAATTTGTTATATACTTAAAAATAAGAGCAAGTTGGACATAACCGAGATTTGTGACTTTGTGCACTATCTTCTCCTCATATTCCAAATTGTTTATGGAAATGCTTGTTTTTATCTGGCTCGTGTTAAGTTCAGAATAAAAAGAAAAATAATGGGGGAAAAATGATTTACCCAGGATTACACATATAGTTATGTGGATGAGATGTGTATCAAACATAGATCCTCCTGACTCTAAGACCAACAATATTTATTATGCCAAGATATCTATCTCTATGCTACAATAATGCTAGGTAGATTATTATTTTCATCTTTACACATGATCAAACTGAGTTGAAGAAAGGCTAAATCATTTCACCACGTTCATATAGCTACTTAGTGTTGAAAGGGGAATTTGCACCTCTTTTTTTTCTTTTTAGTGAGGCAATTGGGGTTAAGTGACTTGCCCAAGGACACAGAGCTAGTAAGTGTCAAGTGTCTGAGGCCAGATTTGAACTCGGGTCCTCCTGACTCCAGGGCCAATGCTCTATCCACTGTGCTACCTAGCTGCCCCACACTTATCTCTTCATGAATCCAGATCCTGAAATACTTCTTGCTACACCATAGTACCAACATTCAGGACAAGCCCTGAGTGGGATTCTTATATGAGGAAGAAGGAGGAGGGGGTCAAATGGGGTGCTGATGGGAGGATGGAATAAGCATCATGACTCATGGTGGAGGGAATGAAGGGAAAGAGGAGGGAAGCACAGAGGCCAGAATGACCCCAGAAATAATTTGCAGAGATGAAAAGCTAGAGACAAACTAAATAGGTCTACAAAGACCTAGTGAGCACTGGTTTGCCTTTTCACATGGGCAAGAAAATATCACTATTTTGTCCTCAGAATGTCATCTAGACAGTCCATAAACCCAACCTCGTATAATCTGATTTCTGTCCTGAATTCATGGCAATGTGGTAGTTAAAGCACTACCAAGGAAGTCAAGAGCCTGGGATCGTAGTCCTAGTTCTAGATAACTAGTGGGTTCAGCCATATTCCTTCACCATATGTCTTAGTTTCCCCATCTGTAAAATTAGGTTACACCAAAGCTTCTTAAACTGTGGGTCTCGACCCCATGGTCACAAAAAAATCTAGTAACAGTATATATACCTATATACCCAGGGTTTCATAAAAATTTCTGGGGCAAAAAGGGCTTAAGTGGGAAGTTTAAGAAGCCTTGGGTTAAACTACATTAGGTCTAAAATTCCTAGGATGAGGTGGGGCTAATTTCGCTTAGGGGGTTGGGTTGGACCCTTTCAAAAGAAAGGAAAGATATAGATCAATTATTTGGGAGAGGATGGAGTCTGGGGAGGGTCAAATCAAAGGACTTTTTACTTGTCAATGTAGCACAAAGCCACACCCAAGATGACTAGGCTTAATAGACTTAAAGTCATGGTGATCCAAGATCAGTTTAGTGGCTGGAGCACTCTCCTGGATGTCTTGATAATCCAACACACCGAACACTGGTGTTTTAAGGAAATCTTGTGGCAATATAAATGCTGTAACAATTTTTTCCCTGACTGCAAGACAGCCAGAGTGCTCTGAGACCTGCAGGTTCTGCCTAACAAAGAAAGGAGATCCACAAAACATATTACCCAACATAAAGATATTGATCATAGTTGTCAAAGTTCAAGTAAAAGAGGAACGGCAGCCAGAGGTCCCATAGACTGTTGGTCTTGGATGATATTGCTCTCAGGAGTCATCACTCTTCAGGACTCCACACTTCTCCTGGGGATACAGATCACATCCTAGGTAGAGCACAGAATAGCAACATGTATAGGCCTGAACTTTGAAGTGACCTGCCAGCCAAGATGTCATCCTGCTATGGAAATGACCATTCTCCATATACCTGTAAGTTAATCAGGGACAAAACCTGAGCTCCCTATTAACCAGATGCCTTATAATGTATTTACCAACCTAAATCAAATAAAACAAGTGACCATATCACAATACACAAGCAGATAATTTCAAAATATGCAGGGCTATGGGATCCAGAAAATGAATGGGTAGCCCTGACCATCCTAGCATATAGAGCAATACCTTCAAGTTTCAGCCTGAGAATGGAGCCCAGAAAAATACTTTTACCCTCTACCAGGGTTTGAATCAGATAGAACAATAGGACTTGTCTATAAATGATCCTAATGCAAGGTGATTTTTTTTTCACTGGGCTTGGGTTTGCCAAACCCCAAGATGTTAGCTTTTTGTTTGTTTGTTTGTTTGTTTTTGCAGGGCAATGAGGGTTAAGTGACTTGCTCAGGGTCACACAGCTAGTAAGTGTCAAGTGTCTAAGGCCAGTTTTGAGTTCAGGCAGGTCCTCCTGAATCCAGGGCCAGTGCTTTATCCACTGTGGCACCTAGCTGCCTCAAAAATTAACTCCTATTTTTTTGGGGGGGGTGGGGGGCTGGGCAGTGAGGGTTAAGTGACTTGTCTAAAGTGACACAGCTAGTAAGTGTCAAGTGTCTGAGGCCAGATTTGAACTCAGGTCTTCCTGAATCCAGGGCTGGTGCTTTATCCACTACAGCACCTAGCTGCCCCTCAAGATGTCAGCTTTGCTAATAAATGCTAACAAAGAAGCAATGGACTAATAGCTCAGACATTCAATGGGATAAAACCTCACTCATTCAAAGCAACTAAGGTTAAGCCAGAGTTAGTGACAGGTATGAATTAAAAAAACATTTAAAAAGGAAATAATGTTTATATTATCAATGCAGATAGAAGCATGATGCAATCACAGCTTTAGAGACAGAGGGAACCTAAGAGATCATCAAATCCAACCAGGGAGGAAGAGGTGGTGGGTGTGGCACAGAAGACAGAGGGCTGGCCTTGGACTCAGGAAGACAGTAATTGCAAGCCCTGCCCCTGGCATATACCCTGGGCAAGTTAATGAACTGCTTAGTGCCCAGACAACTCTTCTACATTTGAAGTGAAATGTCACTCATGAGACTTTACACTCATGAAATCTCAGGTCTAGACCAGAAACAATTGGAGAAAGATTATATGACCTCTCAGGTCTCTTCTAGTCCTAATATTCTGTGAATCTATGAATTGAAAAGTTCTAACAGAAGCTGTTTCACTATTTTAATCTAATTAGCTAATTATTATTGAAATGGAGGAGAAGGGAACAAGTATTTACTAAAAATATACTATGTGCAAGGTACTATGCTAAGTGCATTACAAATATTACCTCATTTGGTCCTCACAACAACTCTGTGAACTATGTGCTCTTATTATCCCATTTTACAGTTGAGAAAACAGAGACAGACAGAAGTTAAGTGACTTTCCCAGGGTCACAGAGCTAGTAATTGACTGAGGCATGGATTTTAACTCAGGTCTTTTCTCCTGTATCACATAACTGCCTTGGGATGCTGTGGGGGAACAAGACAGTTAAAGGCCATGCTTGAGTAGATACACCAGCTGATTTTTATCATTGTGAATCAACACTTCTTAAAATGTAACCAACTCCAGTCATTTAAATTCTTTCCCAGGAGGTTTTGACTGGAAAGGGCATTCATTAGTTCCTCTATCAAAATTTTGCCTGGTGCTAGAATGTAACTACCACCGCCCATAATTTTCAATATATGTAAGCTATAGGTAACATTTACAGATGAATGAAGACTATACTGTTTCATATTGCTCTTACCACATTCAATACAGTTCAGTATTTCAATTCAACAACAATTCATTAAGTACCTAATATGTGGAATACAGTATAGAGGAGCAAAGAAAGCCTTCTTTGGTGTCAAGAAGACCTGCATTCATTTTCTATACCAGACAAATATCTTAACTTCCCATGGACCCCAGACAACTTTACCTATGCTGATGAAATCACAGGACAACTTCCCCCCTCAGTTATTATTAGTAGTAGTAGTAGTTGTATTAGTATTAGTATTAATGTTCAATGCTTTATACAGTGCTTTAGGAATATATTACAAGTCCTATTCCCTGTTGTTGTTCAGTTGTTTCTATCACGTCTGACTCTTTTGTGACTCCATTTGGGGTTTTCTTGCCATTTCCTTTTGTAGCTCCTTTTACAGATGAGGAAACTGAGGCAAACAGGTTTAAGAAACTTGCCCAGGGTCACACACAGCTAGTAAGTATGTGAAGGTGGATTTGAACTCAGGAAGATGAGTCTTTTTGACTCCAGACCTGGCACTCTATCCACTGTGCCACCTAACTGCCTTACCTTTAGGCATTTATAATTTGGTGTGTTGAAGAAAAGAGAAGGTAAGTACTTAGATAACTTCAAAGTATCATGGGGTATCTCATTCATTCAACAAGCATTTATCAAGAACAGGGCACTATGCTAGGTAGGGATATGTTATTTGGTAAGTGCTGGCCCAGCAAAAAGGCTAGTAGTCTGGTAGGGGAATTAAGACACAGCTACATGCATGATAAATGCATTAGTGAATTGTGGAAATGCTATAAGAGAACCAAATGAGATAATGTATATAAATCACTTTTGGGGAGATGGTATATCAGGGAAGGTATCAAGGAAGAGATGAGGAATAGATTTGAATTCAAGAAGCTTCTGCTTGGTCATCTTCAGTGACAGGAAACTCGTTACTTAGTTTCACCATTACTCAGTAGTAATAAGGACATCCAAAACACCAAATCAGATTCTCCTCCTCCTCCTCCTCCTCCTCCTCCTCCTCCTCCTTCTTCTTCTTCTTCTTCTTCAAGCTACCTGGTTACAGGATAATTTTGATTCACTTCTTGAATTTTGGTGGGGGGGGGATAGGGGGAGCAGGGCAATGAGGGTTAAGTGACTTGTCCAGGGTCACACAGCTAGTAAGTGTTAAGTGTCTGAGACCAGATTTGTCTGAGACCAGATCTGAACTCAGGTCTTCCTGAATCCAGGGCTGGTACTTTATCCATTGCACCGCTTAGCTGCCCCTTCATTTCTTGATTTTAAAGACACTAAGAGGCAAGGTGAGGAGGATGGTTTCTGAGATCGCTGAAATATGTTATAAATGTGGTGTTTTAAAGTTATTATGAAATTAAAATTCATTGAACAAATGGTAGCTCACACTGTCCTAGCATGTCTCAGTGTATGTGTCTCCCAACAATCCTGTGAATTAAGCAGTGCAAGCGTTATTACATTATATTAGTTATAGTTGGCCCCAACCACAGTGTTGGCTGAAATTCTCTTAACAAGTTCTCCAGTGTTTTACAATCAAACCTAAAATACATTATGCCATGTTCTGGCCCTACTTTTCACACTTACTTCATCAAAAAATAAAGCAACCTAAGAAGGGTAGGATGTGGAAAAAAATTAGCATTTTCAAAAAGCTGAGGTGTGATGGAAAGAACTTGTTGTTCAGGCATTTTTTCAGTCATGTCTGATTTCTTGTGACCCCATTTGGGGTTTTCTTGGCAAAGAAACTAGAATGGTGTGCCATTTCCTTCTCCAGCTTATTTTATAGATGAAGAAAGTGAAGCAAACAGGGTTAAGTGACTTGCCCAGGGTCACAAAGTGTCTGAGGCCAGACATGAACTCAGGAAGATGAGTCTTCCTGACTCCAGACCCAGCATTCTATCCACCGAGACCCCTTGGAGGGGGACCCCTCCATCTAGCTGCCCCCTTGGAGGACCTAAGTTTAAGTAAAATAAACATATATAATTAGAAAAAAGTTGTACAAGTTATCTTAAGTAATAAGAACCTTGCGAATCAGCCCCAATTTCCATCCTCTTCCTTCATTATAGGGCTTATGGCTAGAAAGCACCTTAGAGATCACCTAGCTTAGAAATTCTATGGAATTTTTAAAATGGAAAACAATTTTTTCATTGACTTCCATGAAACTTGCTCTCTCTCTCAAATTAATACTTTATCTGTGTTTTTAATTTAATGATAATTAAATTTTAAACTACTAAGCATTATTTCTATTTTCAGATATTGCTTTAAAATTCTATAATAAAAACATTAAGTGTCTAGTAATAGCACCTCATAATTAGTTAGTAGAACTTAAAGTTTTACAAAGTGATTTATATACATTATCTCATTTGATTCTTACAACCTTGTGAGACGGAAACTATTATCAACCTTGGTTTCAAGATGATGGGGAAACTGATCCTCAGAGAGGTTAAGTGACTTCTCCAGATTCCTACAATTAGTGAGAATCACAATGAAGCATTTGGAACCAAGTCTTCCTGACTTCGGGGTCAATACCCTATCCACCATACTATATGCTAAGTGATAGCAAAGGACAAACAAAACTACTAATAAGCCAAGTGAATTTGCCATAGCTATTCCAAGAGGCACAAGAAAAGGAATCATGTGGCAAAAGCAAACACTAATTTCAGATGATCAGATAATGAAGATATTCTTTTTTTCCATTAGGTGGCAGCAAACCCCTTCCATAGTTCATTTTTCCACCTCTGCAGGTTTGGTTGGCAAGGTTATACTCCTAAAGGAAAAAAAAATACAGACTGTGGAATCATGACTTCTCAGAGAATCGAAACACAGAAATCTACAGCATCGATAGACTGACTTCAAGGGCTGATGACAATGCTATTATTTTACTTTATAAAAGTTTTTTCATCACTTTCAGTTCAATAGTCAATTTAGCAAGTGCCTGCTAGGCACAGTATTGTACTAAGTGCTTTCTGGTGCCAAAGAACTGGTGCAAGGGTAATGTTCTCTTTGGAGCCAATGGATGTTTGGGGTAAGCCAGAGAGTAAAGCACATTATACAATCTCAACTTGAATTCTTTGGAGACTCTGCTAGACCCTGACTCATGACCAGACACCATCATCAGATGGATTTTAAATGTTTAGAGAGATGGCCTGTTGTTTCTGGGAGACTCTTGAGTTTGTTAAAAATCACTGGGGGCAGCTAGGTGGCACAGTGGATAAAGCACCGGCACTGTATTCAGGAGGACTTGAGACACTTGGCGTGTACTAGCTGTGTGACCCTGGGCAAGTCACTTAACCCTCATTGCCCCCCCCCCAATCGCTGTATAATTTCCCAAAGACAATTCTAGAGTTTACAAATATGGTGCCTTAAAATCATTCTCAAATTAAATATTCACTGAACAAATGGCAGCTTGGTAATAGCGCACCCTGTCTTTGTCACAATGTATAAAGTGCTTGTCTCCCAACAACCCCATGAAATAAGCAGTGCCAGTGCTTTACTTTATATTTATTATATTTATTTTTATAAATTTTACTTGTAATTTATTTGTATTATTTAAAAATAATACTATACTTCAAAGCATTTCCCTTCTTAAGAATGTTATTGGGTTTTTTTTTTTGGTTTTGGTTTTTTGCAGGGCAATGGGGGTTAAGTGACTTGTCCAGGGTCACACAGCTAGTATGTGTCAAGTGTCTGAGGCCAGATTTGAACTCAGGTACTCCTGAATCAAGGCCTGGTGCTTTATCCATTGTGCCACCTACCTGTCCCCAAATGTTATTGTCTTACTGTCATTTTTCACTACCAACTATTCCATGCTAGCTAGGAACTGATTTGTGGTTCCCTTTGCATGTGCATGTATACACACCAAACTCACAACTTCAGGGAAAATTTCAATAGTTTCACTATACTAATACACAAGATTAGGAAACTCTATATGTTAAATTACTCAGCCCCTACAACGTCCTTGAAAAGTAGCCAGCCAACCTGTGCTTGAACATCTCCATTGGCAGGGAACTAATTACTTAATTTAGCTGGTATTGTAGTGATTGGAATGATGCCACCTGCTGGAGATTTACTGTAGCAAAGCTCTGCCATGAGGAGAAGGCCTCTGAGGGCAAGCCTTGTGGTCAAGGTCCTTAGCCTCAGGAAGTGATGTTTGCTCGTCGGTACTGTCTATCAAGTGTGTAATTTAAGATTCTAAATGTGGATTCTAATCTGTTCCCCCAGTTTTTGGGGGAAACTGACTAAAATCACTGATAAAACGAGTTTAGGTTTTTTAAGGGTTTATTGGAAAATAGAAAGAAAAAGATTGAGAACAGAATTCCAACAGCTTGGCATTCCTATCTTTCCTCAAATTTCCTGTGAAGTCCTCTGCTGCCACCACCATCAAGTCAGGAACCCAAAAAGCCCCCGAGCTCTCCACGCAGGCTCCCTTTCCTCCTTCCTGTCTCCTCTCAGACCATAGGAGGCTCCTCAAGTTGATTGGCTGGTAGCCTTGATAGACAGCACCCATGAGCAAACGTCATTTCCTGACGCCAAGGAAAAGCCACAATGCCTCTGAGGCATTTTCCTCATGGTGGAGCTTTCCCACAGCAAGTCTCCAGTAGGTGGCATCATTCCAATCATTACACATGGCTACCAGCCAATCAACTTGAGGAGCCTCCCATTTCTGGGAGGAGGACACGAAGTAGGAAGCGGACGCTGGCAGAGGGGTGCTGTCTCTTTTTGATTCCTGACCTCGCCATTAGGTTTTAGATAGTTTAGCTAAAATTTTAGCCCCTTACAGTATGAAGTAACAAGAAGAACAAAATATGAAACTGAGTTATAAAAAGAAATAGTACATCAGATTTTGGTTTTTTGTTGTTCAGTCATTTCAGTTGTGTCCAACTCTTAATGACCCTATTTGGGGTTTTCTTGGCAAAGATACTAGAGATGTTTGCCACATTCTTCTTCAGCTCATTTTGTAGATGAGGAAAATGAGGTAAACACGTTTAAGTGACTTGCTTAGGCTCACACAGCTAGTAAGGGTCTGAAGCCAGATTTGAACTCAGGGAGATGAATCTTTCTGACTCCAGGACCAGTACTATCCACTATGCCACCCAGCTATCCTTTGTTTTGTTTTGTTTTGTTTTGTCTTGATTTTAAAGATTAAAGGGAAAGTGATATGGATAGTTTCTGAGGTTGTTAAAAGATAATCTATATATTTACTTCAAATTTATTCCTTATCTTAAACAGATTTTAAATTATATTTTAAAACCATTTTAACAAATTCAGTTATAATAGCTCACATATATACAGTGCCCTGATTTATCTATATATGTATATGCATACCTATACATACATACATATGTGCATAAACATATATACACATATATCTTAGTTGCAGGAGATGGACAGTGAGCTCAGACTCAAGTTGATAAGGAGGAGAGCAAGCTAGATTGCCTTGGGGGAATTGGACAGTGGTGATGGGGAGTTTGTGGGGTTTTTTTGGTAAGGCAATTGGGGTTAAGTGACTTGCCCAGGGTCACAGAGTTAGTAAGTGTTAAGTGTCTGAGGCCAGATTTGAACTCAGGTCCTCCTGACTCCAGGGCTGATGCTCTATCCACTGTGCCACCTAGCTGCCCTGGACAGTGGGTTTTTTTGTTTGTTTTGTTTTGTTTTGTTTTGGTGAGGCAACTGGGGTTAAGTGACTTGCCTAGGGTCACACAGCTAGTAAGTGTTAAGTGTCTGAGGCTGGATCTGAACTCAGGTCCTCCTGACTCCAGGGCTGGTGCTCTATCCACTGTGCCATCTAGCTGCCCACCCTGGACAGTGTTTTTAATAATCTCAAGCATCTCCCTGATTTAAAAAAAAATCCCATTTTTGTAACCACAATGTTTTTTATGATGCTGTATGACCACAAATTAGGGAGTACTACAGTCTCCAAAGAATGTATGTGGAAGGTCTCTCAAAAGGTATTGGTAAAGCAGATGATGGGGTTGAACAGGATACAATGCACAACTAGTCAAGAATTGTACAGAAAAAGCCATGGGATAAAGGATATCTTCAAAGAGGTGTGTGATAAGAAAATAAATTGAGTCAGTCATGTAGTGAGGCGAGGGGATGATGGATGGATAATCTGCTTGTTCCATTGATAGCCATTCAATGTCAATAGAACAAGAGAAAGTCTACTGCATGTTGGGTGCACCCCATGTGGAGAATTTACAGAGAGTCATGGACTAGAGTCCTACAAGATAGACAAGGATGGATGGATTGTGCTCTGAATTATTTAAGTACCATCATTTGTCAGTCAGATAGAGCTATCAGGTTATCCAAGCATAATTTATATGTGTGGGTATATACATACATATATTAAATTACTAAATTAAAAATTATAGGAAATAAAGTAATCCCTTGGCAGTTTGATTTGCATAGAAAATCTTCTCTTTTGGGGGCCTAAATTCTCCAGATCTTTAAACTTAGTTTCATTTCATATGATCTTGAGGGTCTTTACCTTCCTATTTTTGATGGTTCCCAGATTATCAATATAATTCCTAAAAAAGGGAATGCAGAATTGAACACAATACTGTAGATAGGATGTTACCAGTGTGGAGTATACTTTTATTGTCAGCTTCCTAGCCCTAGGTACTGTGCTGTTCTTAATGTAACATTGGCTTTTTTGATGGGCATGTCATAGTGTTGACTCATATTTTTCTTACAGTTAATTAAAATATCCACATAGTTTTCAGATAAATAGCTGTCTAGCCATACTTCCTCCATCTTGCACTTGTGAAATTCATTCTCTGAATGAGTATTATAGTTTATCCCAATTAGATTTTATCTTATTAAATTTGAAAGTGTTCTAGCCTGCTGATTTTTAAAATTCTGTCATTTGTTATCTTTCCCAGTTTTGAGTTATCTGCAAATTTGATGAGCATCTCATCTGTCCTTTTATCTGAGACTTGACAAAAAACAAACAAGACCACCACAGATTCTTAAAACACTATACTAGAGCCTTCCTTACAAAGTAACATTAAAACACAAGATCTTTGGATAGGATCAACCATGGTTTAATCTTTCTAATTCTACTATGGTCTAGCACCCATCAATATATTTTCTATGATGTTCTCTTGATCTTCCAATCTAGTGAACAAGTCAAAAAAAGCATAGGGTTACTGTGGCATGACCTGTTGTTGATGAAGTCCATGCTGACTTTTTGAGATCACCAGTTCTTTTTCTAAATGTCTACTAACCATTTATATAATAATAAGTTCTAGAAATTCACTAGGAATGAGGATTGAGCTCATTGACCTATAGTGGTCATACTGTATTACAGCCTTTAAAAAAAATTGGGACAAATTTGCCTTTCTCCAATCCTGTATTAACTTTTCTGTTCTCCACAGATTTTTTTCCTCCACAAATCTTGAAAAAAAACATTAATAATTGCTCATAATCACATTTTTCAATTTCTACTATCTACTGGATCTTGAAAGCTCTTTCCTGATATAGGATAACACATTAAGCCCTTTGTAATGATTCCCTGACAGTCTGTTGAAAACCAGTTGAAATAGAAGCCCATGACAAAGGTTAAAGCCCAGGAACAACATGATGAAAGGGAATGGATAACAGTGCAAAGGATCAGGCTAAAAAAATAGTTAAGACAAATTTCTCTTTCTTCCACAATTTTGCCTAGAGCTGACTCTGATCATAGCTGAATGAATGAATGAATGAATGAATGAATGAATGAATGAATGAATGAAAAATTGTTTATTAAGTGCTTACCATGTGTCGAGGTACTGTAATAAATGTTTGGCATAGAAATACAAACAAGCAATATAGTCCCTGGCTTCAAGGAATTTATGTTCTAATGGGGGAAGAGAGTACATAACAGGGAGCTGTAGTTGTGGGGGAGGATACACATAGGGGCATCATTTCAAAAAAGGCTAGAAGGTGGTATGGTGGTCAAGATAAAATGAAAGCTCGAGAGCCCAGGATACCAGTGGTGAAATTAAAATTCTATAGGAATTCTAGAAGATACTCTTATATGCATGTCTAGTTTCCTTCCTCCAGCAGAATAAAGAAAGCTTTTTACCTCTGTGGCTCTTTGGTCATTTATTTTTCAGTTTAACACATATAAAGAGAAATCACATATGTAAGTATACACATGTATATTATATGAGTCAGGAGCAGTTGTAGTAACTCAAAGTACTTAATCCTTTTGGGGAGACCTTATATCTCTTTGGAGCCTTTCTACCTTTACTTGACTTCTATTGAAGTTAAACTGCTTTTGTGCCTGTCTTAGTGAATGGTGAGTATGGCCCTATGTTTTAGGGGTTCTTTGGGGAAATTTGGGGTGCCCTATGTGTTGCAAAGAGAGGCAGCATAGTCTTTCTAGACTGGAGGATAGAGATAGCCTCAAACCTAGGACAACTTGGTTTCTAGTAGTATCAAAGACTCAGGTTCTATGCAATTCTCTAAGACCATATGCTACCAAGAAGGTGTCAACTTTCATCATCAAGGAAGTTTCCTTGACAGAAGTTCCCTTCATTAATGAAATCACAGACACAGTCCCTTCTGTGTGTTTCAAGAACCCATCAGAATTTGCTAGGCTGGGGCAGCTAGATGGCACAGTGCATAAAGCACCAGCAACAGATTCAAGAGGATCTGAGTTCAAATCCGGCCTCAGACACTTAACACTTACTAGCTGTGTGACCCTGGGCAAGTCACTTAACCCCAATTGCCTCACTAAAATAAAAAAACAAACAAAATGAGATCTGTTTGTAGAACTGGGCAATCATGAATTTAGGAGTAAAATCCCCGAGCCCACCAGCTGTGGGAGTCCTGCATCTTTAAAGAAGAATGTTTATTTCTAGAATGTTTAAGAATTGTACCACACGAATTTTGCTTGCTTGCTTTCTTGCTTGCTTACTTGATCTAGGGGGTGTCAGAGGTGGTTGGTTTCTGAGAAAGTGATTCCCTGAGCTTACGCCTTTCTCCATTTCCTGTAATCATAGAAAGGGACAGATAAAATTGAAGGTACTTGTAAAGATTTGGATACACCTAGTTACCCCTTCATGAAGTAAGAAAAAGTTTCTCATTGATGGAACTAGAACAATGCTCATGCTCATGCTCATGACAAAGACAGTTGGCCCTGATGGCCCTGTATTGACTATGCAAGTTTAGTAAATGCTGTTGTTTTGAATTGTGTCTATGGCCTGATTGTTACAGGGAAGCTGTCTGCTGGTGGCTCATGAACTACAGTTTTAAAAGGGCAAGTCCACAAATTAGGTAGTCCAATGATTTTCAAATTATCTCTCCTAGATTTATTTTCTAGGTCAGCTGTTTTTCCAAGGAGATATTTCACATTGCCTTCTATTTTTTCATTCAATTGAATTTGCTTTACTGTGTCTTGGTTTCTCTCAAGGTCACTAGCTTCCATTTCTTCAATCCTAATTCTTAGGCAGTTATTTTCATCAGACAGGTTTTTTTTATTTTAATTTTTAAATTTTAATTTAAAAAAAATTTTTTTTGCTGAGGCAATTGGGGTTAAGTGACTTGCCCAGGGTCACACAGCTAGTAAGTGTTAACTGTCTGAGGCTGGATTTGAACTCAGGTCCTCCTGAATCCAGGGCCGGTGCTCTATCCACTGCGCCACCTAGCTGCCCCCCATCAGACAGTTTTTTAATCTCATTTTCCATTTGGCTTTTCAAACTGTTGACTTTTTTCTCATGACTCTCCTGCATCACTCTCATTTCCCTTTCTATTCTTTCCTCCTTTTCTCTACATCTTCTTTCTATTTCTCCTACTTTCTCTTCAAAGTCCCTTTTGAGAGCTTCCATGGCCTGAGACCAGTTCATATTTTTCTTGGAAGCTTTGGATGTTGGAACTTTGACCCGGTTATTATCTTCTTCTAGTATCTAGGAGTAGCAGCTTTCTTCTTGGGAATCAACTCATAGAAGTAAACACAAATTGGGGAAGTAACTCAGAGGGAGTGCTACATATCTAAGATAAATATAAGATAATTTGGTGGAGAGCTGAGGAGGGGAGTCATTAGTCCCTAAAGAATCATGAAAAGTTTCATATAAGTGATGGTGCTTAAGCCATGTTTTAAAGGAAGTTTAGTAATATTAAAAAAAAAACAGAGATGAAAAGAAACTGCATTCCAAGCACAAGGAACTCCGATGCAAAGGTACAAAGAGAGGAAAGATGGAATGTTACCTGTAAAGTACACTAAGTAGGCCATTTTGGTTTGTCTGTAAAGTATAGCTATATTGAAAAAGGAGTTACACATGAAAAGTTGGGAAAGGTAGGCTGAAGCCAGATTATAAAGGACTTTAAATGTCAAACAAAAGTGGGTAGTTTTTCCTAGTAGCAATAGAGACTCACTGGAGTATATTTATACACTTGTAAGGACTGAACAGGAATTTTCAGGTCCTAAATTCTGACTTCATTTAGGAGATTGCTGAATGCCTTTGAAGAGTAAATGTGGTGTTTAAAAAAATGCCTAATTTACTACCAGAAGTAATCTACACACTGGACAAAGGTACTCTATAGTAGAAAGGGCAGTGAACATGGAGTCAGGAGAGTTGGCTCTCTCACAATTGTTTAACCTTCGTTAAGTTAGCCTCTCTCTCTCCATGTTTCATTTATATAATGAGGGGGTTGAGATGGCTGGATAAAGAGATGATGGATAAGATAGATAGACAGACAGACAGGCAGACTGATAGATATATAGATAGAATATTTATTAGCAATACCATCCCTAAGGTTTTCTGACAGTTCTAGAATTTTCAGGTTCTCTGATCAAACTAATTGTGTGTCCCTGAGTAAATCACATGACCTCAATTTATTTCATCTTGTATGAAAATAAAACCCTTGCTAAGTAAAAATTGCACCTCATTACCATTGATGTAATTATGAATGACAATAATTCCCTCATTCCTCAAATTCATTGCATCTATTAAAAGAAATGCTAATTCCTCTCTATAGGATCAACTCACTACCAGAAAGATTCTAGGCTGGGTGGCAATTGTCCATTAAAAGAAAAATAAAATAAATTTTAAAATTTTAAATGGAGAAACTTAAAAACTGATTTAGGAGAAAAGATAAAATACATACAAATTAACTGCACATAGCACGTATGAGTACATATTTTTTGAAAGCATAAACATTAACTATTTCAAAGAAAGTGCAATCATTAAAAATAACATAAGGGAGTAGAACAGAATGATGATGTAGAGTTAGAGAAATAAAAGTGGGTGCTGATTTTAACAGTGTAACCAGAATAGACAAATCACTACGGTTGTACTCCAGTGGAGAGAAATGACAATGACAAATGTGGCATCTTTTCTACCCCTAAGGGTTTTGATTCCACAAAGTAATGCCTTTTGGAAATGTAGCTTAAGGCCAAGATGAATGTTCAATCAATATGGAGCCATTGTGGATCTGTGCTCCATTCCTGAAATGCATTCTCCTCTCAGCTCTGGCTCTGAGAATCCCTAAAGTTCATTGGTTTAAATCAAGGGCTGCCTCCTGAATGACGACTTTCTGGGCCTCCCAGGCTGTAGTGCTCACTTTCTCCTCAAATTATCTAGTATTTACTTAACTCTGTGCATGGTGCCTCTCTCAGGAGAATTTAGCTCCTTAAAGGTAGGGATTTATTATTGTTGTTTTCATCTTTGTATCTTCAGTCCCTAGCTGAGTGAGATAATAGTTTCCATATTGAAGTCAGTCACAGGATATAAAACCTGGAGTTATTGTGCCTGAGGCTTTATGAGGTCCCAGTAACATATATTTCAACTTCTGTCCTTTTCTGTGATCCCTTTTGCTAACTGGCATCCCAGGAATTCCCATCTCAGAGGAATATTAGCAATTTAAATTAAAAGAACATTAATCCTCTTAGGTGGCCAAGAGAGGAACTTTTAAAACTAACATTAAATTAAAGGGTTATCGTTGTTTTTATTTTATTTTAATTTTTAATTTTTTAAGGGTTATTGTTAAATTAAAGGGTTATTATATGTAAGTGCTGCCTAACACCATGTGGGCTTCTTCCGTTCCTATGTTAAGTTACCCTCCTTTGGATAATGAATACAAGGGAAATGGATTTCCCATTAGTGTTTTTCTTGGCAAGCCTATCCTAAACTCTGACCTCATTACTCGCTACTGGCCTTTTGGTCTTCTCTGACAGTTTGTATTCTCAAGAAAGGTTAAATGATGTAGTGGCTAATTGGCCCCGTTAACCAAAGGCCATTACATTGGGGTTTGCTGGAAGTGATGTTGCTTCTTTATACAAGGGTTGGTTGGCTTATTCACCGGCTGCATTGCTTAGAACTTTGCTTCAAGCTATTTTCAGGCATGAATAGAGAAATGAACATTTTAAGCAATTTTTCCCAGGTAATTCACAGAGTTGAGAATCTCAAGGGTGGAAAAGGACCTCTGAGATCATCTAGTCCAATGGATGCTACAAGAGGAATTTCCATAATATCCTTACTCCCCCAGTGGTCTTTCCACTTTCTTAATAAAGATATCAAGCAAAGGAGAACCCATTACCTCCAAAAGCAAGCTAGTCTACTTTTGGATAGCTCTAATGGTTAGGAAATCATTTGACTTACATTAATTTAGAAATCTGCCTAGTTCTGTCCTTTAGGAAGAAGTAGAAAAAGACTGTTTCTTTTTCAATCATGAGAGCTCTTCAAATACTTGAAAACAAGTATTTCTCCCCTAAGTATTCACTAAGATTTCCATTCTCAAGATTTCCCCTGTTCCTTCAGCTGATTCTCCCACTGAATTTTGTCTCTAGTTCTCTCACCATCCTCATCTCCAGACACTGAGTATTTGCCAGGTTATCTAAATCCTCCCTAAAATAGGATTACCATATTTGAGTAGGATTTTTTTTTGGCAGGGTAATGAGGGTTAAGTGACTTGCTCAGGGCCATACAGCTAGTTGTGTCAAAGGTTTGAAGCCAGATTTGAACTCAGGTCCTCCTGAATCCAGGGTCAGTGCTTTATCCACTACACCACCTAGCTGCCCCCAGGATTACCATGTTTGAAAGAGCAAAGGGAATGGGGCCAGGGAAACAACTGAAAAGAACAGCAACATTTTGGTTTGGGGGCAACAAGGGTTAAGTGACTTGCCCAGGGTCACACAGCTAGTAAGTGTCGAGTGTCTGAAGCTGGATTTGAACTCAGATCCTCCTTAATCCAGGGCCAGTGCTTTATCCACTGTGTCACCCAGCTGCCCCCAGAACAGCAACATTTTGAAGACAACCCTGAAAGATTTAAGAACTCTGATCAAAGCAATGACCAACCATATCTCTAGAGAATACTTGATAAAGCAGGTTAGTTACTTCCAGAGAGGTGAGAGAAAGAAAGCGCACAAACATAGTCTCTAAGTGATTGTGTGGATTCATTTTGTCTTACTATATTTAATCTTTTTAAAAATATTTTTTATTTTTATTTTTTATTTTTCTCAATTTCATGTAAAGATATTTTTTTGAGTTCCAAATTTTTCTCCCCCCCCCATCCCTCCCCCCTCCTGAGGCCAGCAAGCCACTTGATAAGGGTTATATACTACTATAGCTATTCTTACAAGTTTTTTTTCTTCCCTTAGGTTTTTAATGGTGGAAGGAAGGAAGGAAGGAAGGAATTGGGGTGATTACAGTGATATGCTGGTAAATGCTGCCTTAACAACTAGCTCCCCCCCCAAAATGTATACAAGGTACACTTTTAGTTTTAATCTGGATTGTTAATATTTCCTCTATCATTTTATTAAGTCTAGACAATCAGCAAAACAAATCAAACTGGTGTAAATGTTCACATTCAAAATTTAAGAATTGGCTCTTATAGGCTAGTTCAGGATAGCTCTAATAAAGCTCTGGTAGTTAGCAACAGTGATGTTGAGAGAGACAGAGAGAGAGAGACAGAGAGAGACAGAGAAAGAGAGAGACAGAAAGAGAGAGACAGAGACAGAGAGAGACAGAGATACAGAGAGAGGGACAGAGACAGAGAGAGAAAGACAGACAGACAGAGACAGACAGAAACAGAAAGAGACAAAGAGACAGAGAGAGAGTCATTGTCATATTTTTTTAATGCACAGAAGAGAACAGAAAGCAGTTCTGAAGGAAACATAGAAAACTGGGCAATTTTAAAAGTAACACATAGAACTTCATATGGGTTGTGGTTTTTTTCAGCAGGTGGTATAAAAGGGAGCTTCATGGCTTCATATTGAAAATGTGATTTCCAAAACAAAACACAATAATTCAGGGCAAAATATAGCAAGACTTATCAAAACTCTCTTGTTCTAAACACCACACCTCTACTGGCAAACATGTCACAGCTCATTAAGTTCATCCACTAAATTATTGTTGTTGTTTTTTTTTAGTGAATGGTTGCCTAGGCAAGTATTTCACATCCCAATCAGTGATTTAAAAAAACAAAAACCAGACTGTAGGAAGTTACATTTATTGCCATTAAATTTTATCTTCCTTAATGATCTACTATGACTCTTCATGGTGGTGACTCTGGGCTCTCAAAGACGTAAGCAAACCATAAACTCTGGAAGATTATCAAGTATGGTTTCAAGAAAAGGCTATGCATGTTTGTAGAGTATCAGTCTGTTTAAGTGCAAAGAGGCCCACAAATTGTAGGCTAGCCACTTGATGCTAAATTTGTTCACCATGGAACACCACGGAGCATGGAGCAGAGGGAACTAAATATCACATGGTCTTTAGACCACTACTAGTAGTACTAGGCCTCCACAGTCGTGGACAACCATGGATCAGCGCCTTGAAGAGCCACAGGCCACAGTGTGGCTGTGCAGTCTGATACAGGAGCCGGGAGCCGCAGCTCCTGAGTGACTTATAACCAGTAACTACCACATCCCGTGTTGTATCTACCCCATGAGGAGTAGCTGGAATGTCCTCTCCAGGGCACTGGCCTGGGCAGATCAATATGGAAAACAAACTGTTGCCCATGCAGCAGGTTTTCCCTCTCCACGACATTGGTGGATCCAAAGAAGAGGCAGAGCCAGTACAGTTTGGCACCAGTGCCGCTGCAGGAGTTGCCAGAGGGATGTGATGTCCAACATCCAAATGCCTAAGGGACTCCGACTCCTGATTTTCCCTCGGGGTTAACTCCCAAAGCCTTTCCCATATATGGGTATAGCTGCAAGGCAGCAGAGGTTTAAAATCAGGGTTTCCTTCCCCTAGGCAAGTTGCCTGCCAAGGCTGACGAGCCCCACCTGCCCGAAGCGACTGGTTTTAAGGTGCCAGTGACTCGCCTTAGCCCCTTTCTCCTGTTAGTGGAAACAGTTCTGCCACGAGAAGGCCAGGAGTTGGGCTTCGGTTGTCAGAGGCTATTTGAGACGCACGCCATTGGAGCATTTTATAGAGAGCGGGAGCTTATCCCCACTCCCACCCCGGCATGACAAACCTTTGGAATCAAGACCACTAATAAACATTAGCTAAACATTTGGCATGCTTAAAGTGATATTCTCATCTGGTTATCAACTCATGAATATATTAGTGGAGAAGCTGAATTATATGCATCTTGACATTCTTTCCATTAATGATACCAAAAGATAAAAGGAAGTTGAAACTAAAGTGAAAGAGTGGCTGAATGGTTCTCCCTTGAGAGGTAAATAAAGAAGTTGACTTTATCTGTACCATCCAATGCAAAAAAAGACATCATTTCATGGGATGTTTGGACATCCCATTGAAATGCTCACAATAAGCACTTTTAAAAGGACTACCATGAATTTATCTGCTACTTATGTAGCAGATGAGATGATGGAAATTCCATAAAGTACTTTATAAAACCTTCAAAATTAAATCAACATATACTTTAATGCTTAGTGACTTAAATGCAGAGGTGGGCATAGGGCATGATGGTAAAAAGTATATTGGAAAATATGACCCAGAAAAGAGGCCAAAAGCTTATAGGCTACATAAAAACTTTACATCTATATAACATGAATATCTTTTACAGGAGATGCTGGGTGTGGCAAATATCTAATAGTATACCCCACATAAAAGAAACTAATTCAGTTCTGTGGTAAAATATGAAAGTTTTTAACAGTCGGTTAGGATAAATGAAAGACGCCAGTTTTTCAAGGACCACCCTTTTGGGGAGGAGATGAACAGTCCGCCTGCTGCGCATGTCAGACGGCCTGCCGGGTTTTTTGACTTCCGGGGTGGAGAGAACGAGAGGAGGCCTTTTTGCCTGCTTGGCGGGACTCCTGACGGCGCAGCACAGACTCTCTCTCCAAAGGTGGCCTTTTTCGGTTTGGTGAGTTTTTATAAGGAATATAGACTAAGCTTAGACTTAAGACGATTTGTATTGTGTTTCTACTTTCCTATCCTTCTAATCAACATCACCTTGTGACTATCATAACTATAAATAAAAGGGTCTATCTAGAAAACCAAAAGCTGCTTCCATTTACTAGTTTGGGAGATAAATTAAGGGAAAGGTTAAGTAGGGGAGATTTATGATCTAATATCCAATTTTAAATCTCACAGTTTGGCGACCCCGAAGGGACCTTAAGGACCCTCCCACCCTCCCTAGTTTGGCCATAAGCCGGCTAATTCGGCGGATTTTCCAAATACCCCCCCCCCCCACGGACTTTCCCTTTGTCTAATCTCCCTTAAAGACTTTAAGCCTCTAAAAGCCTTGTTTTAAAGGAAAAAGCCAGCCCAGTTTAAAATATGATCGAATATGTCATTTTCCCTTTGGTTTTTTCGTTTTTTTGCATTGGAGCATGTTGGGGTACCATACTGTCCAAACTTAGACATCTAGTTTACTCGGTATTCCTTCATTGTGTTATAGGTCTCCTCCTCACTCACACAGCAAAATCTTTTTGGTATAATGGTATGAGTGTAACTGTCTCCACTGAAAATGTGTTTAATATTAGTAGGAATTTTATGCCTGCAGTTGAAATAAATTGTAATACCATACTCACGATAGTTCACATGACTATAACTCTCATTATGGGCATTACCATGGTTGTAATGTGGAAAGAGATTAAAGGTAAACCACGTGGCGAGGGAGACACTAAGATGGCTCCCTCTGCTGAAGGTAACCCAGTCTCACCACGTGGCGAGGGAGACGCTAAGATAGCTCCCCCTACTGGAGGTAACCCAGTTACAGAAACGGATATTGGCCAGTCTTTAGAATCAAATCAGCTGAAACTACTTCCCTTGCAGGAAGATATAGAATTTAATAAAAAGGGAGTATCAGTTCAGGTTAGAAAATATCACCCCTTTACAGCAACTGACTTGAGCTCATGGAAAACAATCTTCCCTAGTTTTGAGAAACATCCAAATGGTGTAGTTTCACAGTTAAGGACTATATTTAATATATATCAACCCACTTGGGCTGATGTTACTTGCCTTATGGAAACTTTACTGTCCCCAACTGAGATGACAGATATTATCTCGGCAGGAAATGCCCTTGTTGTGAAGGGTAAGGCCAATGAGGAATGGCCTCTAAAGGATCCAGAGTGGAATTATAATAATGACAGGGATTTCCAAAGATTAAAGGATGCTAGGGAAACACTTCTGAAGGGAATGGAATTATGCTCTAGAAAACCCGAAAACTGGACGAAATTTATGAGCACATTTCAGGAGGCTAATGAAAGACCAAGCAGATTTTACGATAGGCTTTGTGAGACCGCCAGGCAATACACCAGATTAGATCCAATTGATTCAAAAGATTCTTATATTATTCTCAACATGTTTATTTGTAATTCACTGCCAGAAGTACGCAAATATTTTCTGACCCAATGTCCAGATTGGAGGAGCTTAACAGCTGATAGACTTAAGGAACTTGCAAATTATGTCTTTGACTCACGTGAGACAGGTCTAGATCACCCCAAACAGAGCATTCTGGCACCGGTGATTCCTAGTCAGCCATGTGAACACCAGAACAAGGGCACTAAGGTGTGTTGTTCCTGTCAGCCATGTGAACACCGGAACAAGGACACTAAGGTGTGTTGTTCCTGTCAGCCATGTGAACACCGGAACAAGGACACTAAGGTGTGTTGTTACTGTCATAAGGAGGGGCATGAATTGAGAGAATGTAGGACTTGGAGAAGAAATTCTAATTCTAATTACAGGCGAAATCAAAATAGGAATAGATCTTTTCGGAGGAATACAGAAAGGCAGTACCAGAATAATGGTGACCAAGGTCCCTCTCAGAGGAGGGCACAGGATTGACGGGGTCTTGGGGAGGAATGGAACATAGATAATGAAAGCCATATATTCCCAGATCCAGATTTTTTGAATGCCCTTGTACCAGTCCATTCACCTCCCCAGAGTAAAGAACCACATGTCACCCTAAAAGTGGGGGAGACTTATTATGATTGTCTGCTAGACACAGGAGCCTCTAAATCAGTATTAGTAAGCAAACCAGATGCTGGGTGTAGACCTGTAGGATTTTTGAATGTAGTGGGAGTCTCAGGAAAGAGCCAGAGAGTGGCAAAATTGAATCCTCGCATGGTATCTATGGGGCCCTTAACAGTAGAACATTCATTTTTACTCATGCCTGATGCCCCTGTAAATTTATTAGGTCGTGATCTCCTTTGTAAGCTTAGAGCAACCATATCTTGTGCTCCAGATGGGGCTGTCTCCCTACAATTGCCAGAGGATACTGTTCATTTATTACCAATTTTACTTACAGAAGCTCAAGGAACAGCAGGGGAGGTATCCAAAATCCCCTCTGACATTCCTGAGTCTTTATGGGCCTCATCCCCTAATGAGGTGGGGCTCCTTAAGTCTCCAAAGTTCTTTGTTACCTTTAAAGTTAAGGGGGGGCCACCCCCCTCCATTCCACAGTATCCATTGTCTAGGGAAGCAATAGAAGGGATCACCCCTATAATTGAGGCTTTGAAAAGCCAGGGTATTATTATTCCATGTCATCACTCTCCATGCAATACTCCCATTTTGCCAGTTAAAAAACCCAAGCCTGGGCCAGATGGTAAACCTGTTTATCGCTTTGTGCAAGATCTTAGAGCGATTAATAATTATGTTATTCCTAGACATTCTATAGTCGCAAATCCGGCTATGATAATTTCATCAATTCCCTATGAATCTACATGTTTCACAGTGGTAGACCTTTGCTCTGCCTTTTTCTCCATACCAGTACATGAGGACTTCCAATATTTATTTGCTTTTACCTGGAAAAATAGACAGTGGACCTGGACTAGACTCCCACAGGGATTTGTAGTCAGTCCCACATTATTTTCCCAAATTTTACAGCAGGATCTGGCCTCTATTACCTTTAAAGCCTCCACACTAGTACAATATGTTGATGACTTACTTTTGGCCTCTCCTAATGCTGAAATTTGTCAGGAAGATAGCCGTCACTTACTGCTGGAGCTGCACAAGAGAGGACACAAGGTTTCCAAGACAAAGGTACAATGGTGTTTGCCCCAGGTAGAATATTTAGGATTTATTTTGGCTGCTGGAACTCGCTCTGTCTCTTCTAAGCGAGTCCAGGCCATTGAACTACTCTCTGCCCCCACTACTAAGAGGCAGTTGAGAGCCATTCTGGGAGCAGCTGGGTACTGTAGACAATGGATACCCTCTTTTGGTGAAATTACTAAACCCCTCATAGCTCTTACAAAAAGTTCTGTTCCAGACATTTTACAGTTGGATCCCCAGCATCTCTCAGCCATAAAAGAATTAAAACGGGCCTTGTTATCAGCACCTGCCCTAGGACTACCAGATTATAGTAAGCCTTTCACTCTCTTTGTGCATGAACAAAGGGGGGTGGCTTCTGGAGTCCTGACTCAGTCACTGGGGCCTAACCAACGTCCTATAGCCTACTATTCAATTCAGCTGGACCCTGTAGCGGCTGGAGCGCCACCTTGCCTTAGAGCAGTGGCGGCCACAGCGCTTTTGGTAGAAAAAGCCTCTGATTTGGTCCTAGGTAACCCTCTAACTGTGCAATGCCCTCACGAAGTGGAGGCTCTCTTACTACGTCACAGGACACAAGCCTTTTCAGATCAAAGGCTGGCTAAGTATGAAATAACCCTGTTAGGTAATGAGAATATCACTTTAAAACGCTGTACAGTTCTTAATCCAGCAACACTACTCCCTAATTTACCATTCTCGGGGGAACCGTTGCATGACTGTGCTTCTTTAGTTGATATGGCTGAAAAACCCCGTGATGATCTTTTTGATACACCTTTAGAAAATCCTGATCTTGTCCTCTATACAGATGGTTCCTCATTTATGAGAGAGGGAACCCGTTTTACTGGAGCTGCTGTAGTTTCTGATTATGACACCCTCTGGGCAGCTTCTCTGCCTTGCCATTTTAGTGCACAGGCTGCTGAACTTGTGGCTCTTACACAGGCCTGTAATATAGCTAAAGATAAGAGTGCCACCATTTTTACTGACTCGAAATATGGCTTTGGCATATGCCACTTTATTGGTATGATTTGGCGTCAACGAGGCTTCCTAACATCCTCAGGCAAGGCTATTGCCAATGGGGACCTTATCAAGGACCTCTTAGATGCCCTAAAACTGCCTTCTTCCCTAGCCGTTGTACATTGCCCTGCCCACACAGGGAATAGTGACCCTGTTTCAAAGGGAAATGCACGAGCCGATTCTGCAGCCAAGCTTGCTGCATTAGAAGCTCCTGAACATGTATTTAACCTTTCACCTTCTGAGGATATTCCTTCCAACCTAACCTATGACGATTCTGAAGTAGAAAAGTGGAAAAAGAAATTTAAGGCGAAACAGATCAATGGCATCTGGGTGTCTCCGGAAGGTAAGCCATTTCTTCCCCGGAAATTCTACCACCAGGTATGCCTCTCTGTTCACAGAAAAGGCCATTTTGGTACACAAGGCATTGTAGACTCTATTAAGAGAACCTGGATAGCACCAAGTGTGACTAATACAGCATCTTGAATCTGCTCGGGCTGCTCCACATGTCAGTCTTATAATCAGTATGCTTTTAAGGCCAAAGCTCATGGAGGGCGTCCTCTAGCATATACACCTTTTGAGCACTTACAAATTGATTATATTACTATGCCAAAAGCAGGACATTATAAATTTTGCCTTGTTATAGTTGATCAGCTCACTTGGTGGGTGGAGGCCTTTCCCAGCCACAGCTGCCTTTGTTGCCAAAATTCTTCTTAAAGAGATAGTACCTCGTTTTGGCCCACCAGCCCGCATCGATTCTGACAAAGGCACACATTTCACTGATTCGATTTTATCCCAAATCTACTCTTTCTTGGGAGTGACTCCAAAATTCCACACGCCCTACCATCCACAAAGTTCAGGCCAAGTCGAACGTATGAATAAAGAGCTTAAGAGTATGATTGGCAAATTATGTACTGAAACCCATTTGAAATGGCCTGATGTTCTACCATTGGCATTATTCTATCTACGAAGTAGACCAAGAGGAGAACTTCATATATCTCCTTATGAAATGCTTTTTGGTCACCCTCCTATCCAAGCTAAAACTTTTTCCCCAGTTTATACATCACTGGTGGGAGGTGATACTTCTGTTGCCTCCTATATACAGGAATTACAGACCAGGCTACGTGAACTCCATGAGGCAGGAGCTGTGGTCCAGGCAGGACCATTAGACTTTTCATTGCATAACTTCAAGCCAGGAGATAAAATATATGTAAAGAATTTTCAGAGAACCAGTGGAACTCAACCTGCCTGGGAAGGACCTTTTCAGGTATTATTGACAACTCCTACTGCCATTAAAATTGGTGAAAAAGACTCATGGATTCATTGCTCTCATATAAAGCCTGCACCATTCATAGGTGAAGAGATTTCAGATAGACCTGAGGTAGACGCTAAAGAGGTAAAAACCCTAACGATAGCAACTGTTAAAGAGCAAAGAGAGTTCAGAGGAAACAGGCAGTTCCCATTTAATAATCCCACTGATCAGTTAAATGCTTTGGGACTCAGTCTTCGTAAAGTATCAGGAGACGGAAATTGCCTTTTTAGGGCTTTAGCAGACCAGCTAGAAGGTCACTGTAGAAATCATCTCAGACACAGACAAGAAGCTGCTTCTTATATGATTAACCATAGACAAGAGTTTGAGTCTTTTAGAGTAAATGACTCCCCTTTTGAAGAATATGTTGATGAATTAAAGAAATTTGGAAAGTGGGGAGGAAATGATACAATTGTAGCATTTGCTAAGCAGCATCAGCTGAATGTTGTGGTTCATCAATTAAATCAGCCTTTATTGAAAATCAGTGGCACAGACAAAACTGATGCTAGAGAACTCCACATTTTCTACCATAAAGAACATTATGACAGCATTAGAAAGATCCACACAATTCAGAAACCCCTGCCACTTTGGCATGCAGAGAATTGGGGAACCAGTTAAAACAATGTGGCATACCCCAAACTCTAGCAGCTTAAATACCTTATAATTTAACAAGCATTTCCTTCTACAGGCAAAAGCACTGAAGTACATGGCCTAGTTTTCTGGCCCACCTCAACTATTTTTTTTTATTAATTTTTGGTTTTTTTGTTTTTGTTTTGACTTTTGAAAGGCACTGAAAAGACCTGGAATTGACCGCACCTTTAAGTTCTTTAAGAGCACAAAAGGGTGCTTAGCGAATCTTTTGCTTTTTATTTTTTATTTTTGGTTTTGCTTTGGTTTTTTTTTTACTTTTGTTTCTTTTGCTTTTCTTTAAAACTAAATTTTGTAAACTAAGTGATTATTCAAAGACATTTTAAGTATATGCTGTGGGTGAGGCTATCGGGCCTCAGAAGCTACCAGAATTCTTCTTTTTTTTTTTTATTTACTCTTTCTTTTTGAGAGAACCATGAGTTCTAATGAGTTTTGTTTTATTTGTTTATTTTTCTCCTTTCTCTTGTATGTTGTTCTGTTTAACTAAAAAGTACCAGAAATTGCTTGATACCTCACTGAAAACATTAAATATTGAATCTTGCTAATTGAAGTCTTACTTCTTTTTGATAAATTAATCACCACTTTAAGTATCTGCTACTGTTATACTAGAGAATTCATGTATAAGATGATATGGTTTACTTGCTAAAAGAAGATTATGTGATAATGTCTAAAAGAAGATTATGTAATAATGTCTAATGTAATCAGCTATTTACATTTGTTTATTATTTATATGTCATTATACTCTGGGTATGGTTTGGAATTATTGTATATATCACTAATATATTCTCAGTTATGCAGCATAGCACGCAATTTTTACCATCATACTGTCTTTAGTGAAATTAATGAGATTTCAGAAATATGGAAACTTATCATTTCAGAGACTAACTTGCTGTGAACTCTGATGCAGGCCCTGGAGAGAATATATGTGCAACAAAAGGAGAGACAGGTATACGTAAGTCCATGGTTTGCTTATGATGGTGACTATGTAGAGCACAATTACTAGGCACAGTCCAGTATTCATCCTCTCTCCCTCCTAATTTAACCTAATTTAACTGAACTTATTTATCTTTTTATCTCACTCAGTTGAATTCACCTGTGGCCTAGCACAATCACTGGCTGTCTCAGAACCATGAGATATGGTATGATAACCTTTCCATAACATTTTCAGGTGTCATGAACACATACTAAATTTGGCTTTGATACAGACACATGGTGGTAAAAAGTGTTACACATTGCATAACTACCTCAACCCTCTATTACAAGTCTAACCATATAAAGGAGGGAATGTAATGGAATTTATTAATTTGATCATTGACAATGCTATGCTAAGGTTTTAAAAATACAGCAATTCAAACAGTTAAAGAAGATAATCCAGCTTTCCAGACCAGAGTCCAGAGTCCAGAATCCAGACCAGAATCCAGAATCCAGACCAGAGTCCAGAATCCAGTTTTCCAGACCAGAATCCAGTTTCCTCCTGATGACATCTTACCACTTCAAGAAGACAAGAGAACTCAGAGACTTTATATGAACTGTTTTGCTTTATTAGCTTTTACTATCTCCTTTCTGTTATATACTATCTGTAACATGTACTCTCTGCAGAGGCTCTCCCTTTGCAAGACTAATGTCAAAGCGTCGGTTCATGAGGAAAGAAAAAAAAAAATCGCCCCTCTGGACAAAACTTTCCTCTCTTCCTTTTCTGTATTATTGTTCGCATATTATTAGTCAGCAAAAGTTATTATATTCTTTTTACTGTTCCATCAAGGAAACATTCCGTTTCTTGAGGAAGCAAAGGGGGGAAATGTGGTAAAATATGAAAGTTTTTAACAGTCGGTTAGGATAACTGAAAGACGCCAGTTTTTCAAGGACCACCCTTTTGGGGAGGAGATGAACAGTCCGCCTGCTGCGCATGTCAGACTGCCTGCCGGGTTTTTTGACTTCCGGGGTGGAGAGAACGAGAGGAGGCCTTTTTGCCTGCTTGGCAGGACTCCTGATGGCGCGGCACAGACTCTCTCTCCAAAGGTGGCCTTTTTCGGTTTGGTGAGTTTTTATAAGGAATATAGACTAAGCTTAGACTTAAGACGATTTGTATTGTGTTTCTACTTTCCTATCCTTCTAATCAACATCACCTTGTGACTATCATAACTATAAATAAAAGGGTCTATCTAGAAAACCAAAAGCTGCTTCCATTTACTAGTTTGGGAGATAAATTAAGGGAAAGGTTAAGTAGGGGAGATTTATGATCTAATATCCAATTTTAAATCTCACAGTTCTAATGGGAAATATATTATTGTCTTGAGCATTGTGAAGATTAGCCTCTTGGTAGGCCCTGCTGACAGAAGGGACACCATGTTTGACCATTGATTAAGTTGCCTTGGTACTGGGAGGTTCCTAGGTACCCAGTCCTGGCTAGTCAGCTTCAGTTAGGCAAGGAATGCAGAGCTGTCCTGATAATGATCAGTTTTACAAATTTCATCTGATCCTTGGGTGCAAACTTTCCTCATTATGATGCCTTTGTGATCAATAAGGTGAGAAGGGGATCATAGCGTGGCCCACTTACTAGTGACTCCTCCTAAATTCCCCCCTTTACTCTGTCCTTCTGAATCTGCCAGCAACAATAATCAAATATAAGGGCAGAGACCCAGAGCTCTGTCCCCTTGAACAAAATTTACTTCCTACCATATGCTAGTGCTTATGCATGAAACAGAAGGATGGGGAGCCGCATGCTTGCATGTGTACTGTCTGGCTTGTGATCTTCTGAGCTCTTATATTCCTTCTTGGCACCCTACGCACCATCTCCTCACAGGTGTAATTTCTGAATCAGTGGTCTGTGTACTATCAGACCATCAACTTTTTAGAATAAAGATCAAAATCAATACCAAATGTGAAGAAAGAATGAAAATAAGTGGATATGGCAAGCCATCAAGGCAATGTCAACTGGATCCATTTACATAAGCTCTTGATGCTGAAAAGGCTGAAAAATAGGAAAGAGAACAGATATCAACATAAACACCATCTATTTTTAGTTTTCCTTTTTTTATCACAAATGTTATACACATGAACATGAATATTCCCATATAAAAGAAGAACAGAAAAGGAGATTGCCTATAAAACTATGACTCTCTAATATATATACAGCTTTTCGTGTGTGTGGAGATTATATATTAAATTTAATGTGGTAGTACCAACACTGTCCTGCTTGACTGTGTCCCCTTCTGAATTTCTTTCTACTCTCTTCTGTGTGTTTTACAATGTTTCTTTGATACTTTTTTCTTTCATTTCTTCTTTTTATTGCTACCACCTTCTAGTCCTCAGTCAAACTCTCCCTCTATTACCCCACCCCCTGCAAATAAAACACCTCTCCCTGATAACAAAGAAGTAGAGTGAACAAAAACACACTTACATGTTGGTCATGTCTGAAAATGTATATTTCATTCTGTACCTATAATCCGTCACCACAAAAGTGTGAGGTGGGACTTTCATCATCAGATGTGACACAATTACCAATACATGAAGATATTTAAGAGAACAGTGAAGAAACAAACAAACAAAAAAACAAATCAAGAAATCACCTTAATCAGCAAACACGAAATCATCTTGACAAGTGGAGAGATATGGCACCCAAATGTAACAGGAGTTCCAAATGCAAATTTGTGTGTAAAATTTTTTGGAGGAGGATGGTAGAGATTATGATGAGCATTGTTTGGCATCATGAATTCATTTAGGGAAAAATAATAGGATTGGACAGATCATATTGAAACCACGGAAGAATAAAAGAGGAAGAATAACAAATTAATGACAAATAGAAACTATCAGTTAAGAAATTTTCTCTTTTTTGACTATTTATATAATATTTTATTTTTCCTCCAAATACAAATACAAGTTAATAATTTTCTAACAAGTAATTTTCTCTTTCAATAAATGTGGAGTCTCTGCATTTGAACACTAACATCACACTTCTTGAAGTGCTACATGGGAGGCAGAAATGATACCAAAGAATTCAAAGAGAAAGAATTGCTGGACTAGATGAAATTATACAAAGGTCCTCCATGCTGCAAGCACACGACCTTGAGGACATTGAGGGATTAGTGTTCAAGATGTGTGAAGATAGGAGAGGAAAGCAAAGCCTTTGTAAAGAATCACTGAAGGAGAGATTGTGGGAATGTGGTGGAATAAGAGGAAATTACCTGGCTCTCCTAAATTCCCCTCCAAATAACTTAAAATAACACCCAAAATTGATTTTAGAGTGGCAGAAACAAAAAAAAAAATCAGGGTAAAACAACTGTCTAGCCTAAGACAACTTAGGAAAGATCTGACCTCCTGGGGTGGTCTAGTCAGAGAGAAGTACAGATACCACCACATCAACAAATGTAAGCCTCAAAGGCAGCTGTGGAGGCCACAGATGAAGATTCAGCATTTTTTATTTGATGGATGGTGGGGATTGGGGGTCTGATCAGGGAAAAACTGTGGGAGTCCTTCTACTGGCACTGGACACAGGGCACATATACATTGACCAGAAGCAGTCTCAGGCTGTGGTTGCAAATGGGGACAGTTCTGGAACTGAGAGGACTGGTTGTCAATACTCATAAGAGAGTCTAGTCCCTGATTTCTGTACCAGGGCAGAGGGATGAATTGACACATGTGGTAGATACCAATTTCCTGACTGCAGGAGATGAAACTGTTTGCTGTGGCAGGTGGTTTAGGGTTAGAGAGGAGTACCTGAGATCACTCATACACCAAGGCATGAGCCAGAGGAACAGTGACCACACCTGGACTTGTAGTACAGCAGATAGTACATCAGAAGAACCAAGGAGTCAAAGACCCCAGACAGAACTCTGAGGACAATGGCATGACAACCTGAAGCCTGAGACACTATCCCCCACACTCTGTGAGCAGAACCTGACCCTAACAAAGTTAACAGCCAAGAAATAGGCCATTAAAATGAATAAACAAACGGAAAAATAATCTGACTATAGATAATTACTATGGTGATAGAGAAGATTAGCATTCAAACTGAGAAGACAATGTAGTTAAAATAGCTACTTATAAAAAAAAGTCACAAGTCCAAAAAGAATTCTTGGAAGAGTTAAAAAAGGATTGTAAAAATCAAATAAGAGAGGTAGAAGAAAAAATGGGAAAAGAAATGAGTAATGCAAGTAGGCAGTAGTAGGCTTCTGCCAGTCAAGGATGACCATGGATCAGCACCTTGAAGAGCCACAGGCCTCAGTGTGGCTGTGCAGTCTGATACAGGAGCCGCAGCTCCTGCCGCAACAAGGACATCAGAAAACTGCGCTCTCTGTTGCCCATCAGTTCCTGCATCTCATTCGTTTTTCTTCCTCCAGAGCTTGTAGGCCCACCTCAGCTGTGCTCAAGCAGCTCCTGAGTACTGAACTCCTTTGGGCGCAGTCCTTGACCATCTCCTCCCAGCTGCCGGTGTCTATTCCCAGAGCCCTCAATCTCGCTTGCATACATCTCTGTAGCGAAGTTGGGGGCGTCCAGCAGGTCTTTGGCCTGAGGCTAACTCACCATAGAGTAGGTCTTTAGGAATGCGCCCATCTTGCATGCGGTGCACATGACTGAACCAGCGCTGCTGTAGCATGTAGATGCTTGGAAGTTGCGCATGTTGGAGCACTTCTGTGTTGGTGATCCTATCTGACCAAGATATGCCAAGGATGCACAGAAGGCAGCGCATGTGGAAGCTGTTAAGCTTCTTCTCTTGTCTAGTGTATGTAGTCCATGTTTCGCTGCCATACAGTAAGGTACTCAGGACACATGCTCTATAGACGGCAAATTTGGTTCGTCTTGTCAGTTTACTGTTTGCCCAGACACGCTTGGCAAGCTTAGACATGTTTGAAGTAGCTTTCCCAGTCCAATCCTCTGATTCATCTCAGAATCAAGTGACAAATTGTCACTGACAATAGAGCCAAGATACAAGAATTGGCTTATGATTTCCAACTGGTAGTTACTGATGTGTATCAGTGGAGGCCACATAGCACTTTGACATATGACTTTCGTCTTTTTAAGATTAATGGTTGTCATGCCAGGGTGGGAGTGGAGATAAGCTCCCACAGAAAGTCTGGCAGAAACTAGGCATAGAACAATATCTTATACCATTTACCAAGATAAGGCCAAAATGGATATGTGGTCTAAACATAAAGACAGATATCAGAAGTAAATTAGATGAGCATGGAACATATTACCTATCAGATTTATAGTGTAACGATTGGAATGACGCCACCTGCTGGAGACTTACTGTAGAAGAGTTCCACCCATGAAGCGAAGGTCTTTGAGGGCAAGACCAGGAGTCTTTTCTTTGGCGTCAGGAAGTGATGCGAGCTAGTGGGAGGAAGAAGGAAGAGACTGGCGCTCGGTCTCAGACTCTTTCCTTTGGACTCTGGTGGAGAGCGGAGCTAGAAATGTGCTCTCCCTTTAATAGATAGGAATCTAGGCCTTTCTCTCTCTCTTTACCAAATTCTTATTCTCCTTAATAAATGCTTAAAAGTCTAACTCTTGCTAAAGCTTATAATTTATTGGCGACCACTCATTGGATATTTTAGACAGACTAGCTAGAATTTTAGGCCTTAACAATAGATAAGAGAAGAATTTATGAATAAACAAGAGATATAAAGCATTGTGGAATATAAATTAAATAATTTTGATTACATTAAATTTCAAAAGTTTTTGTACAAATAAAACCAATTAGAAGGAAAGCAGAAAATTGGGGGGGGGGAAATATTTATATGCTTTCTCAGATGAAGGCCTTATATCCCAAATCTATAGAAAACTGAGTCAGTTATAAGAATGAGTCATTCCCCAATTGATAAATGCTCAAAAGATATGAACAGGCAATTTCTGGGAGAAGAAATCAAAACTATATGTAGTCATATGAAAAATGCTCTAAATCACTGTTGATTAGAGAAGTGCATATTAAAACAATTCTGAGGTACTACTTCATACCTATCATACTAGTCAAAATGATGAAAATGGAAAATGACAAATGCTGGAGGTGATGTGCAAAATTTGGAACACTAATACACTATTGGTGGAATTGTGAATTGACCCAACCATTCTAGAGAGCAATTTGGAATTATGCCCAAAGAGTTTTGAAACCTGTATACCCTGACCCAGCAAAACTACTATTAGCAATACCACTACTGTTTCTCAAAGTTATCAGAGAAAAAGGAAAAGAACCTCTGTGTTCTAAAATATTTCTAACACTTCTTTTTGTTCTAGCAAAGAATTTGAAAATGAGGGAACACCCGTCAAATGAGGAATGACTAAATATATGATTTTGATGGAATACCACTGCGCTGTAAGAAATTATGAGCCAGTTGGGTTTAGAAAAATCAATTCAGGACTCAAGTTTGTCCATCTGTTTTTCCTCATTCTTGAAAGTGACCAGACCACATCCTTTTCAGATCATATATTTCCTGGATTTCTGGATGTTTACATATATGACAAAATAATTTTATGTGCAATCTTGATTTAAGGTACAGGGCTGGTTAGGATAATCATTTGAGTTTCCTTTCTGACTTTGAACTGTGGATAAAACACTATTTAAAAGTTAAATAATGTGATCACATATTTTAATGTAAAACTGAATATAAATATGCAATTGGATTGACTAGAAACTAAATGCTTATAAGTATGTATATATTCATACTTTAGATAGTGGAATTTCATTATTCCTTCTCTAACATTAAGTGTCATTAATTTTGTACTTCATAATAAGGAGAAAATTATAATTATGACAAGCTTAACTTTGAAATGTTGACAGTAACAGAACAAGCATAATATAAATATATTATATTTTAAAAGTCATACCTTATTACCAAAAATGATGATTGAAGAGAAATGAATAAGTACCAACACTAGGCAAATCACTTAAACATTCACAGTTTTAGTTTCTTCATTGGTCAAAGGAGGATAAAACAAATGCCTACCTTACAGGGTTGTTGTAAGGACCAACTGAGTTAACATATGTAAAGTGCTTTGCATACCTTAAGGCACTACATAAATCCTAGCTATTATTATTCTCATTTTCTATCTCTACAAAAAATGTTTCTATGAAAAAACATCTGCACATGCATCAACAACAATGCTGATGAAGGAATGAATTTAGGCTTTTGCAGATATAAACCATACAGTTATACAAGTGCCTGAGAGTTATAAAAATATGTAAATTCCACCATGCTTATTTGGTTGTTGACAGTAAAAAAAAAGGGTGTTTTTTTTTTTCTTGAAAGAAAATGCCATCAATTTCAGAAAAACCTAGAAAGACTTAAGTAGTTTAATGATGAGTGAAGTGAACAGAACCAGGAGAACAATGCACACAGTAACAGCAATATTGTATGAAGATCAGCTGTGATAGACTGCTTTTCTCAGCTATACAATGATCCAAGACATTTACAAAGGACTCATGATGGGAAATGTTCTCCACATCCAGAAAAAGAACTGTGGAATATGAATGCAGATGGAACCATACTATTTTTACTTTCTTTCTTCAGGTTTTTCCCTTTTGTTTGTATTCTTTCATGTGACTAATGAGGAAATAAGCTTAATGTGATTGTACATATATAACCTATATCAGATTGCTTCCTGTCTTGGGGAGGCAAGGGAAGGAGGGAGAAAAATTTTGAACGCAAAATATTATAAAAATGAATATTGTCGGGGGCAGCTAGGTGGCGCAGTGGATAGAGCACCGGCCCTGGATTCAGGAGGACCTGAGTTCAAATCCTGTCTCAGACACTTGACACTTACTAGCTGTGTGACCTTGGGCAAGTCACTTTACCCCCATTGCCCCGCAAAAAAAAAAAAAAGAATATTGTGGGGCAGCTAGGTGGTACAGTGGATAAAACACTGGCCCTGGATTCAGGAGGATCTCAGTTCAAATTCAGTCTTAGACACTTGACACTTACTAGCTGTGTGACCTTGGGCAAGTCACTTAACCCTCATTGCTGCAAAAAAAAAAAAGAATGTTGAAAACTATCTTTTGCCTTTTTCTTTTTTCCTTTTTTTTTTCCAGGGCAATGGGGGTTAAGTGACTTGCCCAGGGTCACACAGCTTATAAGTATCTGAGGCTGGGTTTGAACGCAGGTCCTCCTGAATCCAAGGCTGGTGCCTTATCCACTGCGCCACCTAGCTGCCCCCGAAAACTATCTTTACATGTAACTGGAAAAAAATACTATTAAGGAAAAAAACAAAAACAAAATGCCATCTTAAAGTCTCTCTCCAACAAAGTTATCTCCCATCTATATGTTAGAATAAGGGGAAAGGAAAGAGGATAGGCATTTAGTGAGTGTATACAATGTGCCAGGCACTATGCTAATAAGCACTTTACAAATATCTCATTTGAATCTAACAACCACTCCCCATTTTATAATTGAGGAAGCTGAGGCAAGCAGAGTTTAGGTGATATGCCCAGCATCATACAACTAGTGAGTACTTGATGCCTGATTTGAAATCAGGTCTACCTTAATCAAGGTCCAGTACTCTACTTTGCCAACAAACTGCTTCATTAAAGATTTTTGAAGAATCATTAATGATTCACTGAAAGAGATAACAACAGAGAATTTTTTTTGATGATTCTCTGATAATGCATATCAAATGAGATTTAAATCAGAGATGTAGGAAAATTATTTGCTACTGTCAAGATCAATAACGAGAATAGAATCCAAATGGAAAAGGGCTTCCTTGTAGAGTAGAATGTAACCAACTGGGAAAGAATTTTTGCAACAAGTATCACTAATAAAAACTTCATTTCTCAAATATATAGACAACTGAATCAAATTTATAAAAATATAAGTCATTCTCCAATTGATAAGTGGTCCAAGGATATCAACAGGCAGTTTTCAGATAAAGAAATCAAAGCTATCTATAGTCTAATGAAAAAAGGTTCTAAATCGCCATCGATCAAAGAAAAGCAAATTAAAACATCTTTAAAGTACTACCTCACACCTATCAGACCAGCAAATATAACAAAAAATGAAAATGTTGGATGTTAGAGGGGATATGAGAAAACTAGGACACTAAAACACTGTTGGTGTAGTTGTGAACCGACTCAATCATTCTGGAGAGCAATTTGGAACTATGCCCAAAGGGCATATGCTAGTGATTGCCATTCACTTTGTCAGGGACTTCTTAATGAGAATATATGTAGAAAAATTTCCAGTCTTTATTTGGGGCTTTCCTATTTTTTCTCTGCTTGCTCATGATCTTTGAGAGAGGCAGTATGAAAACTAACACAAGCCGTGAAGCCAAAAGATCTGGGTTCAAATATTGCCTCTGATGCTTCCCACCTGTGCAATTATAATCAAGGTACTTACATTCTCTATACCTCAACTTCTTCATCTAAAAAATGAGGGAATTGGAGTAGAGATGGCCTCTGAAATTCCTTCCAGCTCTTCATTTCTGATAAAGGGTTTTGTTTGTTTGTCTTTAGTTCTTTCCCATAGCATTTTTTTGGGGGGGGTGGGCAGGGCAATGAGGGTTAAGTGACTTGCCCAGGGTCCCACAGCTAGTAAGTATCAAGTGTCTGAGTATGGATTTGAACTCAGGTCCTCCTGAATCCAGGGCTAGTGCTTTATCCACTGCACCACCTAGCTGCTCCAATTTGTCCTTAGTTCTCAAAGAGGACCATGTCATTAGGAGGTGATGTCATTACTCACAGTGAATTGGATTTAAGTGAGGGAGGGCTGTGCAAAGTCATTAGCTTTACTCTCTCCACCAGAGCCATTTGGGTCCAGTGGCAGGATATACATCAGGATGACAGGAGATGACTCTGGATGTTTGAGGCAGTCGGGGTTAAGTGACTTTGCCCAGGGTAATCCAGCTAGTAGTATCAAGTGTCTGAGGCCAGGATTTGAACTCAGGTCCTCCTGACTCCAGGATAAATGGTCTATCCACTGCACCACCTAGCTGCCAAAATTATATTATTATTCCCGTTTTATAGCTGAGGAAACTGAGGCAAACAGAGATTAAGTACTCAGCCAGGGTCTCTGATACAGGGAGGATGCTATAAACCATCACAAGCAGATTCCTGTTAAAACCCTAATGCAAAGATATGCTGCAGTCAGCTAATGCCAGTTTAGGTCTTAGGGACAAACTTTAGACACTCTCTCTTTTTCATTTTCTCATTTCTTTCTTCTAATGGCTGATCAGACTTCAGACACCTTTATTCCCTCTACTTGATACTGCACTGCCTTTGTTTCCTAGAATTAGTTTAGCTTAAGCATCTGAACATTTCAGGCTAAAACTGGTTTGGAGGTATGAATAACTCTGATAATAATGAGAGACATATAATAATACATATATAAGATAATAATAGAAAATGGTTGCAATTTCCCTTCAATTTTCATTTTTAGACATATTAGAAAGAAGGGTCACCTTAAATTTTCATACATAGGATGGCTTAAAAAAAGGTAAAGATTTGCTTTATATTCTTTCTATAATAAACATTTCAACTATATGGTATAACTACCACAATACATATATTGGGAGAGAGCTTGTATTATTCTTCATCATAAATCTGAACAGTAACCTGTAATATTTGTGTTGCTATGCATCAACTCTTGATTATCTGGCTGTGGATAGAACACTGGACTTGGAGTCAGGAATATCTGAGATCACAGTCAACCTTGAATACTTACTATTGGTGTGACCCAGGGCAAGTTACTGAACTTTTGCCTGCCAAGTTTCCTCATCTGTAAAATGAAGATAATAATAGAACCTACCCCAAAGTTGTTATGAGGTAATGTTTGTAAAATGTTTGCAAACCTTTAAGCACTATTATAAATGTGAGTTATTATTATTATTATCTTCAATAATGGAGTAGAAAGGTCACATTCATAAGGCTCACATTATTTTTATTTGACTCTGAAATACACAATATGATTTTTCTCCAGCATATTTAATACACTAATTTGTTTGATGCACCTTTAAAAGTAGTTATATTCCTCAACAGATTCCATTTTCCTAGGTAGCATGTTTCTTCTCTCATAAGGAGCCTTCCTGCCATGTTCATTCTTTTTATCTCCAGCATCTTTATCTACTTCCTTTGGTCTCACTTCCCGTTTTCTTTCTATCTTTCTTTCCCTTCCTTCCTTCCTTCCTTCCTTCCTTCCTTCCTTCCTTCCTTCCTTCCTTCCTTCCTTCCTTCCTTCCTTCCTTCCTTCCTTCCTTCCTTCCTTCCTTCCTTTCTTTCTTTCTTTCTTTCTTTCTTTCTTTCTTTCTTTCTTTCTTTCTTTCTTTCTTTCTTTCTTTCTTTCTTTCTTTCTTTCCAGTGGGGCAATGAGGGTTAAGTGACTTGTCCAGGGTCACACAGCTAGTAAGTGTCAACTGTCTGAGGCCGGATTTGAATTCAGGTCCTCCTGAATCCAGGGCCGGTGCTTTATCCACTGTGCCACCTAGCTGCACCCCCCCCCAATTTGCTTTCAAAGCTACTCGAGTCTCTTATTTTTACTTGACCCCCACTATCTAACCCCTCAGAATATTCTGTTTTTCATCTCTCTTTCACTGCCAGGCTGCCAGAAACCAGATCTATGCTTACTACCTCTATCTCCCTGCCACCTTTTTCCTTCTGAAATCTGGCTCCAATTTCAACCAATCTATTGAAATTGTCATTCCAGAAGTCAACAATAACTTCTTTCTTTTAAAAAACAATAGCCTATGCTCAGTCCTTAGTTTTCTTTCAAAAAATAATGGATACCGGGTTTTTTTTGTTGTTATTGCTCAGTCATGTCCAACTCTTTGTGAACCTTTTGGGGTTTTCTTGAAAAAAAAATACTGCAGTGCTTTGCCATTTCCTTCTCCAGCTCATTTTACAGATGAGGATACTGAAGCAAGCAGGGTTAAGTGACTTGCCCAGGGTCACACAGCTCATGAAGGTGAGTCTTTCTGACTCCAGGCCTTGTAAATAAGAAAGAGAGAAAATACAGTTCTATAAAACTGAATCAAAACAACATCATCTGATATCATATGCAATCTTCTCACCCCTTCAGTAAAAGGAGTAAGGCTGGAGTTAGCATCATGGTGATGAGATTGGAAGTGATGAACTTATCCTGGGAGGGTCATCTTGTTCCATGGAGGTGAAACCAGGCAAAGCAGCAGATGCAAAGTATAGTGGGAGATATTTTTGTTATTGTTCCTTTTATTTATATTCTTATCATCATTACCGTGTAATATTGCTTTCCTGGTTTCTGCTTACTTCACTTTGTATCTATTATAAGTCTTACTATATATCTCTGGACCTCTAATATTAATTTCTTATGGCAAAATAATATTCTATAATATTCATGTGAATCATAATTTGGACATTCTCCACTTTCCTATTACAAAGTGTTGCTTGTCTTTCTTGGAGTATATAGGAAAAAGACCTCCATATTGAAGCCTTTTCCTTAATTTAATTCCAAATTGCTTTTCAGAATGTTTGGACTACTTCTTAACTTCTCCAACAGAACATTAGTGAGCCTGTACTTCTATAGCCCATCCAACCTGGGTAATTCTCCTCTTTTCCCATCCTTTGCCAATTTGCTGGGTGTGAGGTAAAACGTCAGTGTTGCTTTGATTCTTACATATTACTAGTGACTTGGAGTAATCTTTCATATGATTGTTAATGATTAGCAATTCTTCTTTTGGTTGGTTCATATGCTTGGTCAGTCTCTATTTCTCTTGACCTCTCTCTGTAGCATTTCATATTAACTGAATCATCACCTGCAAAATGGGGTTAATAGTAGGATGCACCTCATAGGACTGTTGTAAGGATCAAATAAGAAGCTGAAACTCTTTGCAAACTTTGAAAAGGTATTTAAATATAACCTGTTGCTATTATTTTAATTGATCGCCTTAGCTGTCAGCTTCAGCTATGGCTCCAAAATCTTTATCATCAGTTTTGATATTTCTGATCCTGGATCTCCAATTCTCTCCTGGGAAAGCAATAGAACATAGAAAAAGATTGCTGAGGATGACATCAGGTAATCTGGATCTGACTCCTAGCTCAAATACTACTTAGTTGAAAGATCCTGAAGGTGTCAATTCTGTCCTTGGCACTTCAGTGTCTAAATCTATAAAATGGGGCCAAAAACAGATACACTGACTACCTCACTGGATTGTGAGAACATCACTTTGGACTCTTTGACCCTGTTTCCTACTCCTAGGTATATACCTCAAAGTTCACAATAAGAACATGAAAGGCCTGAAACACCTCAAAATATTTATAGCAGTATTAGCTGTGGTAGCAAAAAAAATTAAAAGAAAGCTAGAAAGGAAAGCAAAAACATTGGCTGACCATCAGGATCCAACAAGATCATGGCAGTCTAGAGAGTTGGGCTGAATTTTATGAAATAAAATTCAATCAGAATAAATTTAAAGTCTCTCACTTCGTACCAAAAAAATCAACTTTGCAAGGACAAGGTAGGGGAAGCATGGCTATAGATAAAAATTGTTTGAAAAATAGATCTAGGAGACAGTAGTGTGATAGGGCAATAAAGAAGTCATGTAATCTTAGGCTGCCTTTAAGAGTGGCGTAGCTTTGAGGAATAGACAGGTAATAGTCCCACCTTACCCTCCCCTCCACAGAGCTTCTCCACAGAGAAACATGTTCATTTCTGGATATCACAGTTTAAGAAGGACATTGATGAACTGGAAAGTTTTCAGAGGTGGACAGCAAGGTGGATGACCACCCTTGAGTTCTTATCATCTGAAGTTTGGTTGAAGAAACCAGGCATGTTTAACTTGGAAAAGAGAAGATTCAAGGGATACTGTCTTATAGAAGAGGGATTGAGTAATCCATTTGGCCCCAGAGGGCAGAACTAGGGGTAATGGGTTTAAGTTACAGAGACCAATGTAGGCTTGATTTCATGAAAAACTTTCTAGCAATAGTTAGAGTTCTCCTTAACTGGAATGTTGTGCCTCAAGAGGTAATGGCTTCTACATGCTTGAAGGCCTCTAAGCAGAGGCTGTGCCACCACTTGCCACTAATGATACAGTGGGGAAATAGATGGGTTGGACCATATACCTGCTCAGGTCTCTTCCTACTCTGAAATTTGATGATTCTTTAACTAGATAATGTCTAAAGTCCCATTTAGGCCCAGATCTGTGATTTTATCACTTGGAGTCCAAAGTCTTTGGTTCACAGATTGACCTAGGTAAGTTGCTGAACTTCTGAGGCTCAGTTTTCTCATGTGACAATTAGACATATTACCTAGATATCAAGAATGTTGTGAGGAAAGTACTTTGTAAACCTTGAAATGTTTTGCAAATGTGCTATAAATAACATAGTAGAAACTCACTAGATATTTACTCAGTTGGGTAGAACTAAATGTGATGGAAGATAGCCTAGAAGTAAGTTGGGCAGCAGTGGTATGCTAGAAAACTCCTGTTTATTTTAGATAATCCCCAAGTAGGAAATTAATTAAATAATTCCAAGTTGACTACATACATGTACCCTGGCCACTAAAATTAACCTGTGAGTTGGAAGAGAATAGGAATATTGGTAAAAATGTGTGAAAGAAGTTAGTCTGTTTGGTTTTTTTAAGAAAGATTCTTGGGATTTTCATGTGTATATGAAAAAAATCTCACTTCTATGACCTATCAACATCTAGATGAAATATGATGGAAAATATCATTACACAATTCACTTTTCACAGAACCAGATACAGTTCTGGCCTTATTTGGAATCTTTTTCACATCATTATTTTGGCCAGTCTATTTGTTTAAATGAAAAGATTCTGAAAGTTACTCCATCCTCTTATGCTAGAAAGCAACACTGTGTGGAGCAGACCCACCAGTATCGCTGTAGATGTGACTCAGATTGTTATGAAGGGGATTAAAAGCCTGGAATGCAGCAAGTGAACACATTCTTCATCCCTTTCAGAACTTTAACTGATTTCTCTGCTCAGCCATCTCTGACATCAACTGATACACTTAAATAGATCCTGAAAGAGCAGTGTCATCCCCTTTTTAAGACTGAATTAACTCTTGAAGAATAAATTAGTGTTTTTTTACTCTCACTGAGGCAGACCAGAGGCCAATGTTTATGTTGTACTTAAGAAACCATCTCAAAAGCACAACACTGTGACTAGACATGACATACCGAGCTCTTGGGAAAGTCATAGCAAGAGAAAATCAGTTCTAAAAAATGACATGGGTGCATTATGCCTGTTTTTAATGTAGAAGTTATTAAACATCAAACACATGAGATGTTTGTTACAGGTGGTGAGGACAAGATGCTACCATCTCCTTAAGGTGCTTATCCAAACTTCATGATTGTACATATGTAGGAATTGAGCCAAGGCTGCTATAAATTTAAATCTACAGTTTGATTTACAATGTTCCTGTCACACCATACTAACTTCTCCTTTTATGCACAAAAGTTGTATTTTGACTATCCAAAAGAATGTTATGAGCATATGACTAGAAAAATATATGGCAAGTACCTATCTCTTCATGTCCCCCCAAAGTTATGTTATAAGAAAATTTCATTTTAATATAAACTTTACTCATTATATATTATCTGGAAAATGTTTTAGTGATTACTTCTCTTGCTGGATAAAAATGGGAGAATCCTTATGGCTTGCTCCCAAGAGTGATTTCTTTTTACTTTGAAACTATGTCATCCCTCTAAATAAGCTTGCTACCATAGAAACAAATTCCAAATACAGCTCTGAGCTCAGTGCATTCTTGCAGAAACATTTGTTTTTAAAATGCTCCATGAGTTAGGTCTCTGTTTTCCAAAGAGCATGGTTTTTAAGCAAATCATTCCTTTCCTAAAATGAATGAAACAACAAGTACCAGGAAAAATATTATACAAAACTTTCATTTTTATACTATTTTTTCCAGTTTGCTTTTTCAGTGGTTAGCTGCATCTGTATAAATAAAAAATTATTGTTCACAAGAAGTGGCCTGGAAGAATGGATAGATAAGTAGCCTTGAAATCAGGATTCCTTACATTGATGTCCTGTTACTGATACACATTTTGCTGGGTGATCTTGGGCAAGTCACATAATTTCTCAGTACCCCCAGACCACTCTCTAAGATAGTAAGTTATAAAACTGCTAGACTGTATTGGTAATGGTGGCTGTAGTGGTGAGGGTAGTGGTTGTTCTACCCCAGGAATTCCACACATTGATGAAATCACAGGTTTGCCCACATATACATATACATACACACATGCACATATAGATATACACACATATGTGTACATGTACAGGTACACATATAACACATGTGTACATCTACATATATATCTATATATACACATACATCCTTAATATTAATGTGGAGGGGTGACTTTGTATTCTCAAAAACTAGAACCAGAAATACAAATTCTAGGAAGGTTCTACTAATCTGCAAAGACTTTAAGGACAGGTCCACAGGTACCAATTTTCTGAGGACCAGACTAGCTAAGTGTGGAGCACCACCACGTAAACAGAGGGTTTAGTCACCAGATAACCATTTTGTTTGGTCAGAGTTTCCCATTATATAGTCTTCTAAGTTATAGAGGGGCTGCTATCTGCATTGGTAGGAGAACTGACATGAATGGAATTAGAGATCCTTGAAATATTGAAATGTTCTATTTGGAGTAAACAGTGATCTGCATGTAATATCTACTTCATAGGGCTATTCTAAAGCCCCAAATGACATAATGTCTTATAGAGCACTTTACACATTTTAAAAAGAATTATCAGCTCACTCATTCATTTAACACATTATGATGTTCTTTCTATGTGCTGTACAGTATGCACTGGGGGTACAAAGGCAAAAAATATAAAATATATAAAGAGCCATTTCTAGGAGGAGGGAGAGAACAAGCATTTATCATTGTTTCATCATTTGGTTCTGTCTGACTCTTTGTGACCACATGGACCATGGCGCACCAGGCCTTTTTATTCACTTTTTTTTTTCACTGTCTCTTGAAGTTTGTCCAAGTTCATGCTCATTGTTTCCACGATATTATCTATCCATCTCATCTTCTGCTGTTCCCTTCTTTTACCTTCCATCTTTTCTAACACCAGGGTCTTTTCTAAGGAGTTCCATCTCTTCATTATGTGGCCAAAGTAACTAAGCTTCAGCCTCAGTATTTGACCTTTCATTGAAGAGCCTGAATTAATTTCCTTAAGTATTGACTGATTTGACATCCTTGCTGTCCAAGGGACTCTCAGAAGTCTTCTCCAGCCCCACAATTCAAAAGTGTGAGTTCTGTGGCACTCAGCTTTCCTTATAGTCCATACGGTGTTACTAGAGAAAACATTTATTAAGCACTTACAATATAACAGGTACTATGCAAAGCACTTTACAAATATCTCATTTGATCCTCACAACAACCCTGCGGGATAGTGTTGGTATTACCCCCATTTTACAGATGACAAAACTGGCAAACAGAAGTTTGCTCAGGGTTATGCAGCTAGGAAGTGTCTGAGGTTGGATCTGAATTCAGGTCTTTCTGACTCTAGGCCCAGCACTCTACCCACTGTGCCACCTGCTGCCTATTAGTACTAGGGCACTAATTGCAGGTGGATGTGGGTGGGTGGGATGGAGAGGAAAGAGGATAGAGATAGAGTGAGAGATCCAGGATATGTTTCCATAAGGACATGCTTTTTGAGTTCAGTTTTGAAGGAAGAGAGTGATTCTATGAGGGGCTGGTGAAGAGGGATCAAGTGCATCCCAGGAAGCAGAGGGCCCATATAAAGAAAGGAGATGGCAAGTAGCCTTGGTTGGATAGCATGTAGTCCCAGGAATTATCATTTCATCAATTCTAAATTCCTTTCCAAACATCATCATTTTTCATTTATCTGGCAAGTTAAAAGGGACCATTAGTAGGTTTAATATCTTTAGCTAATACAGAGTCAGGGCCTCAGAGTCAAGGAGACATGCATTCAAGCCCCACACATAAAGGCTGTGTAACTCTCTATAAGTTCCTTAACCTCTTGTTATTGCCTCAAAACTCTCTAAAACAAAGTTTTAGATGTACCAATCTGTAGTCATAGAGGATATTTCCTCCCTGGAATTGGTCCATATATATATATAATCATAAAATAAACTAAAGCAATAAAATACAAAACCAAACAAAAACCTATAGCAAAATAGAAGCAAGAGCATATTCCTTTCTTAGTCATACAAAAAGAATGCCTTATTGTTTCATGAAAGTAATTGTCTGATAATTGTGTGTGTAAAAATAAACATGGGAGGGGCAGCTAGGTGGCGCAGTGGATAGAGCACGGGCCCTGGCGTCAGGAGTACCTGACTGAGTTCAAATCCAGCCTCAGACACTTAACACTTACCCTGGGCAAGTTCCTTAACCCCAATTGCCTCACGAAAAAACATAACAAAAAACAAAAAACAAAACAAACAAACAAAAAATAAACATGGGGACAACTAGGTGGCGCAGTGGATGGAGCACCAGTCCTGGAGTCAGGAGTACCTGAGTTCAAATCTGGCCTCAGACACTTAACACTTACTAGCTGTGTGACCCTGGGCAAGTCACTTAACCCCAATTGCCTCACAAAAATAAATAAATAAATAAATAAATAAATAAATAAATAAATAAATAAATAAATAAATAAACATGAATATGTTCAAGACTGATTAGTTTAATGGGATATTAATGTTGCTTCTTCTCCAGAAAAACCAAACCAAACCAAACCAAAAAAACCCCCATCTGATTGAAAAACAGTTGTTCTGGCAGGGTTTGGAGGTTATCTTTATTATTAATTCAGGCTAAAGCAGATTCATTCCTTTGGATCATAGTATTTAAGGAAAAAAAATCTATATTGGCTAATCAATTTATTGGCTTTAGAATGATATAATTGAATCCTGTTATGATCTTTCCAAAATTTAAATAATCAGGTGGATTTACCTGTTTAGGCAGGATATTTCTGAACTCATTGGTAGCATTCTTACCTTTAGGTGATGTGCAGAGACAATCTAAAATAGCGCATTCTATAACAAGATTATATATATATACACATACACAGCCATACAATTATTTACTGAATAGTGAGAGGCAGCATAGTATAATGCAGTGGTTCTCAAAGTGTGGTATATGGACTCCTGGGGGTTCAAGAGACCCTTTCAAAGAGTTCTTGAGGTTAAACTTATTTTTATGATAATACTAAGATGTTATTTGCTTATTACAATATGCTCGCCTTTTCTAACTACATATCTGTGGGAGGTCAGATTTTTTTTCATATACTTCAACCAAAACAACATATCACAACAGAATGAATGCAGAAAAAGACAAGAATTCATCTTGTCTTAATTCCATTATGTCAGATTTTAAAGTGATTTATAAAAAAGTTTGTAAAACAATGCCAATCTTGTATTTTTTTGTTGTTGTTCTGGAAAACACGGTTATTTTTAATTAACACATAATGGATTTATTATTGTTATTTTGAAATGGATTAATAGATTTTTAAAAAATTATCAGCTTTCACTTGTAATATGGTATATATTAATAGATATAACCCAAATAAACAAACCTCTTTGGGGTCTTCAATAATTTTTAACAGTTCAAAATGTTCTGAGACCAAAAAGTTTGAGAACCAATGGTATAGTGAATAGATCATGAGCTCCCAAACTTTTTTGGCCCCTTTGCCTTTTAGTAAACATTCTTATATCCCTTATTCAATATGAAAGGAAATAAATTCTAGAGTTTTCCATGCATATTCCCATAAGAAAAACTTTCTCCCATGTTCTCTTTAGATTAAAAAGAGATAAAATCTTGAATTTAGCATGTATATACAAAAAGGATATAAAAAACATTAACTTCAATTGAACAACAGAGTTATATATTCCCCTACCCCCTTGACAAGTTTCCCCATAATACCTGAGGGTGCTTAAACCCCAGGATAGGAAAACCTAGAATCCCTGAGGAGTAACCTCAGGATCAGGATAACATGGCTTCAAGCCCCATCTCTGATCCATACTCTCTATGTCATCTTGAGCCAAGCATTTGGCCCCACAGGGTCCCCAGGCAGTTCTAACTGCATTAAAATTGCCACTCTGCCTTGATAGTAGTTTCCTCATCAGGAACTCCTTACACCCGTGAAAATCACAATTCCAGATCATAGTCATTCACATTACTTTTCTCTTGAAGAATCAGTTTCTATGGTGACAGATGGTAGAATTTTAATTACAGCTACCATTCTACTTTCTCTTTCCATAGAAGAAGGTTTTGTGGGAGAAAGAGCAGAGGAAGGTCTTGAGCTAAAGAGCAAGAGGAAAGAGAAGAAAGAGTTGTCTGGGCCACTAAGAGATGAAATTACTTGCCCACTGAACAGCATAGCATCTGAGTACTCAAAGGAAACTAATTGAATGAAGAAGACAAATAGATAAACAATAGTTATTTGGGACTCCAGCATGTCCCTTTCAGACCTAAATGTTTTATTTTTTGTTTTGTTTTGTTTTGTTTTGCAGGGCAATGGAGGTTAAGTGACTTGCCCAGGGTCACACAGCTAGTAAGTGTCAAGTGTCTGAGGTCGGATTTGAACTCAGGTACTCCTGAATCCAGGGCTGGTGCTTTATCCACTGCGCCACCTAGCTGCCCCCAGACCTAAATGAATGTAAGACAAAAACTAAGAAAAAATTTGCTTCAAGTAAAATTTTAGAAAAAATAGATATAATATATTTACCATAATTACTGAATGAGAATCATAAGAATATACATATTTTCAGCTTTTATAGCAGCTTTCAAAAATTAAACATGGATTTGAGCAAAATAAATTCACAAAGAAATTTTGTTTTGTTTTTGTTTTTTTTAAAGCCATGCAATTATACTTCCTCAGGATTGTTTGGTTTTGTTTTTGTTTTTGTTGGGGGCGGGGCAGCCAATAAGGGTTAAGTGACTTGCCCATAGTCACACAGCTAGTAAGTGTCAAGTGTCTGAGGTCAGATTTGAACTCAGGTCCTCCTGAATCCAGGGCCAGTGTTTTATCCACTGTACCACCTAGTTACCCCCTACAAAGAAATTTTAAAAACAGAAATGTTGTTTTTTTTACTGAACATACCTTTTTACCGACCAAAAATTATAATCAATCTAATCATGTGGATTGCTCTTAGTGGACTGCTTTCTAACCACTGATACTCAGCCTGAACTCACTTCCTGGTTACTAACATAGTCCTATCCTCACATATTTACTCCACCCTAGTGATTTTGAAGACCTAGCTGCTGATGTATAACCTGCTTCCTTTCCTAAACTGGCCTCAAATCTATTCCCACAATGTCCCACTTCCAAAGATCTACCTATTTCCCATTTTGAATGCTTGCTCCATAATTAACAAACTTCATTTCATCTTAAACCACTTCCTTTTTCATTCCTTACATTGTTCTTGCTCTCACTGAGCTATAGGTGCCTCTTGATGACCCCTCTTCCCTTTTCATCCTTGCTAGGACTGGCTACACTTTCTCTCATATTCCTCTGACTCAGTAGTCCTGGTGCAAGTCAGAATACTCTTTGCTCCCCATTGCAATAAGCAGGTGCTTCCTCTGTCCCCTTCACTAAGCAAATTCTCTTCCTTTAAACTTCACACAATCTAAATTGATCACCCAATATAGATCCTGGTGGTGATTATCTTAGAACTCCCCTAGCAATTTCTTGTTCCTTTCTTTGTTTTTTTTTGTTTTGTGTTGTTTTGTTTTTTAGTGAGGCAATTGGGGTTAAGTGACTTGCCTGGGGTCACACAGCTAGTAAGTGTTAAGTGTCTGAGGCGGGATTTGAACTCAGGTACTCCTGAATCCAGGACCAGTGCTCTATCCACTGAGCCACCCAGCTGCCCCTGTTTTTTTGTTTTTTTTTTTGTTTGTTTTATTCTTGTTCCTTTCTAAATCATCATCCTTATACTGACTACATATTCCTTCCCTTCCCTATCCCTACCATACATACATACTCTACTCTCAAATCCCTATGTCCCTTTTCCTATCATCATTCACACTTTTTAAAACCCCAAACCTGGATTACTTCCATGATCTTACTCCTTAGCTCCTATGTACTTGCTGCTTAATGAAGATGGAAGAAAAAAAAAAATGATGAAATTATGCTGACTCAGCACACTACAAATTTATGTCATGCCAACTTAACTAAGGCTCAAGTACATTAAGTCATAAATTCTATTTCCCCCTAATTAGTTCTCTCTCACACTCTCCACAGAAATGATTCCAAAACTTCCTTTCCTCAATCCTCCCATGGTACCCTTCCCCCTTCCACCACAATTTGCAGCCAAAAATTTACACTTCAACAACAACAATAAAAACAACAACACCATTTCCCAAGACACTCTCCTTTTCCCCTCCTCACCTGACAGAATTCAGATTTCTCCCTTCATTGTTTCTCCCTTTTTTCCAGTCTCAGATAAAGAAGTGACTCTTCTCCTTGCCAAGGCAAACCCTCTTTATATAGCCTTGATCTTATCCCTTCTCATCTTCTCTGGCAAATTCTAACCTCTATCATCTTTATTCTCTCACTAATCTCTAATCTCCATCTATAAACTGGATGTTTCCCTACTTCATATAAACATGCCCATGTCTCCTCCAGCCTTTATTTGTGTGTGTGTGGTGGTGGGGCAATGTGGGTTAAGTGATTTGCTCAGGGTCACACAGCTAGTAAGTGTCAAGTGTCTGAGGCTGGATTTGAACTCAGGTCCTCCTGAATCCAGGGCCTTATCCACTGTGTCACCTTGCTGCCCCCAAAGTCATATAATTCTTGCTGGAAAGATGTGGGCAAGAGGATAGTGTGATATGATAACTTCATAAATAATTTAATGGTTAGACCCAAAGAGTCAATGATTGCATGTTAAATTAGAAGATGCCTGAGATCTGAGTTTGGCCCTGTGATGCTTAACATTTTGTCAGCAGCTTGAATAAAGGCCTATATGATGAGCTAATCATAGTTACAGACATAGTTACAGATAACACAAAGCTAATATGGGATAGCTAACACATTAGATGACACAGGATACAAAAAGATGCTGAAAGTCTTGAGCATTTGGATGGCTCCTCTATAAGAGGAAATCTAATAGAGATAAATATAAAGCTTTATACTTGGGTTTTAAAAAGTCAACTTTATAAATAGATGGGGAGGCATGGTGAAATAGAAGTATGACTGAAAAAAATCTGAGGGTATTAGTGGACTACAAACTCAATATGAATTAGCAGTGTGATATAGCAGTCAAAAAAGGTAATGCAATCTTTTGGCTCCATTAGGAAAGACATAACTTCTAGGAATAGGAGGTGATAGTAGCTATGCATCTCTATACTCTGTCTTGGTTAGAATATATCTGCAAACTATGTTTAATTTTAAGTGTCACACTTTAAGAAAGAAACTGATCAACTGGAAAGTACACAGAAGAGGACGACCAGGATGATGAAAGCTCTTGAATCACATAATCTTGTTATATGAGCATCAATTGAAAGAATTTGGCATGTTTGGTCTGATGAAATTGGAAGTGGGGGGAAGAAATTTCATAACTTTATAACTGTAGAGGCAGCTAGATGGTACAGTGGATAGAAAACTAGACCTAGAGTCATGAAGACCTGAGTTCAAATCTGACCTTAAACACTTACTAGCAGTATGCTCCTAAGCCAGTCATTTAACCTCTATCTGCCTCGGTTTCTTCATCTGAAAAATGGGAATAATAAAAGTGCCTACCTCCTAAGGTTGTTGTGAGGATCAAATGAGATAATAATTGTAATGTGTTTAGCACGGTGCTTGGTACATAGCAAGTGGTATATAAATGTTATCTGTAATTATTAAATGTCAGGTCTAGGTCTTCTCTTGATCATACATATCCTTGATGATGGCTTTTATGTCACTTTCAATTTATTAATCATCACTAGCAATATGTTTTATTTCAGGCTTTTAGTATTTAGAGCTAGAAGACCTTCAGGATTATCTGGTTCCATTCTCCTTATTTTATAGATAGGAAAACTGAGATCAGGATAGTGGAGCTGTGATTCGAACCCAAATTCTCTGACTCCAACCCATTGATTGAACTACTAGTCCATATACTTTCTCATTTTTGTAAAATCTTTTTTAATGGTCTATACATATATGGAAGGTATCTTCCAAGAAAATATGAGTTGAAACAAGCAAGCCTTTGAAAACAATTTTGTGAAGCTGACCACCTTTTTAGTCCACAAATGACCGAGTTTATAGACTATAAGATGTTGCTCCCCATGTTGTTTGCTAATTTTAACAAGCCAGTTGACTGCATAGATTTTTCTTTGTCTCCCATATGTATGTTGATATGACAAAATCTTGTGACAATTCAACAACAGAAATCACTTAGTTCAGTGACTAGGTATTAACATTTGGGACTTCCATATAAAGCATGCTCATTAGTATTTAGGAGGATATCTTGCACTGAATTGAAGCAAAATAAGTTTTTCATGTTGAGGGATATGTTCTTCACATGTTCCTATTTGCATATGACATTGTGTTAATTATGCTGAGTTCTGGAACATTAAAAAGTCTCTAGCAAAATCCATAATTATTCAAAGGAAGTTGGTTTGGGGGCAGCTAGGTGGTGCAGTGGATAAAGCACTGGCCCTGGATTCAGAAGGACCTGAGTTCAAATTTGACCTCAGACACTTGATACTCATTAGCTGTGTGACCTCGGGCAAGTCATTTAACCCCCATTGCCCCACAAAAAAAAAGAAAAGAAAAGAAAGCAAAGGAAGTTGGTTTAACTATCCACGGTGGAAAACAGAAGTGGATGAAAATGACTATTAGCTCTGATATGAAGGAGAATACATAACCAATTCTTTTAGTGGTTAGAATGTTCTTATATATTTTATGTAAATACACATATGTGTATATATACACAAACATACATGTACTATATGTAACATAACAGTGGATAAAGAGCTGATCTTGGAGTTAAGAAGACCTTGATTCATGCTTCTAACCTCTAAGACATACTATCTACATGATCCTAATGGAAAAGCCACTTAACTCTGCAGGGGCTGGTTTTCATTGGCAGAGGAAATTTTTCATTGGAATTTCCTTTTACCATTGAAATAACAAATCTGGATCAACAAAAGAGGACTCTGCGTGTGTGTGTGTGTGTGTGTGTGTGTGTGTGTGTGTGTGTGTGTGAGAGAGAGAGAGAGAGAGAGAGAGAGAGAGAGAGAGAGAGAGAGAGAGAGAGAGAGAGAATCATGTATAACTTAAGCAGGTGCTAGAGAAGTACAATTAATTGGAACCCAGCATTATATAAAGGGAAAAAATTAACTATATCACATTTTGCAATGTTTTCTTTCTTTCTTTCTTTTTTGGATTTTTTTTTTTTGGTGGGGAAATTGGGGTTAAACGACTTGCCCAGGGTCACACAGCTAGTAAGTGTCAAGTGTCTGAGGTCAAATTTGAACTTAGGTCCTCCTGAATCCAGGACTGGTGCTCTATCCACTGCACCACCTAGATGCCCCATTGCAGTGTTTTCAATGACCACAAATTACCCAGTGTTCTAAAATCCATCTCTTAAGCATAAACAGTAATTACGCTGCATGGTTATAAATCAGGCAATTTCACAATCTCAGAAGATGGCATGTGATCTAGTGGGTACTGCCAATATGTATGGGAAAAAATTGAAAACTAGAATGTATTTATATTGTAACAATATAAATGTAATTTCCAGGAAACTATATATACACATATATAATTTATATATAATATATACATATGTTGATTCTACATTACTACATGTTAAGTATAGAATATCTCTGTGTGTGTGTGTGTGTGTGTGTGTGTCTGTATGCAGGTAGAAAATCATCTGGAACTTTAAAAAAAATTGTAAATGTACAGTTTGTACCATTTACGCAGTAATGCATTTCTGCAAATTTGCATTAATTTCTTAATCATTCTGGGTAACTTGTTTTGCTATGCAACTATCCTTGAAGCACAATCATACCTTCACCTCTAAGTTTCTAATGAGCAATTAGCTCATGCAGTAATATTACAGAGAGGTCCCCCAAGAAGTGTTAATACACATAACATCTTTCTACCAGCTTCCTGGGGTCAAACTAGCAATGAGGACTTTGCTGATATGTATAACAATCAACAAACATACTGTTACTTGCAGTATTGTCGCCTATTCCTCAGGTGACAGAAAGGGATAAAACAATGTTTGGATGTAACCATTGTAATCATTGAAGTCTTAAGACTCCCAAATAGTGGTCACCAAGGGCAGGACATAGTCTTCCTACGTTCATTTATTTGTACGCGAACAGAGATTTAGTTATTTGTCCAGGGTCACACCACTGGTAAGTGTCTGAAACCAACTTTGAACACAGGTCTTCTAGATTCCAGGCCTGGTACTCTATCTACTGCACCACCCAGCTGCCTGCAAATGATTCCCAAATCTCTATCCTCAATTTGAACCCAACTCCAGACCTCCATACCCAGGCCTACAGGACGTGTCAAACTGATCATCCCACTGGCACCTCAAATTCTACATTAATTAAATTAAAATTATCATTAAATTTAAGTTTAATTAATACATTAAAAACAAAATGTTCTTGCTTCTCCTAATCCTACTTTTCTTTCTAACTTCACTATTTCTGGGTTACTACCCTGTCTCCATTATTTGTACCACTGGGGTTATCTTTTTTACTTTCTTCTTCCTCATATCTCATATCTAATTAGTTAACAGCTTCTGTAAATTCCACATCTTACATTTCTTGCATTACTCCATGACTCTTTATTTCTGTTGTCAAAATCCTTATATAGGCTCTCATCATTTATCAAAATTTCTGGATTATTGAGATGCCTTAGAGGTATTCTTGACCCCACACTTTTCCTTCCAGTAGGTCTTTCATAATTCCAGATTGGACCATGATATGACTCCTCTAGAACAAGAAAATCTCTATTGGGAACCTATTACCCAATGGCCCATTGAGAAGTGACATTCAAGGCTCCACTTAATCTGGTACTACTCTACTCCTCCCTCACTTCAATATGATTCAGTGGAAGTCATGACATTGCCCAATGTCATGGTCCTCTTGGGGAACAAAGGAAAAACAACAGTAGCAACTGGTCATGGGAAGTGAGTAGATTGAGCAACTGAGTGATTAGGGTATTTGAGGGAGAGGCGATATGTATGTTGAAGTGACCAATCATGAGGGAATGAGTTACAGAGGAGAAAAAGACTGAACTATATATTGAAATCATTGAAGAAGAAAGGAGAATGGAAAGACACACTCAGAGAAATAACCAGTTTGACCAAAGACTGGCATTATTTCATGTTTGTCTTTGTATTTCTAGTACAAGTACATTGCCTGGTACACAGTTGGCACTTAATACATGCTTGCTTGATTGATATAGCTTAGTGAGAGGGAAATCTGCAACCAGGTTGTGATTAGACATAATTCAACAATTGAATTCAATTCTACAAACATTTATTAAGTGCTTACAGCATGTAGAGTACAGTGCTAGGGATTGGGAAAGATAAAAGGTTGAGTAAGGTACATTCCGTATCCCCATGGACCCTATAGTCTAGTAGGGGACTAGAACACATACAGAGATAACGATAGTAAAAGTTGGTACCTGGATCATAGGTTTACCAGAGTTATCTTATAATGTTCACCATATACCCAATGCCCCACCCACTATGCCATGCTGTCTCTGATGGAAAGTGCCTAAGAGAGATGGAACTGTTCTGTGAGAGGGGAAAGGCTGCTTCTAGTGGGGAAGAGCCCCAGAGGTTTCCTGAAGACAGTAGCATTTGACTTGAAATGTAAGGAATTGGCAAGTGCTAAACAAGCATTAAAAATGGGGGGTGGGGAAGCATTCCAGACAAATATTATGAATAAAGGCATGGAAGTGGGAAAGGAGAAGGCATGTCTGGAATAATATGTGGTTCAGTCTGGCTAGAGATTAAGAATATAGAATCAGTATGCAATAGGCCTTGGGAAGTTTCAAAGTCTGGAGGGTCTCGAATGGCAGGTTAGGAGTTTGAACTCCTTTCAGTAGGCAATCATTTAGAGATTTTGATCAGAGGAGTGACTGGATTCATGTATAAAAAAAAGTTAGTGTTAACAGTGATGTCAGGGATGAGATGAGAAGATTGTAACAGTGGTGTCAGGGAGGCAATGGAAGTAGGAACACTAGGGAGGAGGCTGTTTCAATAATCCAGATGGAAAGAAGGTCAGTGTGGTTGGTGGTAGTGGGATCAGAGAGAACGGAACAATTTGAAATATATTATGGAATTAGAATTGACAAGACTCAGTAATGGGAGGTAGGGTAGAGGAAAGAATCAAAGATAATACCAAAATATGTAGACACACGTGTATATATATTTATACATGTATATAAATATATATATATATATACATATACATATATATACACATTTATATATGCATGTGTATATGGGGTGTATTGATTGTTCAAGGAAGATTAGCCCTTTGGTGTTAGGGCTTGCGGATTCCTTTTCTTTTTCTTTCTTCTTTTTTTTGGGGGGGAGGTAAGGCAATTGGGGTCAAGTGACTTGCCCAAGGTCACACAGCTAGTAAGTGTCAAGTGTCTGAGGTCAGATTTCAACTCAGGTCCTCCTGACTCCAGGGCTGGTGCTCTATCCACTGCGCCACCTAGCTGTCCCCCCTGGATCCCTTTTCAAAACTGCCTTGCCACTTTTGGTATCCACCTGGCATTCAACTCCCACCTGTGGCTCCAAGAAGCTACAGCATGCACAGCAACCACACCCCGGCAAACCCTCTCAGCAGATGTGCTAAACCAGGCTGAGGTTCACCAACAGGCCTCAAACTCATCAGTGACGCCTAGCATGTGAAAATTTGAGTAGGAGAAATAAGGCGTTGAAATAAGAATTTGGAGTTATCAATTTAGGAGGAGATTGCCAAGTGAAAGAATGTTCAGAAAGAGGAGATGGAGAAGAGTGTTTTATTAGATGTGGAAGAGGATGAGGCTACACTGTTCATTCGGGCCCTTATCAGCTCTCTCACCTGGACTATTGCAATAGCGTTCTAAATGGTGTCTCTAACGTTGTTCAGTCTTTCCCCTTCCAATTCATCTTCTACCCAGCTGCCAAGATGATTTTTCTAAAGTATGGGTCTGACCCCCTTTCCCCCCTCCCCATCTCTCTCTCACACATACACACACACCCCTCCCCTCACCCCAACAATGAGCTATAGCAGCTCCCTAATGGATGCCATCAGGATCAAATATAAACCCCTTTTGACATTTAAAGCTCTTCATAATTTTGCTCCTTCCCACCTTTTCATATGCTCTGGCAACACTGGTCTATTTACAATTTTCCATGTTTGGAACAACAATCTATCTCTCATCTCCACTCTTTTCTACTAGCTATCCCCTAGGCCTAGAATGCTCTACCCCCTCATTCCCATCTCTTATCTTTCCTTGATCCCTTTAAGACTCACCTATCGGGGTTGGGGGCAGCTAGGTGGCACAGTGGATAAAGCACCAGCCCTGGATTCTGGAGGCCCTGAGTTCAAATGCAGACTCAGACACTTGACACTTGCTGTGTGACCCTGGCCAAGTCACTTAACCTCATTGCCCTGTAAAAAAAAATTAAAATAAAAAACCTAAAAATTAAAAAAAAAAAAGACTCACCTACTCCAGGAGGAATTTTCTAGTCCCTTCCCCTCACCCCCTCCCAGCACCAGGTACTAGTACTGTAACTTTTTTTTTTTGTGAGGTAATTGGGGTTAAGTGATTTGCCCAGAGTCACACAGCTAGTAAGTGTTAAGTGTCTGAGGCCAGATTTGAACTCAGGTCCTCCTGACTCCCAGCCCAGTACTCTATCCACTGTGCCACCTAGCTGCCCCAGTACCATAACTTCTTAAGGTGCCTTCCATCTAATGTGACTATATCTTGTATCTACCTAGTTGTTTACACTTTGTCACCCTCCTCCATTCCCTAATTGGCCTTTCTTTGTATCTTTTTAGTGCTTAGCACAGTGTCTGGAACATAGGCAATACTTATGCTTACTCTGAAAAAACAACCAGAGGACATTTTCCTGGAAATTGCCAAATAATTGTCATGTATGGAATAAGGGTTAATTGGAGCTTGATTTCATTCCAAAACTATATGAGCTTTCACCACTTTTTTCCTGAGGATAAGCTCATAAAGTATACTTATGAGCTCCATCATACTTGTCGTCCATATCCTCCTTATCAGCAACGCCCTGATAACTTCATCCATTTAATAAATACCTCCACATACCCCTTATTAGCTAACACCTGATAACTCAGAAAACATTCTAGTTTCAAACATTCCCCTCAGCTAGCTACTGTTTTCAAAGATCCTGAAGTGTAAGTCTGAAAACAGATGTAGTACATAACATCTTGCTTCCCCAAAATTGCTATCCTAGAACTCTCCAAGGGTAGGGAGCATCCTTATACTCATCATGACACAGAGGGGACTTTTCCTACTAAAAAGCCAAACCTGGGAAGCCATCTTTAGAGTTGCCATAGTACTCCAGTTTGGGGAACTGACAACTATCACCCCAACATGGACACAGAGCTGGAGGTCCGTAGCATCCCAGTCCTATCTTCAGACATCTGTACATAATATAATGAATCTCCTTTGAACACTTAAATCTTGTACACGGCTTTCCTTTCCCACTCCTGAGTGCAGAGCTTTAGGTCATCCCCACAATATTCGGAGGGGAATTTGCCAGGATCCAAAAGAATTGAAATAGGTTGGCAAAAATGATCAAGTTTCCTAGTTCACTTTTGAATTCCTCATTGCGATCGATGAAGTGAGTGGTCCTTATTTAGAAGGCCCTTGAATGCAAGGCTAAAGTGCTTGGAATTATCATAGAGACGGTTTTGAAAAACCAGAACACTGTCTTAGAAACATCATTCCTGTTAAGGGGTGTATGTAGCTCAGGCCCCTTTGTCATTGGACCCCTTTGGCAATATGAGGAACCTTATGAATACCTCAGAATAATGTTTTCAAATGAACAAACTGCATAGGATTACAAAGGAAACTGGTTATATTGAAACAGTTATCTATATATAATAAGTATATATATATATATGTGAGTGTGTATGTGTATATATGTGTTCATATGGATACATGCACCCATGCTCACTTGCACGGACACACACACACACTTACAATCAGTTTGCAAACCCCAGTTTAAGAACCTTTGGTGTAGAACCTCCCTACCCTTGGAAAAAAGAAGAGAGCCCAAAAGAGAGCTTTGGAGAATTCCTGAGGTTAATACTCACAACCAAATAAGGATGTCAAAGAATAGACTTGATTACAGGTCTTTCTAACTCCAAGAACAGATCTCTATCCATTACACCATTATACTTCTCAAATATTTACATAATTAAGTGTAGGGTGAGGGGAGAAGCTAATCTATTTGCATTTATTGGATTACAGGATACTTCTTGATTTCACTTTTCTAGTACCCAGAATTTCTTTCTCTTTCAATCACGATGCGTTAATGGTGCTTTTTGGGGGTGGGGGGCAGGGCAATGAGGGTTAAGTGACTTGCCCAAGGGCACACAGCTAGTAAGTGTCAAGTGTCTGAGGCCGAATTTGAACTCAGGTCCTCCTGAATCCAGGGCCAGTGCTCTAGCCACTGTTCCAACCAGCTGCCCTCTACTTTTTTTTTTTTTGAAGTGCTCATCAGAATTTTGCTTTTATGATTGTTTTGGTCTAGTTGATGTTGCTTTGCTGGTTTTGTTGTTGTGGTTGTTTTGTTTTTTTACAACACTGGAATATGACATAGCTGTTGCAGAATTGGTAAGATACTAGTCACACACTGACCCGGGCTAGTACAAAGTGAGCATTCTCACACTAGAACATCAGGGACTTGGTACAAACATTACCTTCCAAGGCAGGGATACTTTCTCTACAGAGAGGTTCATTTTGGACCACTCTCTCCGACAGCCCTGTAACAAGGTAACAATCTTTAACAATCTTTTGTTTTGAGAAATCAAAACAGAACATTCTCCTTTTTGCTTTCTGAGTTATGGGACACGCAGGAGCAGATTCGCAAGAGGGCATCATACTCTCCCTTCCCAGGATGGGTGTTACGGAACAGCATCTTTCAGGGGGCTTCTTCTCCTGGGGTTAATAAATCTACTCCTCATCCCCTTTGTCTTTCTCTTTGTTTTCTAAGAAAGCATCTCTTATTAAACTAATGGCCTGGAAACAGCGCATGTCCTAGCAAAAATTAGGGCCTAAGGCCACCAACAGAGCAATCTGTCAAAGGGCCCCTCCCCTCCTTTAGCAAGCCTCTGGGGCTTCATTTCAACTCCCAGGAGAACTGCTAAATTGGGGTTCTGAAACAGCCCGCAGGGGCCTCCCAGGTAGCCCCTAATCATCTGCGGGCAAAGACAACAGTCCTGCTTGCCTCCCAGAGGCAGGCATAGAACTGATCCGCCCCACACCTTCCCAGCCACAACTGGCCTTAGCCTAGGAAGGTATTTGAAGCGCAATGTGATTGGCGCGCCCTCGCAACCCGCTGGGCTGCCATTGGCTGTCCCGCGCCTTTGTTTCCTTTTTTCCACTCCGCAGTCCGAGCCCCTTCAGGACAGCGGAAGTTTCACTGCTTGCAGGCTAAGCTCGCCTCTGGGTTTGGGCTTGCAAGAGAGCTGCAGCTCACACCGGGCAGATCTTCTGGGCGCCTCCCAGTAGCAACCAGCCAAGCCGAGCCAGCCTGGGTCGCCGCTAAGGTCCCATCGCTTCATTCTCTGGGCGGGAGGGAGGAAGCCCTGGGCAAGAGAATCATGGATCTGGAGAACAAAATGAAAAAGGTAAGGGTGGCAGGAAATACAGTCACCTGAGCTGGGCAGCACTCCTGCAGCATCTCACCCCCGGGTGTCCCCCAACCCCGGGCTTTTGGCCAGCCCCTTGCCTGGGGATAAAACTGCAGTGAAAATGCGCCCTGGAAGCTTGAAGCTTAACAGGACCCAGGTATCCCGCCCGACCCGGGCTTCAGGTACCCCGCCTGCTGGGGACGGAGGGAGTGGCTGACCTCTCCCTAACTTCCTTGAAACAAAAGGCGAGACTGGGAGGGAGAGAGGGAGAAAAAGAAAGGGAGAACAAGAAAGAAACTTCTTGGTTCTGCCTAACCACGTTCCGGTTGCTTGCAAGTTGACATCAGCAACCTCAGCCTTACCGGGGAAGCTGATTGGAAAGGGGGGTTAAGAGGAGACGCCCTGAGACCGGGGCACATTCTTTTCCTGTCTCAGGAAATGTGTCTTGGGCTTTCGTGGTTTTCAGGGCACTGGTCTGACTCCAACAAGCCTGCGGAAAAGGCTCATTTTTCATTCTTGTTCAGGCCGCACGCAGGATTGCGGGACCAGGGCGCTGATTTTCATGAAACCTGTTTCTTCCGGGTTCCTGGTTAATTTTTTGAAACGTGACGATGGCTGGGCATCCTCTGTTTAATGGGGTTTGATATCCATGTGTTATCTCCAAAAGAAACCATGCTTCCCTTTCCACTCCCCCTTCACTTGATGACAGTATACCACAAACAGAGATTGGTAAGAGAATAGGAAAGGGCTAGCAACTTTTCCCCCTGCTTTGATTGAGGCTGGCTGTCAGTGATAGACGAGCTATAGTCTTTCCAGACACTCCTGCCAATAACAGTCACCTGAGAGGAAGAGGGGCGGGGGGGGGGGGGGGGGGGGGGGGGGAGGAGGGGGGGAGCTGGTGAGTCACAAAAAGTGGCAGTTCCAGGTTAAGCTCTCATTGCACTAGGTGGAAGATAACATCTTTGGGAATCTTAACAGTCTTTGTGCATTATAAATGTAAAAGTAGGGGGATTTCTGACCAGAGGAGAAAATGGAAATTTTAGAGACTTTAATAGTTAGCATATATATCTCAGTGACCTATCCATAGCAAGCAGTATTGCTGTCTATATTTTTAAAAATCAAATTTCTTTTGCAAGCAGGATTTCAGAAGGCTTTTTTGTTTTGTTTTTGGCTTAAGGAAACCAAAGAGAAGAACAACAAAACACAGCATAAACTTGGACATTCTATGACCAAGCCACCACATAAATGGGAACATGAGAAACAGGAAGACATATGAAGGGCTGACTATACGGATACCTTCCAGCATGACTTCTTTTTCTATTTGTTTTAAAATAGTCGTTCAATCTCTTCTTTTAATCTTCCTATTGACAAATTTCTGTTCCTGCTGGAAAGTTTTCTGTGTCATTGAAAATTGCTTTCTAGTGACAAGGATATCCTGAGAGGTTGTTTTTCAGAGACAAAAGCTTGTTTTTTGAAGTTTACTAAAGGCATTTCTGTGGTCTTACTGTTGGCCAGATATATTGATTGAAATTGTTTGTATTTTTTTAAATGCAAACATCCAAAACACTTTTTGAAAACATTTTAAAGAAGATCCGGTTGTTTGGAGGGTAAATATCCAGTGTGTAAGTAAATAACTGAACCAGCAAGGAAGAAATTGACCAATTCTTTATAAACAGTTGTGTAGCATTGCTGTTTTTTTACAAATATTCCCAATATGGACTTTGACATATAGTGTCATTATGGTGTGGTCTGTTTTTATCCTTTACAGCACCCAACACTCAAAACTTAACTTTTTATACTCTGTATTTTTTATTGAAAAGTATTTAACTTCAGGAACAGAGTTATTGAAATAGCCTGATATTGAAGTTAGTTGCCAAACTAAGTTTTCCTCACAGATCCAAAATCTTAAGTGATAAACTAAGCTACTTGTTTGTATCTTACCCATACCTAAACTCTCTCCACCCCCTGCACCTTTTTAGTTTTCTGGACTTCCATCTGGGAGAAAAGCCAACTCCACACGGTCCTGCACTCCCATTTGGAAACATAAACCCTATACTTACTTCTCCTAAAAGTTTTTAAGGAAATGAAAAGTAACTCACAGGTTGAAGACCCATGGCTTAGGGGAAGGGCCTCAGTAAACTCAACTTTAAACTAAAAACATTGAACCTGCATTCCTGGGGGGGGAAGTTTGCTTTCAGCAGAATTTCTGGCCAAACTTATCTGTGACTTTTCAGTTAATGTCTTCCGTTTATCCTCCCCCCTTCCCCCCAGTCCATCAATTTCCCAGTATTCTTACTTCTTGACTTAAATGCATGAGAAACTAAGCAGTTTTATTGTCTTGAGTAAAACCAGCATCAAAATTGGCACAAATTATCAGAACAGTGAGGCTGCATCTTTATAAACTAAACTTGATGTTCCATTTTAAGACACTTCTGTCTTTTCTAGACCTAAATAAGAGGGCCAGCATCAGTGATTCCATAAAGAATTTTGATCAAATTATGGGAGAATCTACCTTATTTTTTCTATTAACTTTTTTCTTCAAATGAAAAGTGTTTAGCTGGGTTTTGTATTTTGTACATCACCTACACGGTGTGCTGTAGCAGTGGATAGGGTAGTATCCGATGTTACAGTTAGAAACTGAGCATTAAAACAGTTCTCTCTTCCTTGGATTAGTCAGAAGCCTAAAACCATTACCACAAACTCCAGACAGATTCTTTGGTTCTCCTAGAGTTTTGTTACGTCATGTATCATGTTTAAAAATTAGAGTTGCTGAAATATCTGTTCTATAGAGATTTTTTTTTACCGTGTTCCTACTATGGTAGGGTTTAGCTTACAAGACTTGCCAGTCTTAGGATGCATTTCAGCCTCTTTATGAAAAGTTTTTTCATCCTCATTGCTTTGTGTAAGCAGAGCCCACATCTAATTGGAAAAAAAAAAACCCAAAACAATAGCACCTGACAAATCAAAACCAAAGCCTCATTTTGTGGTGATTAGAAAATTGTGGCCCACGGCCAACTGCTTTCTGCTTTTCCATATAGACTATTATTCCACGTGAACCATTTTTTTGTTTTTGTTTTTGGTGAGGCAATTGGGGTTAAGTGATTTGTCCAGGGTCACACAGCTAGTAAGTGTCAAGTGTCTCAGGCTGGATTTGAACTCGGGTCCTCCTGACTCCAGGGCTGGTGCTCTATCCACTGTGCCACCTAGCTGCCCCCATTTTTTTTTTTTAATATACTAGAAGATGAGAAGGGAATGTCCATTCCTTCATACTAGTTGGAATGACTATAGGTTGTTTTTCTCTCCTATCTTTTTTTTTTGGCAGTGCAATGAGGGTTAAGTGACTTGCCCAGGGTCACACAGCTAGTAAGTGTCAAGTGTCTGAGGCTGCATTTGAACTCAGGTCCTCCTGAATTCAGGGCCTGTGCTTTATCCACTGCACCACCTAGCTGCCCCCTTTTTCTCTCCTATCTTGTACCTTTCAATTGCACCCCTTTTAGCTTCTTTCTTTTATTTGTTTGTTTGTTTTTTAGTGAGGCAATTGGGGTTAAGTGACTTGCCCAAGGTCACACAGCTAGTAAGTGTTAAGTGTCTGAGGCCGGATTTGAACTCAGGTACTCCTGACTCCAGGGCCGGTGCTCTATCCACTGCGCCACCTAGCTGCCCCTAGCTTCTTTCTTTACTTTCATTTCCTTTTTTTCTTAAAAATGGTTTGATAGAGAAAAACATTATCTTATTTTGAAAATATTGTAAGCAAGTTTATATTTTACAGTTTAAAGTTCATCTGGGATTTCTCCTTCTTGGCATCTTGTGAGTATTTCATAGCGATTGCCCAAGGTGACACAGGTGGCATAGTCTGTATTTGAACTCTTACTCCAAGTGCAGCATTTTATTGTACCATGCTGTCTCTGAACACCTTATAATCTTTATTCTTCATTGTCAATTTGGGCAAGTCACTTATGTTATAATGACCTAAAGCTGCCTCCTGTGTTCCATGATGGGGGGAAGAGATATGTCTAGGTTATTTCTAAGTTCCTTTCTAAACTCTAAAATCCTATGAAGTAATTGAGGAACAGGGATACAACTGAAACTCGTATTCACCTGCCTTTGTTTTAGGAGGTATAATTGCTAGGGCACAAATCCCAGGGGTTCCATCATTCCCCTTTGGTCTTGACTTTGCCAATGATACTTACAGCCAAGGAGTTGAGCATGCCTCCTCACCCTTCCATCTCCTATTGAGTGCTCTTTTCCCTTCAAATATGGGCTACCTAAGCCCAGAAGCATCCTTGGGGACCAGGTTTGTTTTTTCTTCCCATTGTCTTTTAGTTTATGATGTTCCTCTTTACCCCTACCTACTGGCTTTCCTGGCATCTATCCTTCAAGACTCAAACATCTTAGTGTTCTCACTATGAAATGAGGACATGAAGACAGAAACTTTGAAAATTTCTTTTTTAAAAAAAGGATTACTGGATTTCAGTACTTGGTACACCATGCCCTTATATAGGAAGGAATACATGAAGTCTGTGAAATTTTGAATGGAAGGTAACTCCCAGTATGGGAAGTCACTCCAATGTAGATACATATGTTTATGATTCAGTAGACTTAGATTGGTGGTTGAAGCATGTAAAATTAAATAAATTGTCCATGTAAGAAATGGAATTGTAAGCCAGGTTTTCCTGACTCCAAGTTCAGTATTCTGTTTATACCATGCCCTTATCCTGGATTTAAATATAGTTTCATTAAATTAATTATTTCCTTTTTTCCCCTTTCTGTAAAGTAATTTAAGGGTGCAGGGTGCTCAACTATGTAAAACTTGAGACTAAAATGCAACATTAACACACAGTCCACGCTTTTGCCTAGGTTCTCAATGAGAACTAGTTAAATGATGCCAAGTTGAAAATGCCCATGTTTCTTTTCTAACACAGCCAGAAACAGAGTAAACATCAGAAGTAGGCAAGAAAAGCAGCCACCTTTAGAACGAGGAGCACATTTTGTCAAGACTTTAGGAAAATAAACATATTTTGAAGGGCAGAATATTCTATTCTCCATCATGTTTATTTTTTGATAAATCCAATTTCATTTGTTTACAATGAAAGATTCAAAACCTCCCATGGATAGAGTAAACCTAGGGAATTCCATTTTTAAACTTTGCCACAGAGATAACCATATTCTTTGTTTCAGCTTTGCCTAAAAGGAGAAATGACATGAGATCTGGGTCTCTGGACTCAAAATTAAGTGCTTGAGATTCTGAATCAACAGAAATCTGAGAAGTCTAGTTTTTAAAAAAATTAAACAGATTTCATATAATGCGTATGTTCTGACTTTTATATGTTATTTTCACAACTGAAGTATATTTCTGCATAGAATCAGGAGTCAAGAAGGCCTGTACTCAAATCCAGTCTCAGATAAGCAGTGGCTGTGTGATTCTGGACAAGTCACTTAACCTTTGTTGTTGTCAGTTTCCTCAACTGTAAATAACAGTACTTACCACACAGGGCTGTTGTGAGGATCAAATGAGATAATATTTGTAAGAGACTTAGCACAGCATGTGGCACATGTGCTCTTATTAAATACTTTTTCCCTTGCTTCTTTTTTATTCTTTTAAAAAAAATTCATAAGCAAAACTGAATCAACAACCTGCAAAGGACAATGAGGGAACCCCACCCCCAACAAACAACTGAATATTTATACCATTTTCATAGTGTGAGAGAAGATTGAGAGTATAAAGAAAGTAGAAAGATTAGAATAGAGGAGAAAGTTATCTTGGAGGTTGTTTGATCTAGCCCCCTCATTTTACATATTACATCTGGAAGCTCATAGAGGTTAGGTGACTTGTCCAGGGTCACATAGGTATTAAATGGCAGAGCAGAGATTTGAATCCAAATCTTCTGTGTCCAAATCCAGTGTTTTTCCCCCCACTCTACTTCTCTGTTTACACTGCTTTTCATGACTAGCTTTGAAAGGTTTCTCTAATGTTTAGGAGGGTTATAGATATAACACATCCAATTTACTCATAATTTTTTCTCAAACTTTCAGCATTGACATCTTTATAAACTTAAGTGTTATAAAGATTATGGAGGAGATATTTTACTTCTATATTAATCAAATCATTAGGTAACTTATTTTCAAACCAGCAATAAAAGAGTTGAGTGTTTTACTCACAGAATTTCAGAGTTATAAAGGAGCTTCAGAAGTTATCTCAGCAAAACCTCTACCCCTAGGCATTCACAAATTTAGAAGAATGTCTCATTGATTGAAATTTAGTTGGGCATTTGAGTCATCAATTAACTCTTTTCACTGAGCCAATAGTTCCCAGTATTATACTGCAAACCATTCTTCATTTGACTTAACCCTGATCGCTAGCAGTTCAGTTGGTGATTCATGCCTTTGGCTCTTGGTGTAGGCAGGACACGAGCTTTTATTTAGGATATCTTGGTCATCAAGAGATTGTATTTTTTGCTAACTAAAATGAAGTCGAAAATAAATGAGGCTTCAGCAAGACTGTAAAAAGTTCAAAGAACATGTAAATGCACAAAAAGTCTCATCAGCCAAGCACCTACTGACACTGTGCTGTCTACAGTATAACCTCTCACCTATAAATTGTATATCCCTGGAGCAGGATTCAGTTTATCTGAAAATGAATAATACCTTACAAAGGAGTCAACAGTCACTCTGGGGTTACATTTCCTGTTTGCAACCATAATGTTTTTGTTTGGTTTCGACTGCCATGGTAACTGAAAATATGATTTAAAAAAATATCTGCCCGATAATCTTCAAAGCACATTATTACTTGGGTCATTTTTGGTTCAAGAAGGTAATGACTTAGATGGAGAGTTATGTAATTTCTGAAGAGTAGGTATACTCTTAACTTATGAGGAGGTGGAGAGAAATAGAGGAATAATTAAATAAAGGAATTTTTTTAAAAATTCAGAATATTTTCCTTTAAAGAACAAAATTTTATTGTTTCTTATTCAAAAACAGGAGGTAGAAATTAGATGGTAAGAGTTCAGGGTTTTTAGCTAGTCATACTAAAATATTTCTGATTTCTTTTAAGAATAGAAGCACTAGACTTCAGAGAAGTTTCCACTTATATTTTCACATAAGCCATATCTACATGTAATGATAATACAGAGGTCATAGTATGTGACCATCATGTAATAAAAATTACACCTTAATTTCAATATAATTGGTTTCCTTGGTAATCCTATGTTTTTTGTTTTATATATTTAAGAACATTATTCGGAGAAGGGGTTCATAGACTTTGCCAGGTTGCCAAAAGGGTACATGGCACACATAAAAGTTAAAAATCTTCAATCTATTTTTTTTTACAAATGATGATGATATTACAACCCTAAGAGGCTATGACCTACCCAGATTGCACCTCTATGAATATATTTGTTTCCAGAATACTGAAAGGGAGTATGTGTGCTTATCTGTAACACATACTTATGTGATCTTATACCATGGAATTCTGACCACAGTGGAAAACTGACCAAAAAGGATTTTTCAAAAGAGCAAACTTAATTTTTTTTGTTTGTCAAAACAATGAGCTCAGCCAGGGCTGCCCATGCAGAAAGCCTAGCTTAAACTCTGTTAATGGTATGCCTTAGTGAGTCAGTGCCTATATTAAAAGGCCCTGCCCTGACTACTTCATAGGATGTTTGTAAGATGAAGCAATGTCGATTCAATATGTCAGCATGGGCATCTTTAGTCAGCAATGACTGTATTACCTACTTGAGCCAGAGGACAGGGGATTGAAAGCACTTAATTTGTTTGTTTTAGGGTGGCTAGTGAATGGAATGCTAAACTTGTAATCTGGAAGAAGCAAGTTCAAATCCTTCCTCAGACATTTACTAGCAATATGGTCCTCAGCAAGTTAGCCTCAGTTTCGTTGAGGGATCCTAATAGCATCTTCTTCACAGGATTGTTTTGAAGGTTGAATAAAATAACATGTAAAGTGCTTCAGTAAACCTTAAATGTGTATGTATGTGAGCCATTGTTAATAATATTAATATAAAATGATCCAAACCTTTTATTTTTTAAATGAGTATTAGACAACATAAAAGTATTCCATAAATATGACAAAAGACATTGTTTACTCATTCTTTCATTCAAAGAGTATTTGAATGTTCATCCTATGTGAAGCTATATACTAGGTTTTGTAGGGGATTAGGAATAAAATTAGGTCATCTCAGAAGAAAATGAGGACATACTGTGATTTGATGGATAGAACACCGAATTTGGAGTCAGCAAGACCTGGGTTTGAATTGTGCTTCAAGACACTTAAATAGCACTTAGCTAGCCTCTGTCTCTTTACCTGTTCAATATGAGGATAATAATAAGCCCTTATTTCACAGGACTCTTATGAAGCTTATGTGCAATAATGTATATAAGGTGATTTGAAATCTTCAAAGGCAACGTAGGCTTCACTATTTTTATTCAAAGAGAGAGGAAGATAAAGACAGATTTTCATGGAGTAATATCACTTTTCCCCTCCATTTTAGGCATACATGGTACTTATATGATGGGCCAAATGAAATTAAACTTGGAATCTGAAGCCCTACGTTCAAATCCTTACCTATGTGACCTTGGGCAAGTAGTTTAACCCCTGTGGTTATTGGTTTCCTCATCTGATAAATGAGTGGGTTGGGTAATCATAGACTCTCAGCCTTGGAAGGGAACTCAGTGACTATTTAATCTAACCGGTACTTGAACAGCAGTTCTTTCTACAGCATACCTAACCAGTCATCTAACTTTTTCTTGATGTCCATCAGCAAGGGGGCGAAATTTTTGCCTCCCAAGACATACCCCTTTCACTTTTAGAGAGATCTAAAAGTGGGGAAATTTTTTTCTGTCTCATCAAACTCAGATTTGCTTCTCTACAGCTTCCGCCCACACTGCTCCTGGTTTTTTCCTCTGGGACCAGGCTGAACAAATCCCCGTCCTCTTTCATGTGTTTTAAGCTGTGGGGTTGCAAAACAAGGCAAAAACAGTTACCTGTCTGTCTTTGAGGATCTCACATTCTAATGTTGGTGGAAAGAAACATGGAAATGACTAGGAACATACAAGATAAATACAGAATAGCTACAAAGTAATCTGAGAGGAGAAGGCTTCACCAGTTGGGACGTGCTAGGAAAGGGCTGCTGCTAAAAGTGGGATTCGAGCTGAATCTTGAAGGAAGTGAGAGGCATTTGGAATAGACAGCCAGTGTAAAGGAAAGGAGTGTCGTGTGTGAGGAACAATGAATAGGCAAGTGGGGCCAGGTAATATGGTGTGGAGAGGGGAATAAAGTCTAAAAAGTTTCTAGGAAGTGTAAAAAGGTTGGAAGGGTCCAGGTTGTGAAGAACTTTAAAGGTCAAATAGGACTTTATGTCAGATCCTGAAAGTAATAGGGAGCCACTGGAGTTTATTAGGTTGTGTGTGTGTGTGAGACATTTCCAGACTTAAGTTTCAGGAAAATCACTTGGACGTCTGTTAAGAGAGTGGACTAGGGAGGGAAGAGGCATGAGGAGAAAAAAATTAGACTTTCTGGATTAAGGACAAACCTTATGGTGCTATAGTTATTTCATCAATGTGTATTTAAAACATTCTGTGTGTTTCCAAGAGGCATCGTAAGAGAAGCATGTTGGGCATCGGTAGATTGCAGTATTTTGCCAATGATGACTTGTGCACAAGATGTAACTAGCAGAAAGAATAAGCCACCAAGTGTATGATCAGAAAAAAAAAGTGGGCTGCCAATGTAGAAAGAGTAAGGGGGAGCAGGTAGATATCCCATATGCTTCCTTGAGACCTACAATGAAGACCCAAAGGAAAGCCCTTGCATGTTGGATAGATCTTTCTGAGAAGGATTTTGGGGAGCATGTGGATAAGAATCATATGACATGAGATGGTGTTATGGGCCCATAGCACCCCAGAAGTTTTCTGGGGCACATCAAAGAAACTTCTCCTTGAGAAACTAAACCAAAGGACAGACACACCTAAAGAGATAAGTGGAACCAGATTGGACTGAGCTAGCTTGGGGACCTCCACCCTTCATTCTAGTCTCCCTCAACCCTGGAGAGATAAATTTGGGTGTGGCTGCTTCCTTTGTGTCCTGAAGAGAGAGATGGCTTGAGAGATCTGTAGCCACCCCTCACCCAATTTCCCCAGCCACCACCCTTGGGGGATGGTCCTCCCTCACTAAGGGAACATTCCACAGTTAGATGGTCACCCCCATCAGTCCTCTATAAAAGTACCTGCCTGTCTCCTGCTTGAGGAGATTGGTATCTGAGAAGTCCAAGGATTTCTTTCGTGGTTTGCTTTCCCTTGTCTGCCCTTGCCTTTCCTTCCCTTCCTCAGCCCTGAAATAAACTACTATCTTATTCTAACTGCTTTTGTGTACAAGAGGGTGTAATTCTTTAAAGAGGGATTCCTAAGAACCCGTACCCCTAACCCCTAGCCCAAACCCCTTACCCTGGTTTCCCCATAACATTTTTTGGTGCCCCACGTTGGGTGCCAAAATGATATGGGGAGAAAACACATGGGTCCTTAGTTTTCCTCTGTAAAGAATTACACTCTCGTGCAAGTCCTATTTAGGAATAAAAGAACAGGTTTATTGGGGTACAAGAGAAACTGGCCGGGAGGAATGTTTTGGAGAAACAAAACGCTTTCCTCCCCGACTAGCTTGGGGAGTGCCCTTTTATAGGGTTCAGATGGCGTGGGTAAGAATGTCCCTTATTGGGTGATAGGCTGGGGGTATTCTGGTGGTAGGCTGAGGTAGGTGATGATCGGTTGTGAGCAATCTGGTGATGGGCATTAACCCCTTCCTGGTGGGTCTGAGCAGTCTGCTGGTGGGCAGTTCCAGGGGGTCTTCTCCTGCTGTAGTCACTCCCAACAGAATTACCTCGTCCAGGTGCTCAGGAGGACTGGAATACTGGGTTGTGGTAGTCCTGGAGCATGCTCAGTTTGATCTGGTGCTGCTTATCTCTTTTGGGTGTGTGTGTCCTTGATTGAGCTCTTGATTTCAAGGGAAAACTGATGTTTCAAGGAAAAAGTTCCTTGGCCTCCCCAGACAACTTTTGGGGTAACCAGGGCCCATAATCCTCCCATAACAATGGGATGGTTTACTAACAATGTATCTGCAGAACAAAACTAAGTATTAGTTTCCTGATCCCAATAATAATGTTTTTCAACAAAGATGTGAACACCAATGTTTCACTAATTATAGTTTCTCCCAGGTCTGTTAAGGTACTCTTTTAATATTCCCAGAAAAGTGTCATTTAAAAAAAAAAGATGTTAAAATGCATATCTTTATTTTTAAAATGAGAAGAGGATAGAAATATTTCTGAATAAAAAGCCAATTGTTAGAAATGCCTTGAAGCAGTTAGGTGGCACAGTAAATAGAGGTGCTGGGCTTAGTATTAAGAAGACTTGAGTTCAAATCTTGCCTTAGATTTACTTTGTGACCCAGGACAAGTCATTAACCTGGATCAGCCTCGGTTTTGTCATCAGTAAAATGAAGGAGATGGACTTCTTTCCTTCCATAGTCCCTTCCAACCCTAAATAATCCTTGTTTGTTTGGTTTTTGGCCTTAGAAATTTCTCTCCTAAACTACTGAATAATGCGAAATGATTATGTCGGGAGGAGTCAAATCAGTAACAATAACCTTTCTTCCCCCTAGTGTTTTCTGAGAACCTTTTTCATATGAACAACAGCTGTTGCCATTGATGAAATGTTTATATTATATATTAAGTCATCAGTATACACTGCTGCCACATGTTATCTGTGATTTAGTTTAGTATGTAAGGTAATAGGAACAGAGGGAACTCTGAGCCTTGTGTTTCCAGTTCCTGTGTTGGCCAAATACAATACTTTCCTTGTCCTTACCCTGAGTACTTCAGTTTGATAAGGCTTTCATTAGTTTTCAATTGCCATCTGAATGAAGGCACTCAATACTGACTTTTATTTTCCCTTAAAGTTTTCTGGAATGCCAGTTTTCAATAGTAGCATTTACAAAGTACAGAACTGAATACTGAGTTCAGGAACAAGGTTGAGGGGCGGAGGAGGGGTGGATTCCTGATGGAATAGGGATAACATAGGTGCTTTTCCTAGAAATTGCCTTTTCTTTTTATATGTTTGGCCTATTTCCCTTAATTGATCAAAGACAGTTCATATTGAGTCCATTTATTGAAGAAATTTATACTGGGAAGATAAGGAAGAAAAAAGAGATTATAAGAGAGTTTTAAGTAAACCTTGGATCATTTAACAGGGCAATGGATGATCAGAGAACCAATTTGTAGAACATCCACTCTGTGTGGGCAAAGCACAGCTAAGCTTAGCACTATGGAGTGGGGAATAAATTAGTTCAAAATCAGGCCCCTGTTTTTTAATTGTGTGCTAATCACCTGGGGGTCAAAATTCAGAGTATTTTGGAATAGAGCCATAGTCACACCCATCTTGAGCTTCCAGAACCACAGATTTTATTGACTAATGTGTAAAGAAAAGGGTGGAGGTGTATGTGTTTGTCTATGCGTGTGCATGTGTGTGCGCATCAACATTCACTTCTCCAAACCTAGAGAAAGCAAATATAGCTAAAGAACAGGGATTGGTAGAATTCCTTTGGAATCGGACCCATACTCGTGGCTTTTTAATCAGTCACTCTGGTAACCCTGTCTACATGTTGTCTCCCCCTCTGAACGAAGGCACAAAATAGAACTAGTCTATGAAGATCTCTCAGAGACACAGGGAAAGTGCTGGATTGGATCTTGTCAATCACTTGCAACACCAGCCTCTAGGATTACAATTCTCTACAGGCAACTGGGAAAGCCACGCGAAAAGTAACATTTATAATGATTTTGTTTTTTATTACGAACATTAACACACAAGATCAAAATTCACATGTCCTTTATGTAGTGCTTGAAAGTTCACTAAGTACTAGATATATACTATTTCCTTTGATTGTCACAACTACCCCGTGCAGGTTGTCATTCTCTTTATTTTACATATTCACAAAGAGAGACTAAGAGGATTTAAGTGTGTCTAGGCCTGGGCCCACACAGCCTGTAACTGTCTGGGGCAGGATACAAAGAACAGAAAAGAATATTGAATTAGGGAAGGGGCAGGTGTTGGAGGCAGCTCAGGATGTGACCTCTTGATGCCTAAAACTGCCAGGCCTCTTCTCTCACTTACTTAAGGTGGGGACAAGGAGTTTGGGGGGGAAAACTCAAAGGCCCCAGGTGCAAAGCAGCCTGTTCTTGGAGATAATGAAATCAGTTTAATGTGGCTTCCTTTCTTTGTAAGACTAGAAAGCTTAAAAATATGATTTGTAAATAAAGCTCATAAAATGCTATGAGCCCAATGCTATGACTGACAGTCTAGGAGGATGGTCTCCCAGTGGAATTTGGTGTAATCATTTTTCCAATTATCAGCAGGCCTCCCCTCTTCCCACCCACCCACCCCCATTACCCTCTCTATACCAAAAATTCCCCTCCAAGACATAATTAAAATTAGCATTATCTAGATATGCATGGCTTTAAATACAAATAACTTATAAGAAAAATTTAGAATAGCAGAGAAACAGTAATGAACTATGTTACTCACTGGGTGCAACTAGGTGATACAGTGAATAGAGTGCCAGGTCTGGAGTGAGGAAGACTCAGCTTTGTGAGTTCAAATTTGGCTTCAGACACTTACTAGCAGTATGACCTTGGGCAAGTCACTTAACCCTGTTTACCTCAGTTTCTTCATCTGTTAAATGATCTGGGAAAGGAATGGCAAACCATTCCAGTATCTTTGCCAAGAAAACTCCAAATGGGATCACTGTGGAAAGTTGGACGTGACTGAACAACAACAAAATGCTACCCATTTCATGTGACAGAATATGAGAGAAAGAGAGAATGAGTAAATCCACCATTGTTGCAGCAGTTTCCTGAGAAGTCATAATTCAGTAATTCTCTGATAGTCTCTCTTTTTTGGGGGTTAAGTGACTTGCCCAGGGTCACATAGCTAGTAAGTGTCAAGTGTCTGAGGTCGGATTTGAACTCAGGTCCTTCTGAATCCAGGGCCAGTGCTTTATCCACTTCGCCACCCAGCTGCCCCCCTGATAGTCTCTCTTAAGAGAAATGGTGAGTCAGCTTCATGCAGCTAAAAATCTTAAAGTCAGTCTCTTGGAAATCATCTTTTTTGCTGTTCTTCCTTCAGTCACTGCCCCCTTAGTACATTTCCCTCTCTGCAGAGACTTAAATACTTCCATGATAGAACAAACGTGCTTACACGCCACCCCCCAGTTTTGATCCTTCTACAGCTTCGATTCTTCCAGAACTGGTAGGAAATAAAACTCCCCAGGGTCTTTAGAGACTTAGGTCCTCTCCCAAGGCAGCCAGTCCAAGCCTTGCCACATTGACTATTACAAGTGAAAGAGAACAAAACTGGATCTTGGGGATAAATAAGTAGTCTCAGAAATTTTTCAGAGATTTTTTTTTTTCTCCTCAGCCACCATGCAAACATAAAATGCCACTTGAGAATTGTTTCTTTAGTTGTATATAATTCTACCCCCCAAAAGACAAAGGATGATGAGTCAAAATTCCCTTCGTTATATTTATAAGATACACACAACATTGAACTTCTCATTACTTTCTCTTCTTTTGAAATTTACCAGGTGTAACAGGTTGGAGAAAAAGATAAGGTAGCTGACAATAAGTTTCTTCATCTTCCTTTTGCTAAAACAAGTGGTTTCCAAGCTTTTTAGATTCTTGTGTCCTTCCTGTTGTTGCTTTTTTAAAAATGTCACATAACTGATCTACCGATGCTAGGCCAAATTGTGAACTAGACATTTTAAAGAATTCACATCAGTAAGCATTAATGAAGTACCTGTTGTGTGCAGAGTACTGTTCTAGGAATTGTGGAAGATAGAAACTAAAATTAAAATATAATTTCTTGCCTCTTCCTCTGCCTCACCTTCTCCTCTCACCATGGAATTTGTAGCTTAGTAGGGAGACAAGACACACAGAAAATTAGCTATAATACATGATAGGTGTGTGATGAGAATTGTCAGAGTATAGGGACTAAAGATCTGGCTTCTGAGTTAAAAGGACCTAGGTTCAAATCCTCCCTCTGACTAATACTTGCTGTTTTACTCTGAGAAGGTCCCTTAACTCCCAAGTGCCCCAGGAAGCCCTCAAGAAGTGTCAATCTGCATTTGTAGCATGAGTTCCTCAATAAGTATAATGATTAAAAAATTCTAAGAGACATAGTTTTATTAATAAGTCCAGCAGATTTATTAATAAAAGGATGATCATTTGGCTGTTTCTCTTAGACCAAAGACCTCGCATGATGGTAGACTCACAGCCCTTCGAAGAGGAGGTGTTCCTGAGGGGTACCAATCAACTGATTGGTTAACACAATGGGAGGTGGCCTATATCAAAATGAGGGTCTTTAGATATGTGACTTGGATGACCTAAATCTTGGTGAAAGACAAAACAATTTCCATATCACCTTTCTTGACAAAAGGGAGAATCAACACTTCCTCAGACACATCTGAGAAAACACAATGAGCAGGAATATACCCAATAGTCCAAACTTGGAAATTATTTTACTGTCTGATTAGATCTTGGCCTGGGTAAATCTTTAAGAGAGATTACCCACACTGGTTAGTTCTGGATGAGGAAGTAGAAAAGGGAAAAAACTTTGGTCCTGAATCAATAATTAGTTATTAAATACAAGAAAGATTTAAATATTCATTTGTCACATAGGCAATCACTTTATCCATGAAATCGAAGGCCCATTAAAAAAGTGTGTAGGAGAGAAGCTATGTCCCTTGGATTTCCTTTAGACAAACTAAGTTATTAATGTATTGTGTTATGACCACGGCTTTCTCAAACATTCATGTCTCAAATTTTGTCTGAGGTATCTTGGAACTTTTGCCAATTTTATAATCTGGCAGGGGGTAGGCAAAACTTTTGGGGACCCTAGAAATCACATCTCAGCTATGTATTTTACATAAGAACTGAGCTGGTGTCTAATGCCACTATTACAAACTATGTTTTCTTTTTTTCAGGCTCCTTATACATTATTGTAATTCACCACACTTAAATTTCCCACTGCCCTGAAAATACTTCTCCTGGCTGTAGGAAGAAGTATTCCTAGCCAGAGCTACAGACAGACAATCTCTTTCCCTGTGCTTTGGATCCCAACCCTTTAAGGCCATCACCTCATCGTGATATGTTCATAGCATCCTAGGTTCCCCCTTCTCTTTATACTCTGATCTCTGGATTCTCTGACTGATAGGTGTTTGATTGCAGTCAGTCATGTCTGACTCTTCATGACCCCATTTTGGGGTTTTCTTGGAAGAGATACTGGAGTAGTTTGCCATTTCCTTCTCCAGCTCATTTTACAGGTGAGGAAACTGAGGCAGGCAAGGTTAAGTGACTTCCCCAGGGTCACACAACTAGTAAGGTTTGAGGCAGGATTTGAACTTGGATATTTCTGACACCAGGCTCTATCCACTGTGCTATCTGCTGCCCACTCTGATAGGTGAGCTTTTAATTTATTTGGCCTCTGCATCACTTCCTAGCCATCCCTCCACTATGCCCCCTCACCTTTTCAGCACTACCTTATGGGTTGTTCTCTCCAGTTAGAATGTAAGCTGTTAGAGGGCAGGAATTGATTTGCATGTGTCCCCAGTACTTATCCCAGTGCCTGGGACAGAGTGTTTAATAAATGCTCCCCCTTTGCCCCTCTTCTACCTCACTAATCTCTTTTCTTCCCCCTGTTTAGCCAAGGTACTTTAAAAAAACAACTTTCCACATGTGATACTTCTACTTCCTCCCTATCCATACTCCTTTTAGCTCCCATCACCCTACTAAAATTACTTTCTCTGAGATTACCAGTGACCTTGTAACCCAAAACAATCTCCTTTTCTTAGTTTTTATCCTCCTTCACTTCTCTCTTACATATGACACTGCTGTTGGTCACCCCTACCTGCTAGAGACTACCGTCACCTCTTTGTTTGCCTTCTTGGCTAGAAATGTGTCCAGATCTCTTATTACTTTTAACAGGGCCTTCTCAGTCTCCTTTGTGGCTTCCTGTTTCTGACCACTTAAGGTGAATGTTTTCCAAAATTCAGTCTTTAACCCTCTTCTCTGTTTGCATTCTCTCCCCCGTCATCCCTGTGGCTTTGACTAAAACTTCTGCACAGATGACTCCTACATCTTTATCCATAATAGGGATTTCTCTTATTAGTTCCAGATTTATGTAACTTACTTTATTTCACTTGGGGAAATGTTCTACCTGGATGGCAAACTCAATATATTCAAATGGATTATTATTATCATTATTAACTTTTCCATCAATCTGTTCCTCTAAGTATCATATTTTGAAAACCCTGTGGTTAGTTTTGTTTTTGTGGGGCAATGAGGGTTAAGTGACTTGCCCAGGGTCACACAGCTAGTTAAGTGTCAAGTGTCTGAGGCCGGATTTGAACTCAGATCCTCCTGAATCCAAGGCTAGTGCTTTATCCACTGTGCCGCCTAGCTGCCCCCACCCTGTGGTTATTTTTGAGGGTCCTCCATGACTTCTAATTATTTGTCAAGTTCTTTTGATTCTTCCTCCACATTTTCTTTCCCATCTGTCTGAGCCTTTCTGTCTTCATTATTGCTATAATTACCTTTTTTGCCTATATCTCAACACTTTCCTAATGGTTCTTCCTCTACTTTCTTCTCACTCCAATTCATCCTCTGCCTGAATAATCTTCCTGATGCAGCTTAATGGGTAGAGTGGATAGAGTGCTATACCTGGAGTGAAGAAGACCTGAATTCTAATTCTGCCTCTTAATAACTTTGTGACTTCTGACAAGTTACCCTTTCTCAGCCTCAGGTTCCTCATTTGTAAAATTGGTACAATAATAGTACCTCCCTCACTGGGTTGTGAGGATCAGTTAATAAGTATTTATTAAATGCCTGCCATATGTCAGGCATTGTACTGAGCTTTATAAATATTTATTACTTTATGAATCTCTCAAAATGTAGAGCACTTTGCAAACCTTTAAGTCCTGTGAATGCTAGTTGTGATTGTTATTAGACACAGATTTGTTATGTTCATCCACTACTCAGAGATCTTTGATGGCTCCTTACAGCCTTTAGAATGAGCTCAGCCTTTCATCGAAAGTCCTCCATAATCTGGCGTCTCTTCATCACATATTATTCCTCTCTTTGTACACTGTGAAAAATGGCTGCTGCCCAGGTTACAAAGTGCATTTGTATGGACACTATACAGGGCTTGGCCATCAAAATGTACATCTAGGACACAGGACGAATGGATAAAAAGTAGAACAGAGGGAAGAGACAGGTTGGATTGCCTCTTGGAAATCCCAGGGGAAATAGAATGACCCCAGACTTCTCCTGGAAACAGAGATCCATCCTTCTAATACCAAGAATCTGCTAGAGTTGCTGTGTGGCGAGAGATGGAAATACTGTAGTCATGTAAGAACTGGAATAGGAGTATTACACAGAGGCCAGTGGAGAGAAACCCATTGCCTGTTAGGAGGCTAAAATATAACCAGTGAAGAACTTGAAAGAACAGAAGTAGAAGTGAGAAAAATGTATGTTATGAAGCAGAGAGGGCTTATCCTAAGTGGTATATATAGGGGAACAGGTGTATGGCTGGAATGCTCCTCTGGTATCTTCTCTTTGTCAGGAGAAAACAGGGAAGGCATGAAAGCATGTTGGGTGGACCCCCTGGGCTGAACTTAATGAAAGACTGAACTAGGGCAAGGGTTCTTGATCTGGAGTCTGTGAAATTAAAAAAAAATTAACTTTAAATTGTTTTCTTTGTAATTTATATATCTTAAAATATTCTAACTAATATGGAAATGTTTTACATAATTGCAATGTGTAATCTATATCTGATTGCTTACCACCTCAGAGAAGGATAGAATTCAGAACTCAAAACTTTAAATAAAAATGTTTATTAAAAAACATATATTCTAAAAAGGGGACCAGGCAGCTAGGTGGTGCAGTAAGTAGAGTGCTAGACCTGGAGTCAGGAAGATCTGAGTTCAAATGTGGCTTCAGATACTAATTAGTTGTGTCTTGACCCTGGGCAAGTCATTAACCCTGTTTGCCTCAGTTTCCTCATCTGTAAAATGAGCTGGAGAAGAAAATGGCAAACCATGTCAGCATCTTTGCCAAGAAAACCCCAAATGGGTGCATGAAGAGTCAGAGAGGACTGAAAACAACCAAACAACAAGAAGGGGTCGAGGTCCAGGTTGCCTAAGGGGTAAAGGAAGTTGGGAAGGAAGGAAACAAATAGGCCTTTATTAAGAAACCACCATGTGCCAGGCCCTGTGAGAAGCTCTTTACAAATATTATCTCATATATATATATATATATATTTTTTTGTGAGGCAGTTGGGCTTAAGTGACTTGCCTAGGGTCACACAGCTTAAAGTGTTAAGTGTCTGAGGCCGGATTTGAACTCAGATCCTCCTGACTCCAGGGCCGGTGCTCTATCCACTGTGCCACCTAGCTGCCCCAATATTATCTCATCTGAACCTTGAGTGGTAGGTGCTACTATTGTCCCCATTTTACAGTTGAAGAAACTGAGTCACAGAAGCTTAGTGACTTGCCAAGGGCCGCAAAGCTAGTAGGTATCCTGCTTTTCCATCAATCCTGCTTACTCAGGGCCAAACACTTTCTTTCCTTTATTTAACTTACCTGCCTCTGGGATACACCAAAAAGTTAAGAACCCTTGTACTGAGTCACATAGGGTGCTCAGGTATCTTTGGAGGGAGTCTTTCAATTGGGATCCCAGGTCTGTTGGGTATTTGAGCATGTACACTATAGTTTAGCCCGAGTATTGTCCAAACATGTCTCATGCTTTCACGCCCTTGTTTCCGTTGCTTCCTGTTCTGTGAAGGTTAACCGCCCCCCCCCCCCAATCTCCATCAATTGCCTACCACCAACTTACATGGTATTTTGTTTGAATCTCTTTTATATACTTGTCATGTATTATTTCCTTCCTTCCTTCCTTCCTTCCTTCCTTCCTTCCTTCCTTCCTTCCTTCCTTCCTTCCTTCCTTCCTTCCTTCCTTCCTTTCTTTCGAGGCATTTGGGGTTAAGTGACTTGCCCAGGGTCACACAGCTAGTAAGTGTCAATTATCTGAGGTTAGATTTGAACTCAGGTCCTCCTGACTCCAGGGCCGGTGCTCTGTCCACTGTGCCACCTAGCTGCCCACTTGTCATGTATTATTTAGTTGTTCATATTCTACCACAGCAGAGGAAGCAAATTGTTTTAGTCAAAATCCTCCCTCAGACATAGTATCTATGTGACCCAGGGCAAGACACTTTACTTCTCTACCTCAGTGTCCTTATCTGTCAAGTAAGCATAGTTACTGTGCCTACCTCTCAAAGTTATTGTGAGGATCCAAACAATCAACACTTACTATGTGCCAGGCACCGTGCTAGGCCTTGGTGCTTTGCAAACTTTAAAACACTCTTATAAATGCTAGTTATTATTCTTATTAGCTTGTATCTGTCCCTCTACTAGAGCTTTTTAAGTTCTGGAGGACAGGAACTGTGTATTATCTAAGCCTTTTCCTCTGCCATGCACATAAAAGGTACTGAATAAATTTTTTTGACTTCAATAGGGCCATTCCTGGAAGCTGGGCCCCTTAGTCATGGGACACATACAAATGAACCATGTCCGGCCTGTGATTTAATTCTCTTTCCAGGAACTAGAAGAAGCAGGACACAGACTGAAAGTCCTTCAGAACTAGATGTGAGTAACTCTATATCAAGCTCCTTTGAGGGGAGCCAAACTTTGGCCAAGCCAAATTGAGGGAGTATTATGGAAGAAATTACAGCTTGCTAATTGTGACCTTTTAAGTACCTGAATTTTCCTTTGGAGTCCGTCTTTTTCTGAGAAGCCACAGTCGACATATTTTATTTATTGCACTTTAGCCAGCATTGTCTTTAAGTAGCTTCCTCTTACAGAATATGATCAAAATTGGTTTAGGGGCAAGATATTCTGACAGTTTGTGGGTAACCTGGAAAGTTCTGTGAAAACTGAATATATCTTCTTCTTAATCACTTCCTAGACTAAAATTAACTTGGACTTTGAAAAATACCAAAGGCCTTCTTCCTTAGTTAAAATTGTGGTTTTATTGTTGGTTTTGAGTGGTCATTATTCTTTTTAGACTAAAAAGGGAAATGGGAATGTAAACTAGAAATTGCCAACTAATTTGCATACCAATTAATTTGCTTCCTGAGAACACCAAAAATATTGTTTCTTTCTGACCAGTGCCATCACCAGATTTATAATAAATAACTGAGGAAACATTGTTGAAACTGTTGCCTATTTTTATGTTATTCCATATTCTTTATGAGGAAATGGAATATGGGGTTAAATCCATATATTTTAGTCTGAAAACTTTTCTCACAAACAGAATAACTTTTTTTCTGGAAATTCCCTGTCAAAGAACTGTGTAATGTGGCTGCATATGGACGTGTGTGTGTGTGTGTGTGTGTGTGTGTGTGTGTGGGGAGAGGGGGGAGGCAGGGCATGGCAGATGCCTGCCAAGCACAAAGGCCTTAAAATGAAGGGGGGGAAGTGAATTTGATTTGGAGCTCATACCTTCTGGAAAAGTTCTAATTCAAATCATAGAATTGTAGATTTAGACCTGAAAGGATCCTGAGAAATCATCCCATCCAACCCCCTCCATTTACAAATGATGAAATGGAGACCAGAACAATAAAATGATTTGTCACAGGTCACAAAGGTAATGGTTCAATTCAACAAGCATTTATTAAAAGCTTATTATGTGGAAAACATCAGACGTTGGGAATACAAATAAAAAAAACAGTTCCTTCCTCTAAATAATAATGTTAAGATAACTTTTATTTTGTGATTTAAGGTTTGCAAACTACATGGCTCATAGTAACCTCTTAAAAATATGTTTCCTGGGGCAGCTAGGTGGCGCAGTGGATAGAGCACCGGCCCTGGAGTCAGGAGTACCTGAGTTCAAATCCGGCCTCAGAAACTTAACAATTACTAGCTGTGTGACCCTGGGCAAGTCACTTAACCCCAATTGCCTCACTAAAAAAAAAAATGTTTCCTTCTTTATTTTAATTTAATTTAATTTAATTTAATTTTTTTGGTGGGGCAGTGAGGGTTAAGTGACTTGCCCAGGGTTACACAGCTAGTAAGTATCAAGTGTCTGAGGTCAGATCTGAACTCAGGTCCTCCTGAATCCAGGGCCGGTGCTCTATCCACTGTGCCACCTAGCAGCCTCCCTCTCACAATTTCTTAAAGACAATAGTATTCTATCACATGCACATACTACATTTTGTTCAATCATTTCCCATTTGTTAATTGAAAAAAAATACAACATTACAAAAGAGTCTTGGTCGGACCGAGTAAGGCAGAGACAAAAAAATACATTTAGTTTTTTAGGGTGTGTATGGTCAAATAATAAGTAGCAAAGGCAGGAATGATGGGCCTTTCTGTGTAAAGAAGGACTAGGAAACTCAAGGAGGTAAGAGTGAAGGTTAGGACAAAATAAGATTCTACTATATTAAGCCTTTCAAACTTTTGGTTTAGAGATCTTAAAGATTTTAAAAGTCAGGCGAGGCATTAGGTCATTGCCATTTTAAACTCACCACTGTGTTATCATAAATCAAGTCTTCTGTGGAATCAAAACCCAAATACAAGAGTCAGAGTTTGATACAAGAGTCAAATACGAGAGTTTGCCAAGATAAATTTGTAAGTGATTTAAAGTGAGCATTTCAAGCCTTACCCCAGAATCCATCTACCTCACAGGATGGTATCCTCTGAATATGGAAAGGAATTTGACCATTGGCTCTTCATTTCTTTGTTTTGAATGATCTCTTTAACGGGAAGACTTGGTGTTTCTGTTTTATTTCAATGGTATGACCAAAAAAAAAAAAAAAAGCACAAAACGAACCCTTTCATTATGACCTTACAGAGTTACTAATAAATCCAGTCTCATTTTTGAGGGTTCTTTCAGTGTGACTCAGTGACCTTGCAGTCACAAGTGTTAGTGCAGCTGGTCTTCAGACAGAGCAGCTTCATACAATAAATATCTAATTCATATAGAAAGGAACTACTGGCTTGGGATGAACATCTGTCTTCCTAATTTAAAGCTAGTCTTTCATAAGGGTTTCCAGATGATAAAAATCACTCATCCAATCATAGATCAATGGCCTCTAAAGTTAAAAAATAATGGAAGGGATAGGATTGCAAAATATTTTAAAATGACATTTTGCCACAAAGACCTATCAAGTCAATTATTGATGAGAAAATGCTCTTAATAATTAATATTTCACAATATCCTTCCAAGGCCTAAACTAATAATTTCTTCTTAGAAAGGCAGCATAAATCTAGCTCAGGGCCTTTTAATAACTAAGATGATGTGGTATTTTATTTCTTTGACTTTCCATCTCTCCTGCATTTTGACAGTTTCACTTTGGTGATACTTGGGTCCCTGTTTCCTGATATGTTTTAAGAACCTCTGGTTTTTCATATGAGGAAGAAAGTGGACAGGATTGCTTGGGAAATTGCTTGTGCTTTCAAATCAACCTCAAGATTTTCAGCAAAAGGAAAATTCATCTTCTTAAGCCTGCTTTCTTCACAAGAATCAGAATTGCTAGCTTACCCAAAGTACAATGGATGGGTCTAAATAGCCTACAGCAAACTAACCCATTATCACTGTTTTAAAAAAATATTTATTTTATTCTGAATTTAAGAAATAAAACAAGAATTTCCATAACATTGTAGACTATTTTTAAAAAGATGATTGTACACAAAACTACAAATCTATTATGTACAACTTACTATTCCTTTTAAATATATAATAGTTATCATGCAACTCTTTTTCCCCTTTTTTCTTTGCTCCTTAGAGATGGTTACCACTAGACACTAATATGTATGTGTATATGTGAGTGTATGTGTGTGTGTATATGTGTATGTAAAATCATTCTATACTTGTATCTATCATTTCTTGCTCTGCATGCAGATAGCATCTTCATGTGTCCTTTGTAGTTAATTTGGGCATTTATAATAATTAAAATGACTTAGTTACTCCAAGTTCTTTTTTCAAAGTTGTTATTAAACCAATATGGTTTTTAATAATTACATATGTTTCCATCACTACTCTTATAGAAAACTGACATAAAAGACATAAGAGATAAAGGACTGGAGAAGGGGGTATTAGAGGTGAGCTACTCATATATCAAGGGCTAGAGATAACAGATGGACAGTTCCTTTATTGTACCAGGGAACCTCTAAGGCTCTTAACAATTTGGTCCCACTCTCAACCTCACGACAAGAAATTATAAGTCAAAGATCTAGAATGAGAAGCCATCAAGGAGCATCATATTATACCCCTTCATTTTATAGGTAAGGAAACAGGCCCAGAGAGGAGATTGGAGTTGACCAGTGTCACACACGCAACAAAAGCTGGGATTTGAATTCAGGTTCCATAACCCCAAGTTTAGTGAGGAAAATTCAGTGCTTTTTTTCATCATGTCATATTGTGAGAAAGTGTGCATGGATTGCTTTCTGTACCAGTATAGGGAGTACACCACATTTGTGATATTATTAGATATGTTAAAAGTGTTAAAGTATCAGTATGAAATTGGTCCTATGAGCATTTGTATACCAGTGACATTTTTCTCTAAAATATCAAATATGAAATTATGTTTCTCAAATTCTTATGTCCAGCTGTCTGGGAGTATGAAAATAAACTTAATTTTCTCTTGGTCCAGAATTTTCCTAACTCATCTCTTTTGCTATGGTATTTCACAGTTCTCAAAAATACGTAGAATTCATCAATATATTTTAAGGCTTGTTGTGTTCCATTTCATAGTTTGTGAAATACATATCTTGGTGAATTACATCTGCAACCTAAAGACTGGTCTGAATCTGGGCCCGCTCTAACTAAGAAGGGCAGCTGCATATTTGGAAATCTGGCTTGGGGTAGAGGTAGAATATTTTTCAGGGCATAATGGTCCCAAGAGACAGCTAGGTGGTGCAGTGGATATAGCATAGATGTGGCCTCAGACACTAGCTGTGTGACTGGGCAAGTCACTTAACTCTGTTTGCCTCAGTTTCCTTATCTGTAAAATGAGCTGGAGAAGGAAATGGCAAACCACTCCAGTATTTTTGCCAAGAAAAACCCAAATGGGGTCACCAAAGAGAGTTGGACATGACTGAAATGAATGAATAACAACAATGGTCCCAAGAGGACTCACTCAAGGATTTGATTAAAGATTTCTGGAAGATTTTTATATAATATGTAGACTAAAAGGATTACCTGTTTCATGTTACTTTATGATGAAAGAACTTTCTGAAGCAAAGAACCATTTGTTATTACTACCATGTGAGTCTTAGCCAAAACTGCTTCAGTTACCTTGAGATGAAATTGATGTTCAAAGTACACTTCCACTGTCTTGGCTACATAGCTGAGGGTCAAATACAAAGAATACAAAGTACTATAGTTTTCAGGGTTTTTGTTTTGTTTTGTTTTGTTTGTAGGGCAATGAGGGTTAAGTGATTTGTCCAGGGTCACACAGCTAGTAAGTGTCAAGTGTCTGAGTCTATATTTGAACTCAGGTCCTCCTGAATCCAGGGCCAGTGCTTTATCCACTGCACCACCTAGCTGCCCAGTTTTTAGTTTTACAACGAATATTGGAAGAGAATGGAAGATTCTTTTGTTCAACAATTCTTATTCTAACACTGCTGCTTCTTGGTAAAACCACCTCTACTTAACAAAGATTGTTGAACCTAATAGTATATTGAAGCTACTTAGAATAAAGTTGTTGCTTAAAAACCAGGCAGTAGTTTTTTGTTTGGGGTAGCATTTTTTATTGCATGTATTTAAGGGGTACCCTAAATCACTTGAACGTCTTGTCAGGCTTTAGTCAAAATATGATAAGGGGGAAGATAAACTTTATAGGTTTTAGAGATGGAAGATGTAGGTCTAACCCTTTGTTTTACAGATGAAGAAGTCAAGATCTTAGATGTGAAATGAAGTGAGTGACATAGGGCTATACAGAAAAAAGTAGCAAGTCAATATTTGAAGACAGGGTGGATGATTCCAAATACAATGTTTCTGTTTTTTTTTCCCCTGCTGCCCATATTTCCTTTTCCCCACTTCATAGATTAGATGCGTTATTTTTTGAGGGGGTCCAACTATGTGGTTATAGATTATGATTAAAACAGAAATGCAAATTAGGCATGGTGGCACAAACTTTTGTAATCTCAGCTATCCAGGAAGCCGAAACTAGTAAGTAGATCTCTTGATCTTGGAGGTTCAGAGCTGCAGTGCATTATGGCTATATGTGTGTATTGGTGTCTGCACTGAGTTCAGCAGAGGGTTGAACTGGTCCAGTTCAGAAATGGAGTAGGTCAAAGCTCCCATGACAATCAGCAGTCAGATTGTACCCATTTAGTAGCCTTTGCATTTCCAGCTGGAACAAGATTAGGGGATCTAGAGAAAGGGAGAGACCGAGATAGAGACAGAGAGAAAAGGAAGGAAGGAAGAATGATGGAAAGAGGAAGGCACAGCTATATAGTGTTCTACAGAATCACCCAGATTGCATTCAGTACTTATGACTTCATAAAACTAACTAAAATAGAATCCTGAAAATATTTTATAATACAGATAGTTCACCTTTGAAGGTCAACTTCATTCCAAAATGATTAAAGCAGTCTTAGTAATACTCACTTGTTTGGTAATCATGTATGATCCTTTACTCTGGAGGGAGATTGTTATGAAAGCAGCATGAAACAGATTATGATCTCACCCTAAATTCTTTATAATATCTTCCAGACCCAAATTGTCTATAAATCAGCCCAGGGCATATTTGAAATGCCAGATGTTTCCTAGCCCTCTTTTTGTTCTTTAAAGTCACTGATGAGAACTTTCCCCAACCCCCCTTGCTTGGGTCATATGAAATGTTGCCAGTCTATCTGGTTACTTGGAAATTTTATGTCTAAAGAAATTTATTCCATTGCTCTTTTGTCCTCTTAAGTATGAAAATGTTTTTAAAATGTAATATTAGGATGCTGGCGGTAGAACTACAAGCTTTGGTATGACAATAGCTCAGTGTATTTCTAAAAGCTACTTCTTTGTGTAGGATTTGGTTTCCCTCCAGCTAAATTCATTATTACTTTAAAACCTTTAAAAGGGACCTGCTTGTGTCTTAGACTTGTAAGCAGAGAAGCCTCTACTCCAAAACTTCAGTGTATCTGTGATTCTGCAGATTCCAATCCAATGATGACCTCTCATACAGCTTGATTCTTATCTGGGTCTCTCATAGGTTCTTCAAAAGGACCCACAAATGGGCTGGTTATCTTCCTCTGCTTCTTTTAATATTTTGTGGTGACTTGTGCAATGCTGGGGCTACCTATCTGTTGTCCTTCACTCTTACTAGATGATCTTACCATTTTTTTGGTCATTCATGTCCATAATGTCTTTTATAGTATTCAGTATTGATGCTAACTTAGAACCTAGATATGTCTACCATGCATCTTTTAACCACCTACAGTTCAATATAAACAAAGAACATTTGTTAAGGTCTTTCAGTGTGCCAGGCACTGTGTTAGGTGTTGGGAAAACAAAAACATAAGTGTCTCTGTCCTAAAGAAGTTTACATTCTGTAGGGGATGTCAGTTTTGTTGTTGTTGTTGTTGTTCACTTATTTCAGTTGTGTCCAACTCTTCATGACCCTGTTTGGAGTTTTCTTGGCAAACTGTAGTGGTTCACTGTTTCTTTCTCCAGCTCATTTTACAGGCGAGGAAGCTGAGGCAAACAGGGTTAAATGGCTTGCCCAGAATTACACAGCTAGTAAGTGTCTGAGGATAGATTTGAACGAAGGGAGATGAGTCTTCCTGACTCCAGACCCAGCACTCTATTCACAATGACATATAGTTGCCCCTAAGGGAAGTCAGTATATATACACATACAAGTACATTTTGTAAGGGAAACAAGCACAGCTGGGTTGGAAGGTGGGGAAAGGCCTCATATACAACCTGGTGACATTTGAAATGAGATTTGGAAGAAGCTACAGATTTTAAAAGGTGTAGTGTGAGCCTTTTCAGATTAAAGTTGTTCATGATTTTATGCCATAAATTATTACCACTAACATATTGGTGTTAGATGGGCTTTTATGGTCATATAGAATAATCTGTGATTCCTGAACATTCCTTTGGGTTTTGAAATTATGACTCATCATTATCTTTTCCTATTTCAGTCCTTTTTTTTTTTTTTTGGTGAGGCAGTTGGGGTTAAGTGACTTGCCTGGGGTCACATAGCTAGTAAGTATCAAGTGTCTGAGGTCAGATTTGAACTCAGGTCCTCCTGATGCTTTATCCACTGCACCATCTAGCTGGCCCCCTTACATACTTTTAAATGAATAGAATACCATCTTTTCATACCTTTCCCCCCATTTTCATAACTTCCAAGTAACATTCTGAAAGTTTTAGAAAGCTGACTAGATCAATGATTATGTTTGAGCCTGAAAGAGATTAAAATTTTTTTCTTAGCTGTGATTAGATCTTCTTACATGAGCAAAAAACCATACAGTCTGAGAATGTGAACAGTATTTAGTGTTGTAAGCAAATCGAGGAAGCATGCCATAGAGCAAAGCTTCTTAAACTGTGCCTTGCGACCCCGTATGGGGTCCCTGGGGATTACAAAAAATTTGGCAGCAGTAAAAGCTTGTCTATACCTGTTTTATAACCAAGGTCATATAGGTAAAAATTTCTTGGGCGAAAAGGGGTTGCAAGTGGAAAAAGATTAAGAAACCCTGTTAAAAAAGGACAGAGAACTGCTACCCAGGAAGACTGGGACTCAAGACCTGCCTCTGACCCATACTACTTGTGGAACACTGGATAAGTTCCTTAACCTTAAAGTGCCCCAAGGCAAGCCTCTAAAACTATAAATTGCAGAGTGGGTGGTGATTAGCATTGAGGTCTGGGGTTTTCTCCCTGGGAATTCTTGGTAGCAATGAAAAAAATCACAAGTTAAGTCCCCTTTAACACTACTCCCCCTCCAAAAAAAAAAAAAGCAAATATAACAAGTTAAATGTAATATATACTTGCAATCACATAATCATAAACACACTGGCACTCAAGTTCATTATAATGCAGATCTTGATCTAACACCGAAACACCTGTATTACAGAACCTGAGATTCTTTGAGGTTCCTCCTATTTTTTTCCATTTTATTCTATGCCTTTCTCTTTCCCCTACTACCCTAGGAATGCGTGAATAGAACTTTTTAACTGGTCCTTGGTTCCTGTCACTGTCCTAAAAGATCCTGGCTCTCCAGGGTATTGGTGGGAAAAGAACTTTGGGACATGAAGTTTTAGGGAACTTGGGTACTCTCTCCTGGGGCCCTTTTCTTCCTTCTGTTTTGTTGGGAATCTCAAAGGCTCTCATTGGTTCAATTATCATTTCACAAGACTCCTACATTGCTGTCTCTCTTGAACTCCACTTTCAAACTTGCTAGACATTTCCACTTGGATGTTGAATAGGCATTTCAAACTCAACAGTTTTAAAAAAGAAACTAACAAACTCCCCCTTTGATATGTTTTGTTAAGCGTACCACTATTCTTTCAGTCACCCCAGTAAGTAACCTTGAAATCATCTTCAATTCTTCATTTTCCCTGACATGGCTTCCCCCACTGGACCCAATCATTTGCCAAGTCTCATAGAGTTTATTTCCACAATATAGATTCTTCTTTCTGCTCACATGGCCACTGTAATAGTTCAGGCTCTTGGCACTTTGCACACGGGCTGGTCCAATACCCTCCCAATTGTACTTCCTGAAAGCTGTCAGTTTCTTCCTTCTACAAACTATCTTGCACACAGCTGTCATATTGATATTCCTAAAGCACAAACCCAACCGTGTCATGCCCCTATTCATTGAACTTCATTGCCTCCAGAGTGAAAGAAAAATTATTTTGGGGTGGGGTAGGCCTTTAAAGTCTTTCACAATTTATCTTCAGCCTCTTTTCCCACACTTATTTCACATTAGTCCCTCTTGTGCACTCTATCTTTTAATAAAACTGGCCTACTTTTCTCCAGACATGTTTAATCCCCCATCTCTGTGCCTTTGTCTCTTTCTCCTTCCTCCACATGTCCAGAATTTTCTTTTTTCTTACATTTATCTCATAAAATTCCTAGTTTCCTTTAACTCTCACCTTAAATACTACCTCCTAAGTGAAGTCAGTTACCCAAATTACTTTGCATGTACCTTGTGTACATGCTGTATTCTCACCAGTAGACTGAGGGTAGGAAATATTTAATTGTTATCTTCATATTCCAGTGCCTTACATAGAGTATGCCATTGATGTTTGTTGAATTGACCTGACATCACATGACAGAAGTGAGATAATTTGACCTAGGAGGTAGGACTTTGGTCATGGATGGTAGCATGGAGGAAGGGTTAGGAAGTATGTGGAGAAAGCACTCTGGATGTTGAGACATCCGGGAACATGGAATGGATGAATAGAGAATGGACAGGTGGAGGAAATGAGCTGGAAAAATATAGTTTGCTCAGGCTAACTGGACTGTGGAATTGTGACTTGGAGAAACTAGTGATTTCTAGGTGTGTGTTCTTCTGTCCAAAGTAGTTCTTAAGGGCTTTTAGAATCTATTCCTATCAAGTCCATTGTTGTAGGTTTTATTCATTCATCAATGTGTAAAAAACTGATATAGCCTCAGCTTTTCATCAGATAGGTTAGGGGGAACTAAACAGCACTGGCTTCCTAAGGGAGAGAAGAGCAGAGTGTAAAAGCAACTTGCACTTACAGTTTTTTACCCATACACTGATGCTACCACTTCTTGTCACTGTCAGTGTCAGCAATGTTCTCTTGCTTATATCACATTTCTTCCCCCACTAAACTGGAAGTGCAGGTGTAAGCAGGAGAAAAGGGTCTTTCTTTCAAACTTTTGCAAACTCATGTTGAAAGGAGCCTGAAGGCAGATCTGATTCCCCTTCCTTACTAAATTTCTAATAGAGCAAGTATAGAAAAATGGAATGGGAATTATACTTTTTGTGCCAAATCAAAATTTTCAGGTCAATATTTGTTTTCATTGTTTTCCCCAAACCATGCTTCCTTGAAGGAGAGAGGTTTGTTCTCATCACTATCATACCACCCCCATGTTTTCTTATTGGAGTTATTTATGGTCTAGGGCAGTGGTGGCCAAAGCAGGACACAGAAGATGCTCCATGTTGAGTGTGGGAAGAAAGTAGTATAATTTCTATTTTATTTTTATTTAAAAAGTAAAAAATTTAAATTTTACTAGTACTTAATAAGAAAGGAAGGGGCATAGTGAACTGGTTTCAGAACTAGGAAGACCTGAGTCCAAGTTGTGCTTCTGACACATATTGGCAACATGACCCTGGAAGAATGGTTTAACCTTTCATTGTTTTAGGCAATTATCTAATACTATACATTGCACAGAAGGTGATGACCTACAAAGTTAGAAGGAGTTTCATCAATTTAGAATTCCCTGTACCAATGAGATCAAAAGTCTAATACCTCGTTGGATAATCAACACTGGCACTTTCCCATGATCCCTGGGCTAAGTGGTCATACATCATGTAAGTCCTCCCCACATCACTAGTTGTTAGGAAAACTGGGAGAAATAGTGTCGCTGTAATTCCTTAGTAACTTGCAAGTGAAACTGAGCATTCTCAGAAGCTGGGGCAGGTTTGGCCTATAAGTAGTAAGCCTTGTGCTTCTCAGATGCCCTGTATATCTGAGCAGCTGGGTTAATATAAATTACTCCTGTTTCCTCAGCCCTTTAATAAGCAGGAAAGCAGACTGTTCTTATCCATCCCTGCAACTCTTTTCTTTTTTTTAAAATTCAGTTTTTAACATTTATTTTTTTTTCACTTCCAAGAAAAAGAAAAGCCCTTGTAAGAAAGCTATAGCAAAATCATACACAGTCAATCAAATCAAATTCCCATATAGTCATATACTAAAAATGTCATCTTCTGCACTGACTCCATCCGTTTGCTGGCAGGAGGTGGGTAACATTCTTTAACATATGTCTGAAATCACTGATACTCAATGAATTGATTACAGTTCTTAAGTTTTTCAAAGTTATTATTTTTTGCAGTGTTGTAGATACTGTATAAATTGTCCTGATTCTGCTCACTTCACTCTGTCTCAGTTCAGACAAGTCTTCCAGGTTTCTCTGAAATCATCTCCTTTGTCATTTATTACAGCACATTGGCCTCCATTCATATGTCATGATTTGTTGAGCAGCTTCCCAGTTGACTCTTCCCTCTTGTTTCATTCTGGTTACCCCTACTCCCTAGCACAGCAGTTGGGGGAGCAGGAGATGGGTCTGTTCTGTCTGTATGAGAAAGGCACAGTAAGTCCTTTGGTTGGGAAGTATAGAACCGCAGTTTTGTATCAGGAAAGTGCTAAGAAGTTTTGTCTCATTTCGGGGAAGAGGAGGGAACAGTGAAAGTTCATCATGTGTCATCATCTTTGCCTTTCCTAAATCTGCTAGGTGGTCACTCTCCTTTCTGCCCACTCAGATTAACTTTACTGCTAGAAAAAGGTGAACTTTGTTTTTATCACAAGGAGTAAATCCTGGCTAAATGCTTTTGTTTTCTGTTGCCATGGAGAACTGAAGGGGCTAAACTGTGTCTAGGAGGTAAAAAGTTAAAGTGCCATAGTAATTATTAGGGGTGGGCTGAAAGGTATGAAATTACCGGAGTTGAAGCTTCATCCAGGTAACACTCAGCAGTCATGGCTATCTCATAAGCCTCTGCCTTGGTCTCCTCCTCTTCCTCTGAACGATTTTGCTCGGTGTTCTCATCAGCTCCTGTAGGTTCAGGTTTCATCTTGGAACAAAGCTCTGGCCTTCATCTCCCAGAACGATCCTGGTCACCATGTCTCTTTTTCTCTTTCTCAGAAGGTCTATGGAGTTGGGCGGGAGGGTCTCTTCTGTGACGCTTTCAGCTTGATCCCTCATTGCAGTGTGTTTTGTTCACAGTTTGTCACCACTAATTAACACTACGGTTCTTTTTCTTTTTTTTTCTTTGGCCTTTTGTTTAACTTTTATAAGGAGATATTTACTTTACTGATACAGCAAAAACTGAAGTGCAGACATTTCCAGCTGAAACCTGGGGTGAGGCTGGGGAGAGTAGTCTCAGACATTAGTTTTTATGTAGAATTTTAGTTTCTCAGAATTTAGTTTCTACATAGTATTAGCCCTACCAAGTTACCTTCCATATATGGCTCAGCTGCTAGATGAGTCTGTCTTAGCTGATGGTGTGCTGGGTGTATTTTTTGCTTTTTTAGCCTCATTGCTGTGATGTCTCACAGTACGGCCCTTAATAAAATAGGTGGCAATTGATTTATCCCTTAGTGCTCACGGGCATTTGTGTCCTAATATTTGAATATAGGTAAAGATTGTTCAGGCTAGAGAAGGGGGTAAACAAGGATATTTCCATTAAATTCCATAAGAATTTTAAAGTCACTTGCTGTGCATCCGCCTGCCTTTGTATTGTTTACATTTTACTGAGGGTAACACATACAATAAATAAGGAAATATAAAATACATACCAAATAAATACCAAGGAATTGATGTGGGGGACTAGAAAATGAGGGAAAACAACAGGGAAGAACCTCAAGATTTCTTTTTTTCTTCTTTTTTTCTTGCTGGGCAATGAGGGTAAAGTGACTTGCCCAGGGTCACACAGCTAGGAAGTGTCAAGTGTCTGAGGCCAGATTTGAACTGAGGTCCTCCTGAATCCAGGGCTGGTGCTTTATCTACTGCACCACCTAGCTGCTCCGAACTTCAAGATTTCTTGAAGGAGAAGTGTGATGATTAAAATTATGAGACATAGTTTCTGGGTAATTAAATAATTTTTATTAATAGGCCAGAAGGTTATTAATAACAGGAAGGTCTATAACCATCTCTTTCAAACCAAAGCCCTCTAATGGCAGTGGGGTCACCATTTATATGCCTTTCTAACTGTAGGAGGTCCATCACAGCAATCAAATTTAATTGGTTGACATGATTGGAGGTGTGTTATATTAAAACAAAGTCTGGGAATGCATGATGTAGGTCACTCAAATCTTGGTTAAAAAAAAAAATGAAGACATTCTCTTCTCTTCTCTTCTCTTCTCTTCTCTTCTCTTCTCTTCTCTTCTCCTCTCCTCTCCTCTCCTCTCCTCTCCTCTCCTCTCCTCTCCTCTCCTCTCCTCTCCTCTCCTCTCCTCTCCTCTCCTCTCCTCTCCTCTCCTCTCCTCTCCTCTCCTCTCCTCTCCTCTCCTCTCCTCTCCTCTCCTCTCCTCTCCTCTCCTCTCCTCTCCTCTCCTCTCCTCTCCTCTCCTCTCCTCTCCTCTCCTCTCCTCTCTCTCCTCTTCTTTTCTTTTCTTTTTCCTTTTCCTTTTTTTTTTTGTGGTTAGGGCAGTGAGGGTTAAGTGAGCTTGCCCAGGGTCACACAGCTAGTAAGTGTCAAATGTCTGAGGCCAAATTTGAACTGAGGTCCTCCTGAATCCAGGGCTGGTGCTTTATCTACTGTGCAACCTAGCTGTCCCCTCCCATTTTCTTTACACTATATATCACTATTTTAATTTTATCTGGGCTGGAAAGAGTCTTGCTAACTGAGAAAGGACCAAAATAGAAAGCAAGGGGCATTTGAAAACAATTTTTTCCTACCTGACATGCCCACTGTTCTACTATATATACACTATCTTTTCATAAAATCTAATTACAAGAAAATATCTTGACTATTTTATAATCAATAAAAGGTGTACCTGGAGATATTTAAGGTCATTTGAGGCTATGCTTGTATATAACTTAAAGGGAACATTGGCCTGAACATAAGATCGGATGCAGGATACCAGTGAAATCATAAAAGAGGATAGAAAGTTGGAACCGAAGAGATAGTACCACAATATTTTTCTTTACTTGTTGGAGAGTCATTGTGGTACAATAGACAGCCAGGAAGATCTGGGTTCAAGTGCCACTCCTGACATACACTGGTGTATTAACCCTAAGTAACTTAGCTTCTGTGTTATTGGCAACTCTCTTAGACTAAGCAGAGATGGTCTCTACCCATGAAATCACAGGTTCAGTCCCTGTTTCTACCCTTGAGGAAAGAATGAACTAAGGCTTCTGTTTAGGAGAGAGTAAGACAATTTCATTTTTGATTCATATTTGAAATTGTAAATGCTCTCCTGCTGAGTCAAGTAGCTTAATCAGATACGGACTGCAAGACAACGAAGCTTCTAATGACTCTCTTGCTCTACTTTTAATTTTAATTTAATTTTTTGTTCTTTTTTGTGGAGCAATGGGGGTTAAGTGACTTGCCCAAGGTCACACAGCTAGTAAGTGTCAAGTGTCTCAGGCTGGATTTGAACTCAGGTCCTCCTGAATCCAGGGCTGGTGCTTTATCCACTGCACCACCTAGATGCCTCTTGGTCTACTTTTAGAAGGGTAAAAAGTTGATGAGAAAGAAAGTGAAGAGAAAAAAAAGGACATTTGATATTCTTCCAGGATGACTTAAAAATAAATTTACAATGAAATGTCATACACAGTAGATATTAATGCCTCATCTAAGAAATCAGTGATATTGTCCTTTTTCAAGAGGAAAGGTTCTCGTACCAGTGGGAGAATTGACCGAGTCAGATCCAGAAGGAGAAAGGGAAGGAGAGGTGTGAGATGCATTATTCTGTTTCAAAGGGGATTTGGTTGTCTGGTTTAAGTCTAGGCAATCAGATTTGAGGGTCAGACTAAAATGGCTTTAATTTGCAAAAGGCCATTCATAATTCGGGGACAGAAAACTTCTTTCCAGATGTTAACAAGGCAGAGCAATTTAGTCAAGCTATGTTATTAAAGTATCCCTTATCCTCTCTCAGGAACTGAGTTTAACCCCTGATAAGAAGATGCTATTAAAGCCAATGTGAAAAAAGCCCAAATAATCTAAAATAATAATAGCTAAAATTGATATAGCACTTAACATGTGCCAGGCATTATGCTGAGCACTTGACAATTCTTATCTCATTGGAACCTTACAATCCTGGGAGGTAGGTGCTATTATTATCTCCATTTTACAGATGAGAAAACTGAGGCAAACAGAGGTTAGGTAACATGCCCAGGGTCATGGAGCTAGTAGGTATTTGAGGTCAAATTTGAACTCAGGTCATCTTGACTCTGGCCCCAGCTAGCTGCCCTTTTTTTTTTTTTTTTTTTTTTTTAAAGAAAAGAGAGAACAGGAATGAAGAATATAGCCTTCACAGATTGGCTATTTGTACTATAATGGAAATCGTAATACAGTATATTACAGACAATTCTGGCTTTACATAAATTAACTTTATGCAAGGTAAAGAATACTGAAAGAAACTCGTATTCCAAAAAATACCAGTACTGGTACTCAGGTGCCAGCTCTGAGATATCCTACTCCCCCACCAAAAAAACCCAAAAAATCCCCACCAACCCCTCCCCCCAAAGCCTCCAAGTGAAAGCAGAAGAACTTAGAGGTGGAGAGAATGCCACTGTAGCATGATCAGAAGCTTGGCTTGATACCTGCCATGCCAATAGAGGAGACCTTTGCCTTACTCTGTCCACCCAGGCCCCCAGGTGGCTGGCCCCAGCATTTTCCTTCTCTTGCTCTTGATTCTTCTTCAGCCATTCTTCTCCAGCCCCCATGTGTCCTTGAACTAAATTCTAGCCCCTTCCCTCCACTGGGATGTTGCCCCTTCCTGCCCCCTCCCTTTCTCATGTCCCAGACAAATTTGCATTATGTAAGGTCTGTGAAAGGTCTGCTTACATAAAGTAAGAACTGTGTATCCTTTTACCCACATTCTTGTCAACTGGAAAGCCCAAACATTCAGAAATTTTTTTCCTTGTATTCTGTATAATGATCATGGAAGATGCTCATTGTTACATTCCAGAGTCACTAAGAAATGCTAAATTGTTTTTTGAATCATGAAAAACAAAAAAACATTAATTTATGATCAGGTTAGTTTAGTTTTATTGTCAAATATATAGTATAAAGCAAAACCCACCTACACATGTCAAGCAGGAGAAGTAGGGGTTTGCTTAAATGAATATGGTGTCTTTTGTTTGAGAAAAAGCAAGAACTTTATTTAAATATTACCCTAACGCTTGCCTTTCTTCAAAGACTGATCTTTCAGTGATTGTTACCCCATGGTTTTGAGTACTCAGTGATAGGAATCACAGTGTAGGAACACAGGTCCCAGGTGAAAAGGCCAATGTTTTTTTGGGTTTAAAGAGCTGTTTCAGGCACTGTCACTAAGATGTCAGAAATTGCTGAGAGATTTAGAATCCTGAAGGATGCCGTGGCTGTTGAACTGCCATTGTCCTGGTATTCATAGTGGGTTTATCTCCTTTCTTCCTCATATCTCTAGTTAAGTAAAACAAATTTCTAACATCTACTGTGTGACACACACTTGTCTCCCTCCTTTTACTACATAGGTTTCTGGGAGCTCTAAAGCAGCAGTATCCAGCTCATATACAAACAGGAGTTGCTAAACTGTACATAAGAATCCCTGGGTGTCCTCATATTAACTTGGAAGACCTCATATCAACAACACATATTATGTTTTATTGTATTTTTATTTATTTTGTTAACTTTTTCCCAGTTACATTTTAATCTGGTGCAGGATACTGTTTTATACCTCTGCCATAAAAAGGACTATGATTTAGTTGAATTAAAATGCTTTTTCAGGGCCCCTCTCCCCTAATTCTCTCTCATTTTACCCAGAGAGTCAGGTTGGTGGGGTTTTTTTGTTTGTTTGTTTTGGTTTGGATTGGGTTTTTTGGTGGGGCAATGAGGGTTAAGTGACTTGCCCAGGGTCATACAACTAGTAAATGTCAAGTGGCTGAGGCCGCATTTGAACTTAGGTCCTCCTGAATCCATGGCTGGTGCTTTATCCACTGCACCACCTATCTGCCCACATTTCTCTCTCATTTCACTCTTGAAATGACATATCAAAATGGGCTTTCCCAAGTCTCCTTTTCCCCCCAAATTACACATTTCTTGTTTCTTCTAAAACATTTTAGTTTGGGTACACTTAAAAAACCAAACACACACCAAACAGCCCAGGTTTGTTTCTTAAATTCTTTATCTGCAACCAGCCTCTGCTTGAACTTCCCATTTCCAGAGCAGAACTTAAGTAACTGCTTATTTCACATGGTAGAAGACAGATAGTGATCAAGCTGACCACTAACTGCTTAGGTGACTTTATAATATTTTCTTGCTTTAAAAAAATTAGCTTTATTTTTATGTCAGTCATTTCTGCAAAGCCCCACCTCATCCTCATCCCTGATTTAAATCATCTGTTGTAATTAAAAAAAAAAAATCAAAAACCCTGAACAGCTGTGCAAAAACAAAGGCTACAAAGACTCCATCTTTTTATTCAACTTTTTGCCTTTACAGTCTCCTGTCTCTGACAAGAGGAGGGAGATTGTTGCATTATCTTTTTTTCATGTTCAAGACTGGTTATTATAATCACCCAGTTTCACCTACTCTTGGTATTCTTTTCATTTGTGTTACTGTTATCATTTTATGTATTTTTCTTCTGGTTCTGATTACTCTTTTAGTTTGTGTGAATCTAGATAACTCTGAATTGCTTGTATCTGTAATCTCTTAATGCCCAATAATGTTAACATCACTTTCATATAATCTTCTGAACCTCAGGAATTAAACAACAACAACAACAATAACAATAACAGCAATAATAACAACAATGTGTTGTGAATCCCCAGGGTAATTTAACATATTACTCATAAATTATTTTTAGATTTATTCATTAATTTATAATAACTTGCTTACACTAAATGATAACTCCCCAGCTCCAAATTAAAATTTACATTAATTACAATTATAAAATTTTACTGCATCAGGATCCATTAAAGAATTTTTAGCCTTATACCTTTGAACCAACAGGCACTGAATAGGAACCACTGCTCTTGATGGATACATGAGCTTATATTAGTATATAAGTTCCACCATTCCCCAAACAGAGCACTTGCTTTGTTTCTAGTTGTTTGCATCACAAAAATGTTGTTACAAATATTTTAGCATGTGTTCTTCTTTCTTGTAGCATTTTCTATCTGTTCTTTCTGTATAGTGTTAACTTGTGTATGTGTTGTGTGTATGTATATATGTATATGTATATATCTGTTGTTTTATCTAGATTATTGGGGGCTAGGCTGGGTTTTAAAAAAATTACTGATTTATTTATTAATGATTATTATACAAGTCTGGGCAGTAAGCATTTATTATCAATTAATATCAAATATTAATAAAGTATTGACCACATGTTTCCCTGACTTCCCTACTAGCCACAGGCTTACAGGCCTAAACAATTACATACCCAAGAGGTCAAGGAGAGGGCTCGTGGAGAATAAAAGAGAATCCAAGGAAGAAAGAGAGCAATCCCCTTGTGGTCCAGTCTTTTTATCCTTTGTTTGGTAGAGGTGGCTCCTTATATACTGATCAAAGCTCATTGGCTAGCATCATTCAGTTCCATTGGTTGGCATGACTTGAGGGTGGTCTACATTAAAATGAGCCGTATGGTGAGACCCCCTGAGGGGCAAAGTCAGAGTCCAGATAGGTCCTGCTTAATCCTATCAGTTCATGAGCTAGTCACAAAGAGTCTATCTCCACAGGATTAGAACTTCCTCCTAAAAACTGACCTCTGCAGTGGGGGTGGGGCAGGGGAGAGAAAAGGCTAACACTGGGTCCCCAAGAAATTTGTTATTAATAATTATTTTATCTATCTATCTATCATCTATTGATCATCTATCTATCTATCATCTATCTATCACTAGGGCAGCCATTTATATTAGCACTTTAAGGTTTGTAGAATATTCTGATTCTGCTAATTAGTGGCTTTTTAAAAATGTGCAGTTAGTTCTAAAATAAACATCATGAGTATTACTCAAATTTATCATTTTCTTTTCTTTTCTTTTCTTTTTTTTAGTGAGGCAACTGGGGTTAAGTGACTTGCCCAGGGTCACACAGCTAGTAAGCGTTAAGTGTCTGAGGCCGGATTTGAACTCAGGTACTCCTGACTCCAGGGCCGGTGCTCTATCCACTGCGCCACCTAGCTGCCCCTTCTTTTTTCTTTCTACTGGACCTTAGATAAGATCACCTACAAAGGTGTTGTTAGTGTTTAAATGGTAGGGTATTCTCCTCCCCCCCTTTTAAAAATACTTTCTAAAAGCAATAAATGGAAAATTAGTGGTAGTTGAATTTAAAAAAAAAACACTTAATTTTAAACTCTTGCATTAATGATATTTTGTCTTGTTTTCTCTTGAACAGATGGGGTTAGGTCATGAGCAAGGATTTGGTGCTCCCTGCTTAAAATGCAAGGATAAATGTGAAGGATTTGAGCTACACTTCTGGAGGTAATGGTTTTAAAACACTAAGCACTACATTGGAAAGTTCCTCTCTGTGGCAATAATTCCTTAGCCTTTTTGTGCAGTGAAAAGAGTGCTAAGTTGTCTGGCATGATTGCTAATGCAGAGCTATCATTCTTTATTCTGAGATGTGAATAAAATATAAAGCTCTCCTTTCCCCTGTTATTATGATGTAATGAGCTAATTGGACCACAAAACCATGTTTTAAAGGGCTCGATTTGTTCATTTTCCTTTTAAATTGCCTTTAGGTCTAGAAAGTGGGATCTGATATTTTTGAAGTAGCAAATGAGTCTGTTTTATTAATCTATTGGGATTAGACTTTTATTTCAATATTCTAGGCATATTCCACACAACAGTGCCCTAACATATTTTCTGCAATAATGTCATCAATGTGTTATAAGAAACATAAAAATATTAAAAATTTGGGAGAAATTCAATTGTGACCTTATTTGACTTGATGCTATGAGATGCTGGCCAATTGATTGGGAATAATATCACAACTCTAAGCAATCACATCATTCCTGTGGTATGTAATTGAAAAAATGATGGCCCAAGTGTCAGGAGAGCTGAGTTTCAAGTTTCCCTTCTGACAGTAACTCTAAGCATACCACTTTACATATATGACCTTTAGCTTTCTCATCTGTAAAATGGGGGTGATAAGTGTTATCTAACTCTAAGGCTGCTATGCCTTCTATAAAGGTGAATTGATTAATGATTATTGCCGTGAATGAGTGCTAGTGATGTTCCAGTTACTATGGTAGACACTCAGGACACAGACAAAAATGAAAACCTTCCTCTGCCTTCAAAAGGCTTACATTTTACTGAAGTGGGGAGGGTAGTGAAACATACACAGTAAAGATATACAAAGAAAATAAAAATCATTTTGATGGAAAGGAAGAGAAGAAAGAGCAGTAGAACTTGGTGTGATATGGAAAGGTCTCATGTAGAAGCTTGCACCAAAGCTGAGCCTGGCAGGGAGGTTAGAGGGACAAAGAGCAGCAGTATAGAGGGAGATCATTCTGGACGTGATGGACAGCCTTTCTGGAAAGGAATCTGGAAATGTTGTTTGTTGGAAGCAATAGAGAGCAACTGAAGGTTCTAGAGCAGGGCAGTGGCATGGGCAAGACTTGTGATTTTAGAAAAATAATTTGGCAGCTGTGTAGAAAGAAGAGAGTGGACACAGGGATACCACTTAGGAGGCTGTTGTGGTTATTCTTATGCAGGTGGAAATGGCTTACATTAGAATGGTGGCTTTCTGGATGAACAGATGGAAAGATGTAGAATCAACATGATTTGGTGGCTAATTGGGTATGTGACATGATGAGAAGGGAAGAGTTGAGGGAGTAGTTGACTCAGATGAAGTTAACTTGGGTAATTGGACAGATAAGAGAGTATAAACATCTAGAACAATCAGGAAAGACTTTTATTTCATAGGAGTTAACATTTGAGCTGAGGTTTGAAAGCAACTAAGGATTCTAGGGAAAAGGGACGAGAAGAGAAGAGGTGTATTCCAGGTATGGAGAATAGCTTGTGTATAGGCAGTTAGGGGGTGAGGGGTAGGACAGAGAGTAAGTAGTGTGTGTGTGTAAAAGGAGAGTAATGTAAGTGTGTGTGTATAAAAGGAGAGTAATGTAAAATAAAGCAGGTAGAAACCAAATCATGAGGAGCTTTAAATTTCGTGTGTGTGTGTGTGTGTGCTCACGCGTGCACATGCATGCATGCGCACGTACACACTTTGTCCTAGAAAGAAGAGGGAGTCACTGAAGATTTTTGAGCAAGGGAGTGACATAATTAAACCTATGATGCTTCAGAAAGATTATTTTGTTATCTTTGTAAAAGAATGGATTATAGAGGGGTGAGCCTGGAATCAGAGAGAACAATTTAGAGTTTATAACTTTAGTCTAGGAGAGGAAGGACTGAGCTGGAGTCGTGGCTATGTGATTAGAGAGAAAGAGACAGATATATCTGTGGTAAGACTTAACATCTGATTGGATACAGGGGAAGGGTGGGGGAAGAATGAGTAAAGTATGTTTCTATGATTGCTAACCTGGTGACTAGATGGATGGTGATTTCTTCACCAGAAACAGGAGGAGGTTTAAAGGGAGTGGGAGATTGGGGGTGGAGGTAAACTGTGTCTTGATTTTTAAATGCCCATGGCACACCAGTTGAAGATGCCCAACAGGAAGTTGGGGAAGTGGTATTTAAGAAAAAGTTTGGGCTGGTTTAATAGATAAGAGAATCTTCTGTATAGAGATTTTTATTAAACACACATAAACTAGTAAGATCACCAAATGAAAGGGCATTGAAAGAAGGAACTGAAGACAGTCCAGATCTAAGCTTCAGAGGTTAACCTTCAGTTAGGGAATGGAAGATATCTGATGATTCAGCAAAGGAAACTGAGAGGAAATAACTGGAGAGATGTTAGAGAAAGCCATGTCCCAGAAGCGAAGGGAGTGGTCTAAGACAAAGTTTTATTATATTTTATTATATTTTGTTAAATGTTTCCCAATTATATTTTAGATACATATTAAATTTTAGATTGGTAAATTATATTTTAAACATAAATATATAAATTATATTTAAATACAAAAATAAATATGGAAAATATATTCAAAATAGAAAACAAATAGATGATATAAAAATCATATTTTAAATATGTAAATAGATACATTCTAGTTTAAATATATACAAATGTATAAATTTTAAATACATAAACATCCAGTTATATTTTAATCTGGCTTGGGCCTCACCTGGGAGTGTTGTGGGGAGCATGCAAGAGAAGTCAGGAACTATATACACTGAGAAAAGGCCACCAGATTTAGCAAAAATATATAATAGTTGATAATCTTGGAGAGTGAAGTTTTGGAGTGAGTGATGGGACTGAAGGACAAATTGGAACAAACTGAGAAGCAAGAGATAGGGGCAATGAGGACGTAGAATCTGCTAGTACGGACCCCAAAACTTGAATTATGAAAGAGAGAAGAGATATAGGGTAAGAATATGAAAGTTTGGCAAGGTCAGGGGGAAGGCTTTTATTTTTTTAAGAATTTCAGGATCTGGGATTGTTTGTAGGCAATAGGAAAAGGGACCTAGTAGATAAGACAGAGTGAAAGCGAACAAGCCAGAGAGAATAATCAAGGTGGCAAGCTCTGGGAGGAGATGGAAAGGATACTGTGGAAGGAACAAGTAGAAAGAAGGATCATCTCTTCCTCAGAGACTGTAAAGGAGGAGAGAATGGGAGGGAGGGTGTGGCATAGTGGGGCTTTGAGTCCAAGAATAAAAGAGAATGTCTTCATGACAATCTCACTCTTCTTAATAAAATACAAAATATTACAATTATTCTTGTTTTGCCTCTAGGTATTTTCACAGGTACTATTAATGATGCTAAGTGGGGTATACTTGGGCATCATTTAAAATAAAATTGTGGTTAACACTGCACATATTTCATGAATGGTGACAAATAACGTGCTATATAATAGTTGGGATTAGTGTGATGTTTCAGACTTCTGAAAGTTTTTCAGTAGTAAATTTAACTGCTAAGGAAAAATAGGAAGCATTACAGCAGTTCCTTTGAAAAGGAAGAAAACTTTATTATGCAATATGTTATTATGAATCACATTCCTTTATATAATGGTTAGACCCATCAAAGAATTGTGGGTGGATTTTTCTTGGAGAGCTCTTCTCAGCCATCTATGGTCATCTGACATTCTCAATTGGTTATTATGAAAAACACAACCGTATTTGAGCACCATGCTACTCAGATTTAAAGGCTCTTAGCAGGAGCTCAGGGATAGAAACAGGGGCCACCAAGCCCTCCAGTAAGGATCCCTCCAGATCACATGTTGACTTAGTTTTAAAATGTAATATTATCTGTGTTCTCTTGTATTTTTGTTTATTTGTTAAATATTTCCCAGTTACATTTTAATCTGATTTGGATGGCACTAGTGGGTGTTATGACTGCCTCAGAGTACTATTCCTAAGAAATCGCTTTATTCTAGATAGAAAAGGGAAAGGGAGTATTGTCAAAATGCTTGAATATTCCATTTATAGCATGAATATTATTTGAGAAGTATCATAGCATTCCAAATATTTTTAGTAGCTAGCTATGAAATACACATGTTAAGCTCCACTGACCGTAATGTTTGTGTTTAAAGCAGACAACTTTCAAAGGACTTCCAATACACCTTCAAAGGGACTTTATAACTGTGCTTCTTATATTTCCTTCTCAAAGAGGTTATGTTTCTAGGATGCTTTCAAAAGGTAAAATCTGTAAATATCAAGTTGGATGTTGGAATACTTCAGTTCTTTAAGGTTGCTGGGACATTCTGTGAGAGCTGATTTTGTCTTTGTGAGAGCCTACACTACCCTCTACTGGGCTAAAGTGGACTTGTCATTTCACAGTCCTGGTTTTCCTATCTTTTTTGGTAGGTTATAGAGTTGTACCAGACTAACTGAGAAGGGTCTATGAAAAAATGACAGCTTCTCCTTAAAGGTTGCGATTCCTGCTTTGGATATTTAATACTGCATCTGTGTATTTTTTTCCCGTTACATGTTCTTACAAGTCTAATTTTTCATGTAAAAATGAGAAATTTTAAACTATCTCGCCACTCTGAAGAGGTAGGTGATTTGGCGTTGGACACAGAACTTGCTTTAGATATTGAAATTCTGTCATATGGGATATATTTAATACATGAGACCTTTGTCGTTTTATTAAGACATTTTTTTTTCAGCTGAACTTGTATGTTCTACCTTGCTTAGTTGTCTAGATCGTACAGAGTTGGGATTTTTATAAGCCATATATATGCATATGTCTAATATGTGTGTATATGTATTTATATGAAATATGTCTATGATTGATAATCCTAACAGGAAGGGTAACTGAATTAATTTTGCATGGAATTGATAAGCGATTTCAAATTCTGAAGCTGGAAATCTTTTTGGCTTATTCTACCACCTCTTCCTTTTACCTTCCAGCTTCACAAACTCCGGCTAATCTCAAATGGAATTACTAATTTAGTCTAAATCTTCCCTGACACAGTTAGGATTTTTCAGAGCTCAACAATGGCAGATCTTTGATATGTAAAAAGGATTTTTCATTTCCATTCCACTATACAAAGACTAATGATTTCACCCAGATGTAACCTCAGAATTTATTAATAACCATAAAAGACAACGAGCCTTAGACAAGCCCTCATATCCATCATGGTTTTTCCAAGGTCATCTGAGACAAGAATCTATCTATCTTCCTTCTGATGTGACTCAGAAACAAGTTTGTCTCTTCGTTCTAGCCTTTATAGTCTGAGCTATAACAAAATGTGTTACTTATCCTTTTGACGTTACTCCCACAACTAGAGATGCAGCTTGGGGCTCTTTCTTGTGGTGACAGCCTCTCAGACCTCACTTTCTCTCACGTCCCACCCCAGAGTGCAGCAAATTCTCCTGGGTATAAAAGTGTGAGCTACAGACAACTGGGCAGTTTGAGGCACCCAAGAGAAACACAGAGCTCAGCGTTGTGCTGCTTCAGTGATTTCTTATTTAGAGATTCCTTAGTTTTGAGTATCTCTGTATGGGCACCTAAACGCAGCCTGTTCCCAGCCCAGGGCCTTCTCTCTTTGAGTGTATGGGAAGTCTAATTTCAGTTGTAAGCTACTTTTAATCCCTGGTCCAAGTTAAATTTTCCCTGACCACAAAGGAATAGTAGCTTGAATGGGTTTAGCAGTATTTGAACTCACTAGTCCAAAGGGTATAAAAAGAGTTTAGTGATTTTTTTTCTATATAGTCTTTAAAAAAAATTTTTTTTTAATTTTTTGCGGGGCAATGAGGGTTAAGTGACTTGCCCAGGGTCACACAGCTAGTAAGTGTCAAATGTCTGAGACTAGATTTGAACTCAGGTCCTCCTGAATCCAGGGCCAATGCTTTATCCACTGCGCCACCTAGCTGCCCCCTCTATATAGTCTTCTTTCTTTTTTTTGGTGAGGATTTGGGGTTAAGTGACTTGCCCAGGGTCACACAGCCAGTAAGTGTTTGGTGTCTGAGGCCAGATTTGAACTCAGGTCCTTTTGACTCCAGGGCCAGTGCTCTATCCACTGTGCCATCTAGCTGCCCCTATATAGTCTTAAAATGTGTATATGTTTTTGTTTTTTTTCCAGAGCAACTGTTTAGATTGAAATGGATAGGTGGCACAGTGGATAGTGTGTTGGGCCTGGAGTAAAAAAAGACCTGAGTTCAAATCTAGCCTCAGATACTTACTAGCTATCACCACTTAACCTCTGCCTCAGTTTCCTCATCTGTAAAATGGGGTAATAATAGCTCCTACTTCCCAGGGTTATTGTGAGGATCAATGAGATAGTAATTATAAGGTGCTTTGTATACCTTTGTATACCTCTGGAATATACTCCCTTCTCTCCTCTGACACTACCACCACTCTAGTGCAGGCCCCTCATTAGTTACTGCAATAGCCTGTGGTGGGTCTGCCTGTCAAGTTTCTTCCCATCCCAGTCCATCCTCTATCCATCCACTAATAGGATTTTCCTAAAGTGCAAGTCTGATCCCATCATTCCCCTTCCCAGTAAACCCCCCAGTGACTTCCTATAGTCTCCAGGATCGAATACAGAACACTCTGGCTGACATTCAAAGCCCTTTATTCCCTAGCCCCTCCTACCTCTCCAATCTTCTAACACCTCACTCCCCGACCCACACCCTTTAACCCAGTGACATTTTCCTCTTGGTTGCTCCTACAGTCCACTCCTTCTCTGCTCTGGTCATTCTCTCTGGCTGTCCCTGGTCTGGAATGCTCTCCCTCCTCGGCTTTGACTACTGACCTCTCTGGCTTCCTTTACATTGCAACTAAAATACCATTTTCTATAGGAAGCCTTACCTAATCCCTCTTAATTCTAGTGCCTTCCACACTCTTTCAATTATTTCCTATTTTGTCTGGTATATATCTTGCTTTGCATATATTTGTTTGCATACTATTTATCCTGTTAGATTATAAATTCCTTGAGGCAGTGTCTGACTTTTACCTCTTTTTGCACTTAGCATAGTGCCTTGTACACAGTAGGCGCTTAATAAATGTTTATTGATTGATAAAACTTTAAAACACTCTATCAGTGCCATATAAATGAAGCACATATTAATATGACTATCTTCATCTAATCCTCCAACATTGGGTATTATCAGTTTTTTCTCATCTTTGATAATTTAGTGGGCATGAGGTGAAAATCTCAGGGTTATTTTCATTTCCTCATAAGTAATTTAGAACCTTTCTTCAAATAGGTGTTGAGCATTAGCATTTCTTCTGATAAATACACATGTGCTTTGACCATTTATATGCTGTGCAATGGCTCATGGTCCTATATATTTGTGTCAGTTCTCTGTAGCTACTTGAGACTTTTTTCAGCGATATTAGTTGCAAAGCTGATTTTGCTCCCACTGTTGACTAAGGCAGCATTGACAGGACAAAAGAGCACAGGCTCCTAAAATAAGAGGATAGGAATTAAAATTCTTCACAAGTCACTTAACTTTTTAAGGACTTTTTTTTTCTTAGTTGTAAAATTAGGAGTTGGACTAGATGGGCACTGAGGTCCCTACTAGCTCTAGATCTATTATAATATAATTGTTTCCCTTTTTATACTAGCTGCAATGATTTTGTGTGTGAAACTTTAATTTTAAGTAATCCATATTGTTTATTTTGTCTTTTTTCATCAGCTCTGGTTCTTGCTTAGTTGAGAATCCTTTCCCAACCATTCATTGTACAAGTACCACTTTCCTTTCTTCTCTTTTTAAAAGAATGATAATGACTTTTTACCTTTAGATTAAATATCTTTCTGTAGGATATTATGGTGTATGGTATAAGATGGTGCAAACCTTTCTGCTAAAAGTGGAGGAGTTGAAGTCAGGAAGACTTGGGTTTGAATTTTCCTTTGACACTAACTAGCTGGGGACTTGGGCAAGTCGCATAACCTCAGTTTCGTCATCTGCACAATGGGGATAATAACACTTGTAATATTTAGCACAGGGGTGTTTCACAGGGCTCAAAGGAAAGCATTTTGTAAATGAAGGTGAGAGTGGCGGTGGTGACTTGTTTCTCTCAATACCTAAATTCTCCACTCAGGTTGAACTTTTGTCTAACTCTTAAACCACCTCTAAGTACATCTCTGTGAGCCCTCATTTTCTATAGAATTTATTTGTTAACTACCTTTCTGCCTTTCACCTGGATATCCCAGTTTCTTTTGTTGTTTGTTTGTTTTTTGCTTTTGCTCTTTTGGCTCAGAGCCACCGCCCTTAGATGTCACCTTTTACTCATTTATTATCCCTTAACACTTAAAAGTAGTTAATAACTTTTAAAAAAAATTATAGAGATATACAGAAGGCAGTATCCTTATTTGGTCACATTAATGATACATGGAAGTACAAAGGATATCAAGCTCCTTTGATTGTAATTAACTAACAGGAAATGTCTTTAGAGTAGTACTATTTTCCACATGTATGTGAATAATACATGTAGTACAACTATCATGTAATATTCTGAGTGGAGCTTTTTGACCCTACTCTCACTGATGGGTTGCCATTCTAATAGATAAGGAATCGAGTCCTACTGCTGCCCACTGGCAGGAAACTACAGAATTTATAATAAGATAATGAAAGTGATTATTTGAACAACGTCTACCAGAACTTCTATATCCTAGTGATTGAAATGTACTTTACAAGTGTTACTTTGGCAAGCTGCTCACATATTTCCCAAACTAGTGCCATTCCTTTAAATAAACAGGCTTCCCCTTTAGACACATTGCCCTTTTAGCCAGTTTATTAATCACATTATAATGAGGTTCTCATTACTTTGTTTTGGTTTTATTCATCTTAAGTTCAATTAATTTTTTTTTTTTTTAGTGAGGCAATTGGGGTTAAGTGACTTGTCCAGGGTCACACAGCTAGTAAGTGTTAAGTGTCTGAGGCCGGATTTGAACTCAGGTACTCCTGACTCCAGGGCCAGTGCTCTATCCACTGCGCCACCTAGCTGCCCCCGAGTTCAGTTAATTAAAAAAAAAAATATTACACATTACATTTGTCAAATTTAATTTAAAATGATCTGGCTATTTCTGAGGGTCAAATTCACCTTCAAAGGAAAATTTTACATCAACAAGGACATTCAAAGGATGTGGTATGACAAACTTGAATGGTACTCAGATATTGAAAGTTTCTCTTCTTTCCTCTCAAATCAAGGGCATGATAAGTAGAGGGAAAGACTAAAAGGTGAATTGTCAGATCGTAAAATTGTAGAGATAGAATCACTTAGAGATGACCTTGTTTAAGCCCCTCATTTTATCTATCTATCTACCCATCCATTTATTTATTTATTCATCTATTTATTAATTCATCCGTTCATTCATTCATTTTTTTTTTTTTGCGGGGCAATGAGGGTTAAGTCACACAACTAGTAAGTGTCAAGTGTCTGAGGCCGAATTTGAACTCAGGTCCTCCTGAATCCAGGGCAGGTGCTTTATCCACTGGGCCATCTAGCTGCCCCCAAGTCCCTTATTGTCATTTACTCAAGGTCCTGGAGTCAGGACTAGATTATAGGTTTCCAGATTCCCAACATTCTTTCCATTATACTAGATTTCTGTCATTATTAACTTTCTTTGGTTCCCTGTCATTTGATCTTTTCAGGAGTTCCCAGCCCCAGAGTTGGGATCTGTGGGTAGATTTTCAAGTCCTACTAGGTAAATTTCTAAACTGGTTGCTACTGTTATGCCGTCTCACCTATGAAGTTTGTCAGAATAACCACTGGAGAAGGGACAACAGCTGGAAGTGGTATGCCACCCCTCATGTGCTGCTCTACTGGTTCTCTTATTCCCCTGTCTTCATCCTACCTTCTAATGATTTGAAGACTTTGGGGAAATAAAAAGCAGGCCTTCCATTAGGAAGCTATGCATTGTGGCAGGAAAAGCCCCAGATCTGGAGAGAACAGAGACTGATGTGGCATCACTCTGAGACTCACAAGCTCTGATAACAAGGGAGTCATTTAAGTATCTGAGCCTCAGCTTTTTCAGGGTGATTGTGTCTGGAGCTCTGTGCATTTAATGTCTTTCCTTTAACCTCAGCTTATTCATCTATAAAATGGGAATGAAAATATCGCTTATACTAATAACTTCAGGACTGTTTGAGGGACCAAATGAGTTAAGTGCTTAGTTTTATTATATATTTTACCATTGGTCTCGCCACCATTATAACCACTTATCATGAAGAGACTTCATTGTTTTTTCTTTACCAACACTGTATCCTATCTCTCCACTGATATGGAGAATTAAAAACTAGCTTCCTGAAAGTAGGGGACCAATGTTGGATATCAACCAACCAATAAATATATTTGAGTGCCAAGCACTTACAAAATAAGCATCAAGAAAAAAAGATCTAAGATTATGTATTCTTACAAATACCCAGTTAATGTGAAGTTCTTGGGATTATTAATAGAACAGTAAAAATAGCTCTAAATTATTAGGAGAAAAGTTTGGAATATGAACTATGCTTCTATTCAAATTGGTTTTGATTGGTTTCAAGCAGACAGAAAAACCCGCTCATCCAAAAATGGATTAATGCATGTGCTTCTGTCAGATTCAGTAGCTGTGACAAAGGTTTCTATCCAAATATGTATGTACTTGTTACCAAAGACATTTCCTAACTATTTAAAATTATAGTTTGTAACCATGTCCTGGTCAGGTCTTTAAACCATTGTTAATGTTGGCAGCATTTCAAGGATCTCCTTTCTTTGAACTCAAGTTCCATTTACTTGTCTAGAAAAGCTGTTGCAGATACTAACTGTAAAACAGGAGAAATGGAGGAATTATGACTAGGCGATATAGCGGGTTGAATACTGAACTTTGAATCAGGAAGACTTGAGTTCAGATGTTACCTCAGACATTAGCTTTGTGACCCTGAATGATCACTCAACCTCTCTGTCTCTCAGTTTCCTCATCTGTAAAATGGGGATAATAATAGCACATATATCACAAGATTGTTGTAAGGATCAAATTAATTGATTTATTTGTAAAGTCAAACTTTAAAGTCTTACTTTGTTGTTGCTGTTTAGTTGTGTCTGATTCTTTGTGACCCCATTTGGAGTTTTCTTAGCAAAGATACTGAAGTGGTTTGCCATTTCCTTCTCCAGCTCATTTTACAGATGAGGAAACTGAGGTAGTAGAATCTAGTGAGTTTTTTTTTTTTAAGGATGGGTGAGACAGGCATGTTCATAAGCAACAAGGAAAAAACTAGTAATAGCTAGAGGAAATACTGAAGATTAAGGAAAGAGGAGGGAAGCAAGTTCATCTGCTAGAGAATATGAGAGGGATTGGATCTAAGGTACGTGGCTTTGTTGAAAAGAGCCATCTCTTCATCAGAGTCTAGATTTATGGAGGGAAGACTGAGTGATGATGTCAAAGTGAGAAGAGGTCAGGAAAAAAGAGCTCACAGGGAATGGCCTGAAATGTCTTTTTAAGTATAAGGTGAAATCCTCAGTTGAGACTTATAGGCAGGTTTAAGAAAGAAGAGAGTGAAATGACGGAACAAAAGTTGTGGAAGAATAAAAAACATTGCCTTGATAAAAGAGAAGACCTAATTGAGATTAAATAGCAAAAATTTGTAGTGGACCCAGGGAGCGTGCTTGGGAGACTTCTAGGTCAGTACAACAACATGAGTAGAAGAGAAGATGGATGGAGGGAGCAATTGACTGTTGAGGTTGGCAGAGTGTGAGCGAAAAGAGGACTAAGGGAACAAGATATTCAAGCATAGAATGGGTAGAGACAATGAAAGGAAGAGAGAGAGTAGCCAGTGCAGGTCAAGTAGTGTTGGGATTTTTTCAGTCACTGGTTATCTTCCAAATTATAATCTTTTTTAAAGATCTCAAAAATATTGTCAAGTATAAGGACAGAGGTAACAACTAGATAGGGACCAGACCTATGATTCCACTGGTGAAGGGAGAATTCCTGGGTGAAGAAATTCCCTGTGGTCCTAGACTAGAGAAAAGGTGTCTTACTCCTGGCTGCAAAACTCCCATGATGCTTGAACCAAATTAAATTGTAATTGGGAAATGTTTAATGAAATAAAGTAAAAATACAGTAAAACATAGATAATTTTTATTTGTGGTTTTCTAAGTCAGTATGTTGTTGGCAGGGATCCTTTTCTTCATGAGTTTAATACCATTGGTCTAGAGCAAGGAGAAGTTAAGTGACTTGGCCAGAGTCACACAGCAAGTGTCAGAGGCAGGACTTGACCTCATCTTTGTGACTTCAAGGCCGGCTTCCTATCCACTGTACAACATTGTTTCTCAAACAGAAAGCCTTCCAGTGTGAATTCGAAAGGGTCAAAATTTCAAAGAGAAGCCTCTGTTATCTCTGGTTTAAGAACTAGACTTTTCCCTTCTATTGCTTGAAGTATAAGGTCAGTGCTAAAAAGGATTAATTCCAATCATCTGTCCAGTCTTAGGAGCTTGGTTCTATTTGTAGTGTACTTTCTACCTACTGCCAGACAGTGTGAGCTGTTCTCTACTTTATTCACAATCTAAAAAGATCGATTCCAAGCCAGACTCAATCTCTCATCGTGCCCATTTCTCCAAAGCTGTGCTGCTTTCTCTTTCACTGGGCTTTAAGAAAGGAAAGCATGCCTATTGGCTGAACCTAGAGATTAATTGCTATTTGTTTGATGATACATTTTAAATGACAGAGCCTTTTCCAAAGATGTGGCAAATGGGTGCAAGATGTTATTAACTGAGGACAGAAGTGGAGGAGATGGCTCTTGGTAAAGAAGTGGTGTTCTGCCAGCTAACGTTCATAGAAAGAAAGGTAGACAAGACAGAAAGACAAAGGGGGTAAAACGAATACACGCCTGTGCATACAATCAGACCCTAAACCTCCTAGACCCCAAGTGACTTGTCTTCTTACTTTCTCCCCTTCTGGATCCCATTTGGCACTAGGTGCATCTTTGTGATTTCCTTTCCACTTTGATACTCATTGTAATTAATCTTAGCCCTTAGGATCTAGGACTAGGCACACAGTAGTATCTCTATGTGCTTCTCTGAGGCTGACCTTGACCAATGGACAGAAAAGTGTAACATATTGCTATATCACTGAGAAATGGATAACATTTCACAATTAAAAAAAATTTTAATGACCGCTTCATTTTTCAACAGTAGTCTCCATGTTGGGTTCTCTTGGCTGATTCTCAGATGACAAAAACACTAGACTCATGGGTCCAAAATTGACGAACTAGCTAGGTATGGGATCTGCCTTGAGGTTTCTCTGGCTGTAGAGGACCTAGCAGAGCTTGCAAATAGCTTTCTGGGTCCACCCCAATGAGTAGAATCTTAGAGAAAATAAATCTGTTAAGTTATTTCCAATTTCCTTCCCTTCCTCTCTCATAGACATATATACATGCCTATATATATATATATTAGGACATCTGATACCTTTTTATATTGGGGTGTTCTGTAAACAAACATGGATTATTTCAGTTAGTAAGCCTTTCCATTTTCACGCTTGGCATCATTTCCAAAAGTCCACTTTTCATTCTTCTTCTTTTTTTATTTTTGGTGAGGCAATTGGGGTTAAGTGACTTGCCCAGGGTCACACAGCTAGTAAGTGTCGAGTGTCTGAGACCAGATTTAAACTCAGGTCCTCCTGACTCCAGGGCCGGTCTCTATCCACTGCACTACCTAGCTGCCCCCACTTTTCATTCTTTACCATGATAGCCATACCTGATATTATGAAGTTATTTCTCTGTTTTAATGGCATCTATAGGGATTTGGACACAACCTTACAACCCTGTATCATGATTCCTAAATGTAGAACCTCCTTTGGGCAGCACTTTTGTTGGCATGGCCTGTTACCTAGATAGGAGTCTCTTTGGCAAAATATCACATATTTATTTTTTTAACTTTAAAAGCTTTGTTTTTTATTTTTGTTTTTATTTTTTCACATCTCTTCAGAGAAAGTCTTCAATTAGGCCCAACAATAACATATTTAAACAGTATCAGAAATCCCTCCCTGAGCATTCGCAAAGGACAGGATGAAATGGATAGGACCTTCAGAAAGATAACTTGCTTCTTTTTTCCACTAGATGGGAGTGTAAGACAATAGCCAAGAGCAAGAAATCTTTGAAAGCCAAATTGGCATGTGCTGACTGTTTGGAAGCTAATTGCAAACTACAGATTTCAAACCAGCCTTGTGTGGATAATAAAAGTAGTTTGTACTCTCCCTGGGGCCCTGAAGTTCTGAAATAACTGTTTCAAAATATGTGTGTGTGTGTGTGTGTGTGCGCGCACGCACACCATGCCTTGCTTTAAGTCAAAACTATATGCAAAAATGCAAACTTATAAAATGAAAGGCTGAAGAGCTAGTAGAAGACTAGAATCACAAGACCTGGAGGTAAGGCATTGGACCTCTCTGGGGTTTTCCTTTATGTAAAACAGGACTAATCATTCATGCCCCAGCTAAGTTCATAAGGTTTTCTATCATTCATATGAAATTATGTCAAAAGCGGTTTGTTTTTTCTTTTCCTGTAACATGCCACACAGATGTTCATTATTCTGTAGCTACAAAAAATAATTTGGGTAGCTTTCCAAAAATGTGATTTTTACATACACATTGCAAAATAGCAGCATTTCTAGCAAGTGAATTGAAGCACAACTGTATCAGTGACCCTAAGCTACATTTGAAGTCTTTAGCTACCAAAATGATATGCCTACAGGTGTGAGGTCTGATCAAATCACTCTGTTGAGAAAGCTTTGGTGGTTCCCAGCTGCTTCTAGGATAAAATGTAGATTCTTCTTTTTGACATTTTAAAGCCCTTTAAAGAAGGAGTTCTTAACCTGGAGGCCTTGGACAGATTTCAGGGGATCCATGAACTTGGGTGGGAAAAACACATCTTTATTTTCACTAACCTTTCAATGAAATTTAACATTTCCTTAAATTCTTTTTCTGAGGAGTCCCTCCAGCAATTTGAGCAGACTGCCAAAGGGGTCCATGACACACAAAAAAAGGTTAAGAACTCTGCTTTAAAGACTGGCTCCAATCTATCTTTCCAGACTTGTCATGTTACTGTTCTTCAAATATACTGTATTCCATTTAGACTTACAGTTGGAAGGGACCCAGTGAGGACAGTTGAATTTAATAGATGAAGAAACTGAGGTCCAGACAGGTGATATGACTGGCTCTGTTTCACATAAGAGGGAGGCAGCATCACAGAGGGTAGTTTTAAATCCCACCTCTGACACTTATTCCTTGTATGACCTGGGAGTCATTTTCTTTCTTAGTCATTCAGTAAATGTTTAATAAGCACCTGCTATATATAGGCGTGGGTATACAGCTAGGTGGCGCCATAGAGCATAGAGCACTGGGCCTGGAGTCAGGAAGACTTCAGTTTCCTGAGTTCAAATCTGTCCTCAGACATTTACTAGCTGTGTGACTCTGGACAAGTCGCTTAACCTTTTTTGCCTCAGTTTACTCATCTGTAAAATGAGCTGGAAAAGGAAATGGCAAACTGCTCCAGTATCTCTGACAAGAAAATGGGGTCACAAAGAGTCAGACATGACTGAAAATGACTGAACAACAATACGTCAGACATTCTGCTAAGCACTGGGTGTACAAAAAGAGGCAAAAGATAGTTCCTGTCCTCAAAGAGTTAACACTTGAAAGAGGGAAACAAGTCATAAATATGTACAAAACAAGCTACATATAGGATAAAAAAAGAAAATAATTAAACAAGGGAGCGCACTCAAATTAAGAAGGGTTGACAAAGGATTCCTATAGAGGCAGAGATTTTAGTTGGGACTTAAAGGAATCCAGGAGACAGAGATGAGGGGGAAGAGCATTCCAGGCATGGGGACAGCCAGAGAAAACCCCTGGAGCTGAGAGATGGGACAGCCAATGATTCAGTGCCCCTGGATCAAAGAGTACCTGGTGGGTGGAGTGGGGTGTAAGAAGCCTGAATAGGTCCTACCCATTCAGGGCTAGGCTATAAGAGGCTTTGGATGCAGAACAAAGGATTGTGTATTTCCTCCTCGAAGTGATAGGGAACCCACTAGAGTTTCTTGAGTAAGGGTGATAGAGTCAGCCCTGAGCTTCAGGTCGGTCACTTTGGTGGCTGAAAGGAGGATGAACTGGAGTGGGGAGAGACTTAATGCAGACAGACCCATCCGCAGGTTGTTAGGACAGTCTGGGTATGAGGTGATAAGAGCCTGCACCAGGGAGGTGGCAGCGTCAGAGGAGAGAAGGGACAGAAAATGAGGGGGCCAGACTAGATGGCTTCTGCAGGACCTTCCCACTTTACTTCTGTGGCCCCATGACTCCTACTCCCATGACTTTCCTCTTTATACTTTGTCTCTCCTCCTGCCAAAAAAAAAAGGGACTGGGATGATAAGGTACTAATAAACCTCTTTGTACCACTTCTGCAATGAGGTGAACAGTACAAATACCTACCATGTGTTGTATGAGTCAAACAGATTTACATTATATATGCCTAGCCAAGAGACCTGCCCACTTTGCCATATTTTCAGGTTGATGACTCATTCCCAGATAGATCTTCTTGCTCCCTTCCTCACCTCTTCAGGAAGTGGCCATCCATTTTCCTCTCTTACTTCTCCCCTAATCCTTTTCCCTTTCCCTTTTCACACACATATGGGTGTATTTGGAAAAAATACTAAATTTGGAGCCAGAGTGCCTGCATTCCAAGCTTTACTCTGCTGCTTGCCCAGGGTCTCACAGCTAGTTAAGTGTTAAGTGTCTGAGGCCAGGTTTGAACTCAGGTCCTTCTGAATCCAGGGCCAGTGCTCTATCCACTGCGCCACCTAGCTGCCCCTTAGGAATATTATTTTGCCAGCTTTGTGGAGGATGAATTAGAAAAGAGGGATATTGGAAGCAGGGAAACTAACTAGGAGAATATTGTAATAAACCAGATGGGAAACAGTGAGGACCTGAACCTAAGATAATGGTCATGAGTGGAAAGAGAATGATGAACATAAGAGATGTGTAGAAGTAGAATCAACAAGAATGAGCGATTGATTTGATATGTAGTATGGAGCGGGATGGGTCAAACATGCCACAAACCTGCTTGGTTGTGCCTGCAGCAGAAATAGGGGAGTTTAGAGGAGGAGCAGTTTCAGGAGGAAAGATAATGAGTTCTATTTTGGATATGTGTGATTAAAAAAATGTAGAATCTTAGTATTTTCACTATAAAGGAGGGACTATGAAGAAATGTCTCTAGGAGTCCCAGAATAACTCATGTTGCCAAACTCCAGAGCCCATCTCCAAAGCATATGTTCCTTTTCCTCTTTACTGTCACTAGTTTTCACTGGGGACCCAAGAGAACTTTCACTTCTCTCCTACTTACAGGACCAGGAAGACCTCCTTCTTTTAATGAGACACAGCTAATATTTTAAAAGCTCTGTCAGGGAAATAAGCTCAGAAAAAAGGACACGTGGTGGCAACAGAGTGCTTACCTGACCATAGAGAAAGGACTAGAATAACTTTTGGTTTAGGAAGCTGGGGAAAGGACATGTTAGCCAGAATCTATTTTATAATGAAGCTATTAATTGGATTATACAGTGTGTTTTTTGCCTCCATTGTGAGTGTGTATATATTTTTCTTAAAAACAAAAACAGGGTTATCCCACACTATGTAAATAGAATGCTTAACATTGCCTACTTTTCTCCAAAATTATAGGAAAATATGCCGCAACTGCAAGTGTGGTCAGGAGGAACATGATGTTTTCATGAGCAATGAGGAAGATCGGAAAGTGGGAAAACTTTTTGAAGATACCAAATATACTACTTTAATTGCAAAGCTGAAAACAGATGGGATTCCCATGTATAAACGCAATGTGATGATCTTGACCAATCCTGTGCCTGCCAAGAAGAATATTGCCATCAATACAGTTACCTATGAATGGGCTCCTCCTGTCCAGAATCAAGCACTGGTAAGTAAAAAAATGAGTGATTGCTTGTATATATGTATGAACATGTGTGTGTACAAGAAAGAATATGAGAGAGAGAGAGAGAGAGAGAGAGAGAGAGAGAGAGAGAGAGAGAGAGAGAGAGAGAGAGAGAGAGATGAAAGCTCTATATATGGAGAGTGTAAGAGACCTTGTTCCAATCAGGGTTTTTATGGGTTGGGGGTTTTTCTTTTTTGGCCTTTTTGACAGAGTTATAATGAAATTGATAGCAATCATGTTCTAATGTGCTTTTCACATTTTCATTCATGTTATTAGTAGCTTAATGTCCTCGGTTCTGTTATTCTTATAAAATAAACTCTTTTAAAGAGTTCCACTGCTTGAACTCATAATTCTTTCTGTTACAACTATGCCATATGTGAATTTCATGTTAGGGACTATTTCAAGGATTTCTGAGTCAGTGTTTTTAATTCCTTTAGGGTATATTCTACACCTTTGTTAATAAGGACAGAAGAGTATATACCTTGTGCATTTGTGCATACTCTATTATCAAGCTTGCAAATCTTGAAACTTTCCCATTTATTAAAAGGCCATAAAGTATGACTTCTGTAATCGTAAAGAATATAATTTATGTCAGTGATGCTAAGGGAAGAATTCACTGGAGCCCTTCTGTTACTGTATAAGGCCAAAAAAGTGAGTGTACTGTTCAGAGAGTGCTCCACTTTTCTTAGAACTACAGCCAAATTGGACATCTGAGAAGTCTTTTAGGAGAGTTTCTTTGCTCAGAAATTTAGAACACAGTGGAGGCAACATCGTGAAGACATCATGAATTAATGTCATTTTTTTGTGTGTGACAGTGGAAAAGAAAACACAAGAAAAAACATGAATACTTCACAGTTCTTTAATATTTGTGTTGCCTTATGACAACTGCATTTGTATAAAAATGTAAAGGAAAATGTTATATGGACTCATTATTTAAAAACTGATCAGAAAGTTGGGGGAAAATAGGCTGAACCTTGAAAAGAGGATCTATTTAGTTTAAAACTTTATAGAGCTCAGTCTGTTATACTTAATACTATTCTCAAAATTTCCCCTTTAAAAAAGTCCCATGATTTATTTATATTGGGAACCCTTACTTTTGTTTTAGATAAAAATGAAAGTTTGCCTAAGTGAGATGGAAAACTTGGCTCTGATGTTTTGCTTTAAAGTGTTGAATTCTCTTATGGCCCTGGTTCTTTGTGTTTAACTCTAGGCTAGGCGATACATGCAGCTGCTTCCCAGGGACAAACAACCTGTGGCTGGCTCTGAGGGGGCCCAGTATCGGAAGAAGCAATTAGCTAAGCAGCTCCCTGCTCATGACCAGGATCCTTCTAAGTGTCATGAGCTGACTCCCAATGAGGTGAAGCAGATGGAACAGTTTGTGAAGAAATACAAGAATGAAGCTCTGGGTGTTGGAGATGTCAAACTTCCCAGTGAGATGGAGATAAAAGCTTTTGACAGAAATATACTCGATGGTGGGTACAGAGGCACTACGGCTGTGGTGGGAGCAATGGAGGATAAATCAACAGATCAAAAAGAGGACTATGTAAGTTTCAAAGAGATCGATAAGACTTGTCCTTGTTATTCTGAGGCCATGAGCCACATCTTTGTTTTTACTTAGTGTCCCTATTTTTCTACTTCCTCATACTTCTCTAGGAGAAGAGTGGGCAGAGGAAACCAAAGGAACCAGAATTTGAATTAAATGAGAACTGAATTAAATGAGAAGTGACATTGAAATTATTAAGGTTAGGTTTTCATCTATGAGCATCCCACAGTTACACTAAAGAATTGAGAAATTAATGGAAGGACAACAGCGGATCTTGCCTCTTAGCTTTTTTTCCTAAATGTAATTTTAATTATAGAAATATTCAGTTACAGAAAAATATAGAAAATATGTAGCATTTATAATGTTATTATAATAGATTACAATAGGAAGCATAATGGTATTCTTTTGTTATCAAAATGTCTACATGCCAGTTTGTATATTGGTTCAATTGCTTTCCTAACTGTGAAAGTTAGACAAAAATTTGAGCATTTCTGTTTATGCTGCTATCAACTACACAGTAATTATATATTTATGAGCTATAGCCACACGCTCCACTAGAGGCAGCATGGTCTGGTGTTTATAAAACTTGCCTTGAAATCAGAAAGAATGGATTTCAAGTCCTGACTTAAGTTTTAAGAGGAGCTGAGTTTATTTGGCTGGTCTGGAGAAGAAAAAGCTAAGACATGATACCACTTAATTGCTTCAGTTTTTTTGTTATTTTAAGAAGCATCTATTTTATCAGTCTGTGCCTACAAATGTCTGAATAAGAACTTAATAAAAGAATTTTGAAATGGGCTATGAGATAGGGGTAGTTGCAGCTACATCCAAGAAGATTTTTTTTGGGGGGGGGGGGCAGGCAATGAGGGTTAAGTGACTTGCCCAGGGTCACACAACTAGTACATGCCTAGTGTCTGAGACCAGATTTGAACTCAGGTTCTCCTGAATCCAGGGCCAGTGCTTTATCCACTGCACCACCTAGCTGCCCTCAAGAAAATATTTATTTAAGAAATGATTGGAAACTGTTGGTCTTGGGCTGTTTTAAAAAATTGTCTAATTGTTTTTAATTGTTAATAGACCATTTGATGTCTTTCGGTTCTCTCCAACTCCAATCCCCCCCCCTTTTTTTTTTGGCAGAAGTGAATGCAGGTGCATTAAAATTATGAATCAGTGGTATCAAACTCAAAGGAAATGGGGACCATTAATTATCTGTCCATAATGATCCCTGCAGGTTGCTTATTGACATTGTTTTAAAATGTGATCTCATCTATGTTTTACTCTTTTTAAAAATTTCTTTAAATATTTCCCAATTACTTTTTTTTTTTTTTGGCTGGGCATTGAGGGTTAAGCAACTTACCCAGAGTCACACAACTAGTAAGTGTCAAGTGTCTGAGGCTGGACCTGAACTCAGGTCCTCCTGAATCCAGGACTGGTGCTTTATCCACTGCACCACCTAGATGCCCCCAATTACATTTTAATCTGGTTCTTCATGCAGAGTGCGATGCATGTAGTCATATGTTTGACACCTCTGGTAGAGTAGATAGAGTTCTAGGCCTAGAGTCAAGAAAATTGGAGTTTGAACTCACCCCACCCACCCCCAAATCACTTAACCTCTCTAGGCCTCAGTGTCCTTATCTATAAAATAAGGGTCTTGGAATTAATGGCCTCTAAAGTCCTTTCTAGCTTGTAAGTCTATAATCCTCAAATAATTAGGATTCCTTCCTGCAACTTTATATAATAACTCAGTTCTTTAAAAACAACTATTAAGTATGATTCATTTCCTTAATCTGGAAAAACAAAGGATGGGGGTGGGGGACAATTCCTGAATCATTGTAAATGTTTAGTTGAATTGACCTAAAAAAATATAAAAAATAGTCTATGGTGAAATCCTCTTAACATACTCCTAATAATGTGGGGAACTTTGAAAGTATTGTCAAATCCTACAGGAAAACAGTGTTATTTCTTTGACTTCATAACAATGACCCCTTCATTTCATGTAACTTTTCTTTGAAAGGCTTCAGAGTACTTTCAGAAATGCCGTCTGATTTCTTTCCTCACAAAGTTGTAGTGACATAGAGAAGGAAAGACAGGGCTTTGTATCTGGAGAAATAAAAGCACATATAAAGAAATTCACAGACTTCCAAGTTAAGAACCCCTAATATAAATCTAAGTTGTTGTTTTCACAGCAGAGAGGTGATGTGAAATGTGAATGAGATGGGATTGCTTGGTTTCATAAATTAATTAAGTACTTTTTTTTTGTCTGTCATGAATGAGTCACTGGTCCATACTACTAGCTTTGGTAGGTCAGTATTTTTTTTTTTTTGTAATTATATTAGTTAGAAGAAGTAGTGGTCCAGTTGTTTGGACAGAGATGAAAAGAGAAAGACATGGAGTATCAGGGGCATTAAATGACTCTTTGTCCTCATCTTATCAAGTGACAACAGCCCTGGATGCATGTATGAATGAATGATGTGCATTTCTAGTGAATCAGATGCATTCATTAGCATTGTCAGTATTGTGACTCAATTTTTCCACGGGGTATCCATTTCAGTCCTGCTATTGCTGCAAGCAGAGCATGAAAGAAGGCGATCCCGCAGTTTATGCTGAGAGAGCTGGATATGATAAATTTTGGCACCCGGCCTGCTTCGTTTGTAGCACCTGCAATGAGCTTCTGGTGGACATGATCTATTTTTGGAAGAATGGGAAGCTGTATTGTGGCAGGCATTACTGTGACAGTGAGAAACCTCGGTGTGCTGGGTGTGATGAGGTAAGAGATTCCTGGGATGGCCTGTGCCCACAGGCAATGTCCACTCTAGTCCCAGGTTGTCGTCCTCAGTGACATAACCATAAAGAGAAGGCAATTAGAATGTGTTCAAGTTGAAATGTGTTTTATTTCTTTCTCAAAGAATTGGTACTTAATGGCTTCTAATTCATTCTGAGTGCCCCAGGCACATCAGTAGGAGAGCTCATGATGGATGTTTACTAGTAGAAAATGTTAAGAAGTCTGTCTTATGTACTGAGATGACTGGTCAGACCTTAGATTTTCTTTTTCAAAGCTTGAAACATAAGGGATACCACAGACCTGTGGGGAATTCCTGGTATGGTACCTGTCACATACTGGCAATTTATAATCTTGGAAAGTTGGTAATCTCCAAGAATTTAATCAACTCACCTGTGGTCACACAGAACAGGTCAGGGATAGCACTTGAACTGACTTTCATGGTTAACCCCTCTGATACTGCCTCTCAAATTTATTGTATCTAAATGCTTTATTGGGTCAGTGAATCTAATTATAAATGATTTTTCCAAATGGGTTTTTTGAGCTAAACAGGACTAGAAGGAAAAAAATGACTTTTTCTTTCTTTTTTTGTCATCTTTCTAGTTGATATTCAGCAATGAATATACCCAGGCAGAGAATCAAAGCTGGCATCTGAAACATTTCTGCTGCTTTGACTGTGACACCGTTCTTGCTGGGGAAATCTATGTTATGGTCAATAACAAGCCCATATGCAAGCCTTGCTACGTGAAGAACCATGCTGTGGTGAGAGATCTTTTGGAGACAGAATTACCCCTATTATCCTATAGCATAATAAAGTATTTACATACATCTATAAACTTAGGAACGGAAAGCAAAAGGCTCTACTGAACAAGAAGTACATGGCTTCTCTAGCAGGTCTTAAGTGTTGTTTCCAAGGAACTTCTTGATGTCATGGTCTTCTTTGAGAACAAAGGACAGATACCCCTCCCTTCAATTCCCCACTAAGGAACTTAAAACAGAAAGGGATTTGTTGAACTGGAACCAATATAGAGTTCTACTCAGTGCCCTTACCACACTAGAGTCTAAGTAAGGCTTTAGGCAAAGACTCGAATTCTACCTTTGGAACCCATTTACAACTAATTCATTCATATACATATAAGTCAGAACCTACTCTATTGACCTCAAAGAGTCTGATTACCTTTTTTGTTGTTATAAATGAATTTTTGCTTATGGACTCCTATCTCGTACTATATCTGTACCATCTGAGATGTTCATTTCTTTTTTAAATTAAGTGTATTATTTTTCAATTAACAAACATTTCTTTTCCCTTTCTCTGACCTTTTCCCCGTGATGAAAACCCCCACTCTTGTAATAAATATGAATAATTATGCAAAAATAATACATAGATGTCTCAATCTCAACACCATGAGCCTATCACCTCTTTGTTAGGACCACCACAGGGAATTTGTGGTTTTTTTTGGTTTTTGGTGGTTTTTTGGGTGGGGCAATGAGGGTTAAGTGACTTGCCCAGGGTCACACAGCTAGTAAGTGTCAAGTGTCTGTGGCTGGATTTGAACTCAGGTCCTCCTGAATCCAAGGCTGCTGCTCTATTCACTGTGCCACCTAGCTAACTCACCATTTTATTTATTTATTTTTTTGATGTCAAGAGTTTTCCAAAGGCCGGTCCTCATAGTCCTTGTCCTCATTATTGCTCTCAGCTTTTGTTTGCTTTTTAAGTGACACAAAAAGGATCCACATTCCTTTCATCACATGAGGGCATTCAGGCCCTTAAATGCATGAGAGGTCTATATTTTGGCAATTTACTGCTTTCTGTTGTAGAACAAAGGGAAAATCGTGTTTTTTAAAATTTCTTTGCTTAAGAAAGCATAAGAAAAAGCCCATATAAACTTAATTTCTTAATTTAGGCACTGGATTTTCAAGCTTACCCAAAAGAATGAGAGAAAACTTACTGATTAAATTATTACCCCAAACTTGTACTAATCATGCCTGCTTGACCATTTAAAAAATGAAATCTTTTATTCAATCCAGGAAACATTTATTAAGCATCTATTATGTGCAAGGCAGATCTAGACAGTCTATACATATGTCAACAGAGCTCCTGAAAATGGAAGAGATTAGGGAAAGCTTTCACAGATTATAGTCCCTAATAGAAATTATCTTCACAGTCACATAGTTGATTAAAAAGTAGAGTACAGAATCCTTCTATGCTTATTTTAAATTTATTACAAAATAGTATATGCCTCAGAGCAAAATAGAGCATTAAAAGCTCTTCCCTAATAAGATGCCTTTCATGAACATATTAAGATTATATGGGATTCCTTTTTTCTAAGTGACTCTCTAATCAATATCAAGTAAAAGATAAATCCAGAAATGGAGAAAGGATTCATTAAGAGACGACAAAATACTCTAGGTGTTCCTGTTTGCAAGTGACAACATGGTTGTTGTATCAAGCTCCCAAATAACATGGGCCTTCTTCAGTGAGTATAGCCGTACAAGAAGTCAGCCTGACAATCTATACAGGAAAAAATAAAATTTTTGGTGAGGCAGTGGGGGTTAAGTGACTTGCCCAGGGGTCACACAGCTAGTACGTGTCAAGTGTCTGAGGCCGGATTTGAATTCAGGTTCTCCTGAATCCAGGGCTGGTGCTTTATTCACTGTGCCACCTAGCTGCCCTGATGAAGAACACTTCTCTAAGGTTATGAAATGAGGTTTGGTGGACATCCCATCTTTTATAAGTTGCATAACGAAATTGATCTTGGACTGTTAAGGGTTAAAATTCTAGCTTGTCTGTCTAAAATATCTAATGAGTGGTCGCCAATAAATTATAAACTTTAGCAAGAGTTAGACTTTTAAGCATTTATTAAGGAGAATAAGAATTTGGTAAAGAGAGAGAAAAAGGCCTAGATTCCTATCTATTAAAGGGAGAGCACATTTCTAGCTCCGCTCTCCACCAGAGTCCAGAGGAAAGAGAGAGCGAGACCGAGCGCCAGTCTCTTCCTTCCTCCTCCCACTAGCCCGCGTCACTTCCTGACTCCTGGTCTTGCCCTCAAAGACCTTCCCTTCATGGGCAGAACTCCTCTACAGTAAGTATCCAGCAGGTGGCGTTATTCCAATCGTTACAGTCCCCGCTGTTGTTCCTCAAGAAACAAAATGTTTCATTGACGGAACAGTAAAAACAATATGATAACTATTGCTAACTAATAATATGTGAACAACAATATAGAAAAGGAAGAGAGGAAAGTTTTGTCCAGAGGGGCGATTTTTTTTGTCCTCATGAACCGACGCTTTGACATTAGTCTTACAAAGGGAGGGCCTCTGCAGAGAATACATGTTACAGATGGTGTATATTATAACAGAAAGAGAAAAAAACCAACAAAAAGAACAAATCAAAACTGTTCATTTAAAGTCTCTGAAAGTCTTTTCTCAGATGTCCTCTAGGTGTAGTCGTGGAATGGAAGTCTTTTCAGGGGTTGATGTGTGGATGCTGGTAATCAGCCAGGAAAATTTCCTACAAAATTGAGCTTAACACAACTTTAAAATAGCTTTGTCAATAATCAAATCAAACAATGAAAGTTCTCAAAAACATGTCTAAGGGAATTCAGAATCTTAGTTGTTACACATGAAACATATAATAAAACAAAAATTGAAACATTCTTTAAAATTATAATATTACTATAGTCCCCCCTTATGGAGGGTAATTGAGAAGACAATTGCTGCGATATTAATTATTAAAAATAATTTTTTATCTTTGTTTCATCACTTTTTGCATCATCTGCCTAATTATCCTCATGCCATTATGAGAAATTAAAAAATCTAATATAATTGGTAACAGGTGTCAAGGCCAAATTCAACACTGTATTTATCATGACACCTGAGATAATTATGGGGGTTACCATAAAAGAACAGAGAAATGATGGGATATGAGCATTCCCACACTTGAGCAATATGTACTGCCCATACAGTATGCCAGGCTTAAAATAGGTGGATGGAATATATGTCCATGCCACCGAACATATTGGAGGAAACTGAGTCAGACTTAATCAGATGCATGGGATTGAGATGGTCCATGGCATCAGGCATATAGGAGGGAGCATAGAAGCCAGGTGTAGAAGTGAGATGGGTGGGATCAATACTTCCAGCCATCTGTACAATATTGTGGGGAAAAATAAAATAAAATATTAAACCAAGAGAATCCAACCTCAACATTTGTCAAAAGCCGTTCCCTCGGCCATACCTTGACTTCATGCATGTCTCCCCTCATGTGACAGTTCAGTGTCTGCTCTTGCATGTATTCCTCTTGTGATTGGATGGCATCTTGGCCAACTGGCATCTGATAACTCAGAATAAAGGCAATTAATGTCTTAAATGATAAGTTCCCATAATCCAAGTCTCATATGGATTTAAAAATTGAGGATAATAAATGATTGCAAAAAATGTGAATACATCTTGACTCAAAATATAATATATAATTATGCAACAATTTCAAATAATACCCTTTTTTTACTTAGTATACAATTACTTTTGTGAAAAATCAGAACATACTTAAATACAAGTTAAAGCACAACAGAATCTCAAAGAAAACTTTTTTTTTTAAAAAAGAAAACTTTTACAAATGTTCCCCTCTTTTTTTTTTTTTGGAATATACTTATCAAAAATAATACTTCTAGAATCAATTTACACTTGCCATGGCAAACAATTTGCCAGGGAAATGCTTTAAAGAGTTTGATCAAATAATCAGTTGAGAAAAAAAAATAACAAAAACAAACAACTCAGAATATGGGAGCACAATACTCCTAGAATTAACATTGTATAATAAAATCAAACCCATCTTGCAATGTTTCAAAATTAGATAGACAAATGAATAGAAGAAAATACACATGGAACAATAAAATACAGTGAAATTCAAACTAAGGAAATCTAAATGAATATGAACTTAATATTAATAAGAGTATTACAAAATATAAACTTGATCACATGACTATAAAAAGCTTTTACAAATATTCTCCTTGTTTTAGAAACTAAGTATAAGACACAATCTCAAAAGCATTAAAATCTCTATGAAAATAAACCTATACCATTAATTTCAAAATGCATATGTAATAGCATAGAAATCCTATGCAACCTCTGAACTGATACTATTACTCTGAGTGAATTCAGAACACTTTTGATTCCGATATCTAAAATCCCCAATACTCATATCAATACCTTGCTGCTTACTTCTACATTTCTGTAAAATATGTACCCTTCCATGGCAAAAGAAGCGGAGTCTTGAACTATGGTGATGATTGTCATTCTTATTCAGCTTAAGTTTTTCTTCTTTAACCCCTCTATATTGTCTGTCAGCCTTTTCACCATACAAATGCTTTATAAGATTACTAATTAAAGACAAAAGCAGGTTAGCAAAATTAAGAACAAAACGAGCATATCTGGAATTTAAAGGGTTTTCTAAGGTTGTCTCAGAAGCACAGCCAGGCCGGGGAAGGGCTGAGCCTGAAGCTGCAAATGTAGTTAGAGAAAGTTGCGCATGAGCATTAGATCTCTGGACTTCCCAGGCCGGGGAAGCAATGGGCTTGGCCATGGGAGGAGTAGAGGGTGGAGTCTGGAGAGGGGGGGAGGGACCAGCGCAATTTGAATCAGACTTGATTTTGAACTCAGGCCTGGATTCCTCTTCCCCCACCTTGCCTCCAGGTGCTAGGGGATTAAAAGCTTCTAGAGGGTGGGTCATTGCCTCCAGGCATGCAAAATTAGAGCAACAATTAGTGTTAGAACTGGGAAAAGCTGCGGGAATCTCTTCAGGTTTCTCTGAAAAAGCATGGTTGGGAGAGGGAGAGATATTTCCTTGTGTGAGTAAGTTGCTGGCTCTTTTAACAAAAATAAAAAGAAAAATAGAAAATCCACAAAAACAAAGCATTAACATGATCTTATCTCCCATTTGTCTGGTTAAACAGACCAAAATCAAAAATAGGATAATTAGGGAGTTTAAAAGGTCCATTCGAAAAAATTCAAAGGAAAAACACAGCCAGTACACCAGTACTTAGCAGTTAAAGGGAGAGGGAGGGGAAATTTCTTACCCAACCAGCAGATCAGAAGAAGACTGAGGGTTAGCTTTCCTCTTCGTGGTCAGCCATCTGTTAAGGGTTAAAATTCTAGCTTGTCTGTCTAAAATATCTAATGAGTGGTCGCCAATAAATTATAAACTTTAGCAAGAGTTAGACTTTTAAGCATTTATTAAGGAGAATAAGAATTTGGTAAAGAGAGAGAAAAAGGCCTAGATTCCTATCTATTAAAGGGAGAGCACATTTCTAGCTCCGCTCTCCACCAGAGTCCAGAGGAAAGAGAGAGCGAGACCGAGCGCCAGTCTCTTCCTTCCTCCTCCCACTAGCCCGCGTCACTTCCTGACTCCTGGTCTTGCCCTCAAAGACCTTCCCTTCATGGGCAGAACTCCTCTACAGTAAGTATCCAGCAGGTGGCGTTATTCCAATCGTTACAGGACAGACCTTACAGATTGACTGTGAACTCAGTACAAAATAACTGAGGGGCAAAAGCCTGGCCTACATAATTGCACAATTTTTTTTGGAGACTACATCCTTCTTATCTTTTTTTTTGTGGGGGGGGGGCATTGAGGGTTAAGTGACTTGCCCAGCGTCACATAGCTAGTAAGTGTCAAGTGTCTGAGGCTGGATTTGAACTCAGGTCTTCCTGAATCCAGGGCCGGTACTCTATCCACTGTACCACCTAGCTGCCCCTTTCTTTCTTTCTTCCTTCCTTTTTTTTTTTTTTTTTTTACATCCTTCTTATCTTGCCCAGCCTGCAAGCAAGTGACCATTTACAGTTGGATCCCAACACTGGTTGGCACAAAAGTATTAATCTAGTTTACTTTTTCAGACCTGGACTGGTTTGCCCCATCTTAGGAAAGTCTAGTGGTCCTCCAGGCCCAGACGTTCACCATATTTTTGTCAGACTTAATGGAGATATACAATGAGCTTTAGCCTATTGGAGCTCTTGAATCCACTGGCCTAAGCCACCCTCAGGAGCAGGGATTATAGGTATGTGCCACCAATCCTGGCTACACAGCATTTTCAACAGCCCCTAGTTTCTCTTTGAGATAAAAGCTTTTATCTTTTTAACATTTTCCTGGTGATGAAGACACTAAAGACTTGGCAAAAAACTCCGCAGAACATATATATACATATAGATATATACATATATACACACATATACACATATATATACATACATATACATACATACATACATATATATATATATGTATATATACATACATACACACATCTCTCTCTCTCTCTCTCTCTCTCTCTCTCTCTCTCTCTATTTTTTTTTAAGGCAGCAGACTATGGGTAACGCCTAAGCCTGTTTTCTTATCTCTACAAAATTTTCCTCAGAATACTCTACACTTACATCTGGGACATCATAAATGAAAGATATTATAGGAAGCCAGTAGCCTTTTGCTGTATTAAACATTAGACCACATTAATCATCAGTCTTCATGATTCAGTAGAGCAACAGGCTTCCAATGAAATGTCTCCCATGCATATATCAAAATCATACAAGGATTCTTGGTAGATGTTCTATTAGAAAGAACTCTGTTTAACAACCTTCTGATAATTCATATCAAGAGAGACATAAAACAGGGAGATTTGCTCACCAAAGGTGTTTGCTACTGTCGTGGAAAAGGTCCAGGACAGAGTCTGAAGAAAGGCAGGATTCCATAGATATGGCAAAGTCTTCCAGATGTTTCTGATTGTGAATAACATTATGCCAATTGTATCAAGCCCCAGGACACTGAAGTGCCAACCAAATGCGATCCTTAATTGCTCAAAGAAGTTTGGCCCAACTATCCATCCAGGAAAAATCTTGCCCGCTAAAGAATGCCTAGTGTTCAGATGATGTGATGCATAAATAGACCACTAAACTACTCTATAAGGATATGTGTCTTGGACAGATGTTGCACATAGACAATGAAGAGATCCCAGAATTGAATAGGAGGAGGAAATGCTATCTAGTGCTTTGATGGCAAGCCAAAACAAAGACCTATCTTTTAACATGAGTGATGCCATGTGGCTGCAACTTACATGAAACCCAGTCTCTGAAGAATTAAAGTTGAAGGTCACCCAAGGGGGACTTTAGAGGCATATGGAAGGCATTTGCAGGATGCAACAGATTATGAAAATTGTAGAGGACAAGCATCTTAGAGGCTTGACTCAGAAAGATGCAGGACCAGAACAAACAATAAGCAAGAGCAAGGAATAACTGAAGGCCAGTCTACTTGTTCCATTGGTATCTATGCTGTATTAAGATATATAGACACAACACACACATTCATACCCCAAGCCTGTCAGGTGGGGCCCTATGGAAGATTCACAAAGGTTGAGCAAACACAGAACTACCACACCTCAGCAAATCTCTCCTCCTTTGAGGATCCTATTCATAGCTCTGTGATAGTTGTTAACCAGTCCCCAGCTCATGCTCCCTCCTTCTTCAAGGAGTTCAGCATCTTGTTGATATTACTCTATTCCATCCTAACCTCTTCTCTTGTATCTGAGGTCATATACATCGTCTTTGGCTCCATCTCACCCCTACCCCACACATTGTACTACTGCACCAAGTACCTGAGGGGGAAGAGTAGGCATGCACTTACATGAACCTGGCAGAAAAGCACAGGAAGAAGGAAAACCCATATGAATAACTCACAAATCTGGACTGCATTCTTTGATGTCATTGGTCCATTCAGAAACACATCCATCACATGACTCCATTTCTCCGTAAACTTCTTGTCTCTTGCTCCTCACTGCTCTCCATTTGGGCACATTCTCTTCTGTACTGGAAACACAGCATTTACAAGGTATTTCAATGGAAAAATCTCTCTTAAAATGATATTTAGACAGTATTACCTCCTACTTTAAATATTAGTTCCATTTAAGTAAGAAAATTGAAAAAAATCTATCAGGCTGGCAATCTAAGGGCTATACCAACTATCCCAGGCAGTCATTCTCTCCCTAGGATACTATGTTGTCCAATCTGAACACAGCTCACAACAAAGAGCTTTGGTTGACACTGAGCAAGGAAAATCAGCCTATCCAGTTTTTCTTTTATATTGCAGAATCTTTAGTGAAGCAGCTACAATACTAGTCTTTCTTCTCACGAGCAGAAAAGGGACCACAAGCTTTTTAGGAGGTTTCACCTCTCTTTAAGCACTAGGTGATGCTAAAAGGCATTAGCTACACCTGCAGTCTTTATTCAGCCAATCGGGAACTAGCAGTCAAACCTTTTTGTCTGCAGCAGCTCCTGCCGCTGGTCTCTTAAAGCAATTCTGACAAATTGTTTTTGCCCCCTGTTATTTCCTTCCTTCTCTGTTAGGTTCTTCAAACTCCTCAATACACCAGCCTTAGCCTGTCTTCTCTACCTCTCAGTATCTTAAGTCAGATCTTCCTGGCTCTGAATGACTCCCCTTTCACTTAAAAGCAGCTCACCAAATTTTCCCTATGAAATCAGTAGTTTTAAAAATAATACTCATCTCCAAATAGGTATGTAATTTATTATGTTTTATATATCGTTATATAACTTCTGCAAAGATAACTATTCTCAAATATTGCCTGTCCTTTTAAACAAAATCTTTAATCACCTTTAACATCGCCATTCAACATTGTCTATAAGAACTATAGCTTTTAATAAGTATTCTGTATAAAACAGGTAAGATCTACCTAATTATAGTTCTAATGAGCCATGAAAATCCTTTGTAGACAGGTACTTCGGTTTACAATGAACTACTATGCATCTTGATTGCATATAATAGAACTAAACCCAATATAATTCAGTCAATAGAGGACTGGTCTACTCAGGGCACCTAGGGAATATTTTCCTTAGAAGAAGGAGAAAGGCTTTTTCTTATATTTTTCACAATGGTCAAAGCTCATTTTTTTCTTATTTTAAAAATTATTTTTCTTTTTATTTCACAGTCCTTTCTTCTGCTCCTTCCCTATCTATAAGTCATTGAGAAGGCAAAAAATGTGATTGACTATGCACACAAAGACATACAAAACATTTCCACATTAGCCATGTTGTGGGGCAAAAAAGCAAGAAAAATAAAATGACAAAAATACATTCTTCATTCTATACTTATAGTTCATCATTTCTTTACCTGCAAGTGGAGAGCAGTTTTCATTATGAGTCCTTTGGGATTTTTGTGGATCACTATATTGATCAGAGTAGTCAAGTCTTTCACAGTTGATCATCATTACAATATTACTATTACTGTGTACAGTGTTCTCCCAGTTCTGCTCACTTTACTTTGTATCAGCTCATAATAGTCTTCCCACATTTTTTTCTGAAACCATCTCCTTCATCATTTCTTAGAGCACAATAGTATTCCATCACAGTCATATACCACAGTTTGTTCAGCCATTCCTTGATCGGTGGATATCTCCTCACTTTGCAAAAGCTCATGGGATTTCAAGGCCATTGTTTCTGCTCAAGCCTTTACAGTTAGGTCTCCTATAGTTGGGTTACCTTCTGCATCTAAAGAAGACATATTTAATGCATCTCTTCTAAAATTTGAGTCAAAAACATTTGGTTAAGATACTATGGTATTATTTGGTTTGAATCTTTTTTCCCTTCTTTCTGTTCAACAGATTTGTCAAGGATGTCATAATGCGATTGATCCAGAAGTGCAGCGAGTAACTTACAACAATTTTAATTGGCATGCCACTGAAGAGTGCTTTCTCTGTTCCTGTTGCAGCAAATGTCTGATTGGTCAGAAATTTATCCCAGTAGAAGCGATGCTTTTCTGTTCAGTAGAATGTAAAAAGATGATGATGTCTTAATGAGAAAGCACTAGATAATTCTGAGCCATTGCTATCTTCCAAAGTGGTCTGCATTTCTACTGTAAAATGGAATTTGGGCATTTGGAAAAATAAAAAAGAAAAAACAACTTGGAATAAGTTGAGAAATTGTTATTTCTGTTTCTCTTTCCCCTTTTTCTTTCTCAGTCTTTGCTTTCATCTTTTAAAAATTGTATTAAGCACCTATTCAGATCTAAAAATAGAGGAAATGCCATGTTTGACCTCGGAAGGCCAAGTCTTTATCTCTTTTTTCCCCACCTTTCACTTTTAATACTGAAATGAAACAACTTTAAATAAAGAACATGTATGGATTCTTTCTCGGACCCTTTTTATTCAGCTTTCTGGTGGCGTGCAATGATGATGTTTTCTGATAGTGGGGAAGGGGTTGAAGGATACAAAGTGCTTATTAAACAAGCATCTCCAAAAAAAATTTATAGCTGTCATTTATTTCTAGCCTCTGTGTATTATCCCCTGCCCAGTGATGTAAGGGGACATATTGTTTGCTTTGTTGTCTTGCTCATTAATTGTTTTCTGTTTGGCACTCCTCAACTTCATAGCCCTAGTCTGGTCAAAGTTCTTCTAGTCAATGATCTGCCCTTGATCTGTAGATATGGGGGAGTGTTGTATGTGGTACCGAATCACCCACTTTACAACTCTTTATAGATGGGCCTTGAGCTTTTTTTTTAAGGTATTGCAGTGTGAATTTAAGATATTCATGTATAGCATATGTTGTCAGTTCTAAGAACATCTGTGTCTATATTTCAAGGTATACTGTGGATCCAAGAGAACTTGTGAAATGTGTTAATTGCTGTTGGCAGATTTGGGATTTGCTAAACCCTTAATATGTTTCTCACTTTTTTTCTAAATGGTAACTATTCTCTGACAGTTTATAATGATGCTTATTGGTATGACTAATTTCCTTTTCCTCAGAAGACCCCCATCTTAATTACATATTACAATCAATTACATAGGATATTATTTACAGAAGCATCCAAATCATAGATACCTTAGAGGTGCATTTATGTTTGTAACATTAAAAATAAAAAAAATCCAATCTTTGATCACTTCAATGGTTGTATATATTTTTATTCTCATCTTTTTAGCAGGAAAAAGTAAATCTTATTGCAACTATGCTTTTTTTACAGCAGGGGGCAATATCTTCAAGGATTACAGATATCTTGGTTTTTAAAAAAAGTGAGTAAGCTACTGCTGTTGCTTAAAACAGGACAATACTTGGGTTTTTCAGAGTGAGAAAGTATCACATTTAACAACAAAAAAACAAAGGGCTTAAAGTCATCAATGTTTGGTTGGTTGGGAGTAGTAATTATCTTAATTGAAGATACATTTAATACCTAAATTTCCTATTCAGGGAGCTAGGGCACAGGATTTTAGAACTGGACGTCAATTTAATAAGGTCCGATGATTCTCAAACTTTCTGTTCTCAGGATTTCTTTATACACTAAAAAACTATTGTGGCATCCAAAGACTTTTTATATGCATCAATCACATCTATTAATATACTTCATGAAGAATTAAAATATTTTAGGGGTATTATGAAGAAAGATCTGGCCTTGTGGGCCCCCTGAAAGTTCCCTAGGCCATACTTTGGGAGCCGTTGATCAAATTTAATATCATATTACAGATGAGGAAACTGAGGCCCCAAAATGTTAAATGCTTTACCTAAGGGTACATAGGTAGTAAGTGGCAAAACCCCAGATCTCATTCCAAATTCAGGAAGATTTGTGGATTTCTCCCAACTATACTATGCCAAGTCCCCACTCACTGCAACTTTTGTACTATAGTGACAACTTTGCTTCTGTATAGGACTTTAAAAATGATTTTTCAATATGTTTCCTGTCAGATTTCAAGGCAAAGAAAGAAAAAATCTGAAGGTCCATCTTGACCTTTTTACATTCAGAGAATTATAGAATGTTAGAACTATAGAACACCTAAGAGACCATTTAATCCAAACTCATCTCTGCCTCATTTTGTAGATTAGAAAACTTGTCCATTATATAGTTGAAATGATTTTCTCACATCAAAATTAACCATATTGGGGGGCAGTTAGGTGGCGCAGTGGATAAAGCATCGGCCCTGGATTCAGGAGGACCAGAGTTCAAATCCGGCCTCAGACACTTGACACTTACTAGCTGTGTGACCCTGGGCAAGTCACTTAACCCTCAATGCCCTGACCCCCCCAAAATTAACCATATCTACTATAAAATAGATTTCTATTTAATAATTTTTGAGGAAGTATCACTTATTGGCCCATATCCCTCTGGAAAAAGGACAGAAAACTGACCATATCACTTGTCTCAGAGTATTTTTCTTCTGTTAACTGAAGCATCTATTCATCTCTGAAGATAGTGAGGGCATTTCGCAAGATATCACAAAATTTAGTTTCCTGGAAGGGACACTAAAAGCCATTTTGTTCAACTAGTATCTAAGAATTGCTTTTACATCAAAAGTCTTTAACCTGTGGTCTGTGAAATATTTTAATACAGACTTTTTTTTTTGTACTAACAGTAGATGCAGGTATTTTTATTTTTAATTTTTAAAATTTAATTTAATTTTTTTTTTCTCGGCAATGAGGGTTAAGTGACTTGCCCAGGGTCACACAGCTAGCGTCAAGTGGCTAAGGCCACATTTGAACTCAGTTCCTCCTGAATCCAGGGCTGGTTGGTGCTTTATCCACTGTGCCACCTACCTGTCCCCTTAATAAAGACTTTAATATAATTAATTTCCTTTATAATCTACATATTTTCTTTTATGCATTCAAAACATTATTCTGAGGAGAGGTCCATCCACTTTACCACACTCTCGAAGAGGTTCATGACAGATAAAAGTTTAGAATTTCTGTTCTACATCTCCAACAAGTGAAGAAGTAGTAGTTCTAAAGTGTATGGAGATATTTAAGTATAATTGACTGTCAGAATAAGTGGCAAACAAGCAAACTGATTTTATCACATGGTAATTTTTCCTACCCATTGACCAGATCTACCTTGTCTATAACTTATGGTTTTAGGGAGTTTCCTGGGCTGTTGAGAGAATGACTTGACTAATCCAAACACACTCAGGTTATCTTGGTCAGAGACAGGTGTTTAAATGCAGGTCTTCCTGATTCTGGGACTGGTTCTCTTTTTCACTGTGTCAATCTGTGTACTTCTAACTGATACTACTGAGGAGTTATGGCAGGTCAGCCCACACATTCCTACACAGATGCTGGCAGGGCCCAGTTGGCCTACTGACCCATACTAGAAGATGTGGCAGTAAGAGTCTGTTGTATGCCCTGAGGAGATCTTTATGTTTAGGATGGCACTCAGAGTTAACAGAGAGGCAGTTAGGTGATGGATGCAGTGGATAGAGTGCTGGTCCTAAAGTCAGGAAGACTCACCTTCCTGAGTTCAAATGTGGCCTCAGACACTAGCTGTGCGACCCTGAAGAAGTCACTTAACTCTGTTTGCCTCAGTTCTTCATCAATTAAATGATCTGGAGAAAGAAATGGCAAACTATTCCAGTATCTTTCCCAAGAAAACCTCAAATGGGTCAGGAAGAGTCAGACAGAACTGAAATGACTAAACAAGTTAACTGAGGGGTCATTAGGTACGTGACCAGTATTTGTCCTCTAATCTTTAGGAAGATTTTTTAAAGTATTTTTAAAAATTACTATTGTTCTTATTTTAATTTGAAGTAAACCATTCAGTGTAATTCATTTTGGTTTGGGGTTTTAACTGTATTATAAAAAGAAACTATTGTTTATTTTTTGAATGTTGAGTTTCAGTCATGTCTGACTCTTCTTGACCCCATTTGGGGTGCCATTTCTTTCTCTAGTGCATTTTACACATGAGGAAACTGAGGCAAACAGGATTGAGTGACTTGCCCAGGGTCACAGAGTTAATTAGTATCTGAAACGGGATTTGAATTTAGGAAAATGAGTCTTCCTGATTCCAAGCCCAGTGTTCCATCCATTATGGCACCTAGCTACCTTGTTTTTCCCCCTTCATATTAAAATATTATATTAATTTACCTATATGTAATGCATACAATTATACAGCCATTATCAGCTCCATTTTACAGAGGAGAAAATAGAGAATAAACTAAGTGCTTTGCCAGAGTCTCACAGCTAGCGTCTGAGACAGAATTTGAACCCACATCTTCCTGACTCAAAGTTCAGGAGTTTATCCACTGTGCCGCTAAATTGAACCAAACAAAATTTAAAGAATCCATGTGAACTATGGTGGAATGACTTTCAACTTGTAACAGAACCAATAAGATCCCCCAATTTTCTAAACCTGAGTCTAAATCTAATTTTCATTCAGACCAAGCCCTTGAGAAGCACAAGAATAATAATGCTCACTGGAAAAATGCAGGCCAGCCTGAGGTCAAAGCGCCCGGGGTGCTGTACCCGAGGCCTGGATCCGAGCCAAGCCGGAGTCAAAACAGAGCAGGGAGGACGGAGAGCGGGGCGGGGCGGGGGCGGAGCTAGGGCCCAGCGGACAGGCTGGGCCGAGCCAGGGAGCGGAGATGGGGAGTCACTGGGCGAGCAGAGCCCCATCTGCGATCGGCCAGACGAGGCATTAACCCGAGGAGCGCCGCGGGCCTCGTCGTCGCCCTTCCTCAGCCGAATCAGCAGCAGACCCAGCACCCAGAGGCGGACACTGAAAACAGCATGGCGGAGCAAGTGGCCCTGAGCCGGACTCAGGTGTGCGGGATTCTCCGGGAAGAACTGCACCAGGGCGATGCCTTCCACCAGTGGGACACGCACATACTCATCATTATGGGAGCCTCGGGTGACTTAGCAAAGAAGAAAATCTACCCTACGATCTGGTGGCTCTTCCGGGACGGGCTCCTCCCCGAGGACACCTTCATCGTGGGCTTTTCCCGCTCCCACCTCAGCGTGGCTGACATCCGGAAACAGAGCGAGCCCTATTTGAAGGCCACTGCGGAAGAGGGGCACAAGTTGGAGGAGTTCTTCTCTCGAAATTCCTACGTGGCAGGCCAGTATGATGAGCCGGCCTCCGTTCAGAGGCTCAGTGCTCACCTGAACGCCCTGCATCACGGGCCGCAGGCCAACCGCCTCTTCTACTTAGCCTTGCCGTCCACTGTCTACGAAGCCGTCACTAAGAACATCAAAGAGACCTGCATGAGCCAGGTAGGCTGGAACCGGGTCATTGTGGAGAAGCCCTTTGGAAAGGATCTGCAGAGCGCTGACAAGCTGTCCAACCACCTTTCCTCGCTCTTCCGCGAGGACCAGATCTACCGGATCGATCACTACCTGGGCAAGGAGATGGTGCAGAACCTCGTGGTGCTACGATTCGGTAACAGGATCTTTGGACCCATCTGGAACCGAGACAACATTGCCTGTGTGACCCTCACCTTCAAGGAGCCCTTCGGCACTCTGGGCCGCGGGGGTTATTTTGATGAGTTTGGGATCATTCGAGATGTGATGCAGAACCACCTCTTGCAGGTGCTTTGCTTAGTGGCCATGGAAAAGCCGGTCTCCACCAACTCTGATGATGTCCGCGATGAAAAGGTGAAGGTCCTGAAGTGTATTTCAGAGGTAAGAACGACTGATGTGGTCTTGGGCCAGTATGTGGGGAACCCAGATGGCAAAGGGGAAGCTACCAAAGGCTATCTGGACGACCCCGCGGTGCCCCAGGGCTCCACCACTGCCACCTTTGCTGCTGTGGTCCTCTACGTGGAAAATGAAAGATGGGACGATGTCCCCTTTATCCTCCGCTGTGGAAAGGCCCTGAATGAACGCAAAACAGAGGTGCGGCTTCAGTTCCGGGACGTGGCTGGTGACATCTTCCAGGGCCAGTGTAAGCGGAATGAGCTGGTGATCCGCGTGCAGCCCAATGAGGCTGTCTACACTAAGATGATGACCAAGAAGCCAGGGATGTTCTTCAACCCTGAAGAGTCGGAGCTGGACCTGACCTATGGCAACAGATACAAAGATGTGAAGCTGCCTGATGCTTATGAGCGCCTTATTTTGGACGTCTTCTGTGGGAGCCAGATGCATTTTGTGCGCAGTGACGAGCTTCGGGAAGCTTGGAGGATTTTCACGCCGCTGCTGCACCACATTGAAAGGGAGAAGACCCAGCCTATCGCCTATGTCTATGGCAGCCGAGGCCCTCCCGAAGCGGACGAGCTGATGAAGAAAGTGGGCTTCCAGTATGAGGGTACCTACAAGTGGGTCAACCCCCACAAGCTCTGAGGCCGCCCTGACTTACTCCTCATCACCAGCTTCCCCGCCCCCATGCTCATTGTCTGTCCCCTCTCTCATTCTGCCCATCCCCTGTTCATGTTCTACTCACCCACCAACTCTTGGCACCAGGAGCCTGACCCTGGGGGGAGGGGGAGGGAAGGCCCCTCCGAGAGATCCCCAGCCCCCCAGCCCTATTTACAGCTATGCTGGGTCTGCTATCTGGCAGCCTCCACACATACTTCCACTAACATTCCACCAGCAGTGGCTGGAGGTGGCTTTTGGTCCCTCCCCTTCGGGACTGCAGTTTTATGAATACAGAGAATTACCAGATTACAAAAAAAAAAAAAAGCCTTTGTATCATTTTTGTCATTTGTTTAAAATGCTAGTGACAGATAATACCATGTAAGATGGCATAGTTCAAAATTTCGGCTAGGATTGAGGCACCAGACAAGACTGGCTGGCTGGTCACCAGAAACATTATTAGTAGGTAAGAGGGTTTTGTTTTGCATATGAAATAATATGCTCTCTGAAGCACAGCTACCTCCAAGCAGCAAGTATCTTATAACCTATGCCCAGAATACTTTAGATTTTCGGATTTATAATCATGTTCATTTGGCTGACATTCCTTTTTTCCTCTTATTTTTTCCTCTTTCTCTAGGTTTCAAATGCCAAATTCTAGATTTTTCAAGGCAGCCATATGAGGCAGTCCCAATCAGCTATACCTTTATCAAAATGAAGAGTATCTAAGAACACCCTATAGGAAGGAGAGATATTGCCAGGTGTAGGAGCAGAAGAGAATATCACCCTATCTCACCTTTTGATTAAACTGCCCTAACAGCCTCCCAGTTACTCTGACTGCTTCCAGTACATACTCTCTTCCCATTCTACACATACCTGCCAAAAGAGTATTTCTGAGTCATAGGCCTGACAATGTCACTGCCTTGCTCAAAAATGCTAGTTGCTTCCCCTTCCCTACAGGACAAAATACAGATTGCTTAGTCTAGCCTTTGAGGCCTTCCATGATCTGATACTGTACTCTTTTCTTTCATACTGCTCCATCATTTCACCATTCTAGTCATTCCTCAAACTAGGTACTCCCATCTCCTGTCTCCCTATATTTGCCCAAGCTGTGTTTCATATTTCAAATGTTTTCTTTCTTCCTCTCCACTTTTCAGAATCTTTGTCTTTAGGATTCAGCTAAGGTACTCTCATCAAGAAGCCATCTGTGATTTCCCACCCTCCCCCCTAGACCCCTTAGCATTTTTTCCTCTACTTACCTTGTACTATAACTTATATGGATGAATGAACTCCTTAGAGGCAGAGACTGTTTTCTCTATCTGTATTCAAAGTGCCTTGTTTGGTAAATGTTTATTAAACAGAATCTCCAACACCAACATTTATGTACATCACTCAGGTCCATTCGGCAGACTAGGGATTTCTGTGGTTCATTAACACCCTGCACTCCACATAAATCATTTGCCACTTCATGCTTTGTTTTCCACATAAGAGTAATTGGCTCCATAGCTCCTTTCACCTCTCCACAGATTAGACTAAAGAACATGTACCCCTTCCCCTAAGCAAGTGGAATGAATTTATTAGCAAGCTCTAGTTTCCTTGAACAGCTCCCAGCCTTTTCCAAATGGGGGTGATTTGGCATTCTTGGGGTGTGTGTGCTCTGGACCAAACTGAAGAGTTGGCAGAAATCTCAAAAGCTGACTAATCCAATTTGTGCCTTCTGCAGAACTCCTAGTACAACATCTTTGAAAAATAATTTTCCAACTTCAAATGGAAGAGATTTAGTGAGACCTCCATTCCACTTTTTGACAGCTCTAATTATTAAGAAGTGGATACTTAGAAATGAAATTCACCTCTCTGTCACTTTTACACACCATTCCTACTCTCCTTTAGGGCTTAGCAGAAAAAGTTTGATTCCCCTTCAGTCAAGCAGCCCTTTAAGAGCCATGTTCTCTCCCCAAGTATTCTCCTTATAAAACAAAACAACAAGAACAAAAACTAGAAAATCCAGCTATTCTTCATGGGGCATGGCTTCCAATATCATCCTCATGGTTTCCCTCATTTGAATGCTCTCCAGTTTATCAATGCCCTTCCTGTAGTGTGAAGCCCCAAAGTGAACACAATAATCCAGATATCTAATGAAGGCAGAATACAGTACATCCCTTACCTCCCCCATTCTGGATTGATAAGCCTCAACCCTAAGATTTCATTACCTTTTTTAGCTGCATATTATTCTTGTGACTCATATTGGATTTTCTATTCACTGAAGGCTCCAGAGCCTTTTTGAAAAAACTTGTGTCCAGTCATGCTCCACCCTCAACTTCTATCTGTGGCATTGATTCTTTGAAGTGATTATACCTTTACATTTATCTTTTTGGATTCTGTTATCTACCATAGTAGGAACCTTTGCAGCTCCCCAGATTTGTGTCATCTGCAAATTTGATAAGCATGTCATTTTTGCCTTCATTTAAATTACTGATAAAAATGTTGAACAAGACAGGCCTGTTGTGCTAACTTGTAGTGTCCCAAGATTCTTTGGTTGGTACAGTTGATAGGGTGTTTGTTTTGCTTTTTTGTAAGTTATCAGGTAAAGGGGGAAGAATCTAGGGTGAGAGTACTCAGGTAAATGGGTGATGAAAAGCAAGTTACCTTTTATTGATAGAAAGAGGCCAAATAATTTCAAATGTAAAAGCATACATATTTAGTTAATTAGTGTCTATGCAATTATTAGAAATATTTCTTTCACACTTACTCTAGTTGAGGCTCTGTATTAGGCATTGTGGGCAGCTAAGTGGCAGAGTGGATAGAGCATTGGGCTCAGACACTTACTAGCTGTGTGATCCTGGGCAAGTCACTCAATCCTGTTTGCCTCAGTTTCCTCATCTGTACAAGGAACTGGAGAAGGACATGGCAAACCACTCCAGTATCTTTGCCAACAAAACCCCAAATGGAGTCATGAAGAATAGGATGTGACTGAAACAACTGAATAACAACAAATTCAATATTATAAAGAATAAAGAGGAATGAGATCATGTCATTGACATTACGGAGCTTATAATTTACTAGAAAAGAATATATCATCATCAATTTAGAGCTTAAAGAGACCTCAGAGGCCTTCTAGATCAACCTCACTTTGCAGCCGAGGAAACTGAGGTGCAGAGAGGTAAAGTCAATTGCAAAAGGTCACAAGATACTTCCAGAGGCAGGACTGGTATCCAGGTCCTCTGACCCTAGAGTCATTTCTCATACAACATTGCCTCCCATGAGACATACCAACCACCAGAATAAAAAGGTGAAATAAGAGAAGTGTACAATGTCATGTGGACTAAAAGAGGAGACATTATTTTTGGTTGGGCTTAGAGCAGGGAAGCCTTCAAGAAAAAGATGGTATTTGAGCTGATCCCTGATATTAGGAGAGGCCAGATATTGGACAGGTAGGGCTAGATAGTGTGAGAGGGCAGGCTCATAGGACAGCACATGGTCTAGTTTAGCTAGCCCAAGTGGTCCCTGGGGAGCACAAGCGGGAGATAAGTTTGGAAATATGGATTGGGCCCAAATCACAAAGTGTGAACTGAGGTAATTAACTGGGGAATACTCACAAATTTTTGAGCAGAATGGGGTTGGGGAAAACACTTGGCTTGATCAGGGCATTGCCTTTGGAAGCTTAATCTGGCAGCAATAGGTAGGATAGATTGGAGTGGGAAGAGACTGGAAGGAGGAGAGAGGTCAGTTAAGAAGCTATGGAAGTCATTTAGGTGAGAGGTAATGACGGGAATAAGAGTGGCAGCTGTGGGAATAAGTCATAGATTTTTCTTAGGACACTTTTGATTTCAAAACCATTGGAGGATTGATGGGTTTTTGTTACAGAATCACAATTTTAAAATCTTATATAAATCTCTTAGATTTATCAAACTTGATATTTGGTATGGTTTAAAGTGGTGTGTGGGTTTTTTTTTTCTTTAGTTGAACACTTGAATTGCCAAGTACACATCTCCCAGTTGGAATTTGGTGAAATGGGACTGAACTATTTCAAAGGCAGTAGCTTCTTTATTTTCTTACCTAGAAGGTTGTGTTTGGGACATTTGTTTAAGAACCAGGAAAATGTGTGACTATAGCTATATCTGTGTAAGAAAATATCAATGGGTTTAAAATCAGGTGTTATGGGTTCAAATCTCACCCTTATCATTTAACTGGTGGTCTTGGGAAATTTCCCTATACTGGGCTAGCCTTAATTTCCTCATCTGTAAAATGGAGGGTAGGACTATGTGGAGTCTAAGGCCTCTTCTAGCTCTAAATCAATGATTCTATGATCCTGATTTCTGCTTACTGAGCATTTCCCTCCCTTCTAGACTTATCTGTTCAGTGAACGATTCTGATGTGTTAATGCTGAATATTCAGACTTAAATGAGATAAGACAAATAGAGTACCTTATAAAAATGCCATGTAAATATCATTAAAATAATTGTTACAATTATCATTATTAAACCTGGAGTACCTTCCTTGGTGGGTATATTTGGGGGGAGCTTTTCACAAAAGTTGGAACACATTTGGTTTTGATCAGTGTAATTAATTTAATATATTCATAAGTGGTTATTTTACACATATATGTGAATTCAAAATTAGGTTTGGGTGCCTGTTTATATGTACTTCAGGGAAAGATTGGGAGCTCAAGAAAATTGTGAAAAGTTGACCAAAAAACTTTGCTCAATAGAGATAAGAGGCCATCATACTGTTCAGACCCTTAAAGAAAGATACTCAGCAAGATTCTATTAACATTTGTATTTGTGTTTTGAAGTATTTTCTTAGAAGACCATTTAGCGATACTGACATTTACTAAGAGCTGCTATGGATTTTTTGCCCATTGCTACCCCTCTCCAGGGTGTCTAGACCTTCAGACAAAGAAGGGGAAACCATACCTAATTACTTTTCCTAGAACCAGAAATTGTCAAGTAAGGAAAACACGGGTTGATTTTTCAATGTATATATTTGAATAAGTGAGGAGGTCATTGGTAAAGTGAGCACAAGCCCTCAGAGTTAGGAGGCCTGCCTCAGTTCTAAACTTGAGAAAATCATTTAATTTTCCTGGGCTTCAATTTCCTCCTCAGTAAAACAAGAGAAGTGGGAGTAATGATATTTCAATGATTTTCCAACGCTATCCTTTTTTATGAAAGAATTTTTAGACAGGGGAGGAACCAGAAAACAATTTAGGCTCAGTCACTGCCATTTGTATAACCTTCAACAAATAATTTAACCTCTTTAAGAATTTCTTCTTCCATGAAATGGGACTAATAATACAAGCAGTACCTACCTCATACAGTTGTTGGGAGGATCAAATGAAAGAATTGTGTTAATGTTTTTATGTCATTGTTATTATTACCATTATGAAATCTCAGAATTATTTCTACCATTGAATGGTCAATGACCCAGAAGAGAGGGGCAGTATGTATGATTTCACTGGGACTCTGTAGAGTGTGCTTTGTTTTGTCTTTGATTTTTGCTATTCATCAGTTCAGTTCTTCAAATAAACCTCCTATTTGCAACCCAGATTTAACATTCTGGACCTGTGCAGCTCTTGAGGAGCTTGGCATGTACTCTGGCTCCTTGCTGCAGGACACTTTTGTTGAAATGAAGCAGCCACTCCTGGAGTCCTGAAGACCTGAGTTCAAATCCGACCTCAGGCACTCACTAGCTATGTGACTCTGGACAATCACTTAACCTCTGCTTCAGTTTCCTCATCTGACAAAAGGAGATAATAATACCACCTACCTTCTAGGGTGCTTTTGAGAGAATATTTGCAAAATGCTTAACACAATTCTTGGCACATGGAGGTACTGTATAGATGCTAGCTATTGTAGGACAAAGGTATCTGGAAGGGGGACAATACTGCTAGAATATGGCTATGGAAGGGAATTTCTTATCCAAAACTACATAATGACTAAAAAAGGCAGTGGAGTAGCATAATAGAAAAAGATAATGCAGAAGAAATCCAGGGACCAAAGGGGAGCTAAGCATGGTAGAAAGAATTTGGATGAGGATCCAGGGAGGTAAGGAAGAAGCAATGGTTTGGTGGAAGATCACATGATCAGAAAGAAGAAATAGACAAGGAGTTTAGGAAACAGATCATAAGTCTGAAATCCAAGCTTGACTAGCCAGATGGAGCTCTTCAACTCTGTATTTCTACAAATTCTCTTTCTGTTGAAATCAGAATAGCTGTTAAATTGTTGACAAGCCATAATCACAATTTCATTCTTGAAAAGCTGGAGAAAGTGATTAGGAGATGCTGACCAGGTGTCACCCCATCTTCCTACCCTTCTTAGGACCATAGAATTAGAGCTCATTTTATAGATAAAAAAGATCCTGGTTCTTTCCACTAAGTACTCTACGTATACCTGAATAGTGGTTATATGGCCTTTATTTGAAATCCTCCAAAGAGGTGGGCTTCTGAGGAAACTCATTCCATTTTGGATCGGCTCAATTACTAAGAAATTTTTTCTTACATCAAATTGAAATCGACCTCTCTGTGATTTCCTTCAATTCCTCTAATTGAATAATGGTGATGATGACAATGATGATAATAATAAGTATAATTGACATTTCTATAGTACTTTAAGGTTTTCAAAGTGTTTCCCATATATTATGTCAAATGATCCTTGAAAAGTGGTTAATATAGATACCATTACTACCACTTTACAGATAAAACTGAAGATCAGAGAGGTTACTTGATAGGGTCACACAACTAGCAAGTGTTAAAGACAGAATTCCATTCCACATCTATATCCACTCCATCACACAGAATAAGGAGAATTCCTCTTCCAGCTGTCTTCAAGTACAGCCTTTTAAAAGTTACTGTCGGGGCAGCTAGGTGGCGCAGTGGATAGAGCACCAGACCTGGAGTCAGGAGGACCTGAGTTCAAATCCGGCCTCAGACACTTAACACTTACTAGCTGTGTGACCCTGGGCAAGTCACTTAACCCCAATTGCCTCACTAAAACAAACAAACAAACAAACAAAAAACTTAAAAAAAAATTACTGTCACATTCTCTCCTGAGTCTTATCTTCTCTAGAATCAATTTCCCAAGCTCATCTCAGCTGACCAGTGACTTCTCCCTTCCCTATATAACAACCCCCCCTTTTAGGTTGTAAACCCCATTTAGAAGGTAAGCTACTTGAGGGCTGGGACCAAGTCATTTATATTTATAACCCTAGCACTTAGCACAGTGTTTTAAATGTGGTGCTTAATAAATGGTGTTTTTTTTTCATTCAACCAGTCTTCATACAGCATGACCTCAAACCCCTTCACTGTCCTTGTCATGCCTTTTTGGATTTTCTACAGCTTATCCTAAAATATGACATCTGGGATATACTTCAGATGTGCACTATTTAACACTAAGAGTGTATTACAGACCCATGTTCCCTGAGGTAATAGTTGAATAAATACTTATTGACAATTTATTCTGCAGCTGCTGAGATCTGGTGGATACTTTAGAGTATGGGATCTTATATATACACAACTAGAAGTGGCTGCAATCAATTGCTGAGAAGCCAGATTCACAAATACCTCTTCATCATGGCTACACATATTCTATTCATTCTTAACTGTGTAGGAGTACCATGTGGGATTTCAATACCTGGAAGATGTTATTTCAAGAACAAGTTTGTTAATATTTAAAGCATTTAAGCTGAATTCCCTGTGGGTAATGGAGTCTGGGCAGGGCAGCTGGAGGGCTAAAGGATTCCCTTTATTAAATCTAGTTACTGCCAACATTCACTTTCTTATTTTCAGTTCCATCCAGGTGGAGTGATTCAGGAAGAAACTTGCCACTGAATTTATGATATCCTTCACTTACAATTGTAGCAGGATTAATAAGCTATACAAATACTCAGACTGGCATCAAAGGGGGAAAAAGAAACGATCATACTACTACCTGTCATATGTAAAGAAAAGCAAGTAAAAGTTTGTGTAAGATTTCTATTGATTGGTATATTTATATGAAGTGTGACCATATTATCTACTTTTTATAAATTTTAAGTTCATTCTGATCTTCAAGTCTACTTTACCACCATTTTCAATAATAATAATAGGTCATATGTTACCATTTTGAAGTTTCCAAATGTGAAGTATTATATGGAGTCTTACAAACTTCTCCATGACTTAATATGAATTTCATAAATTCCTATGGCCAAAAAATGTATTACTTGGCAGCATAAGCATGCATATAGTACAGTTCACACCCTAGGATGTACTAGGACACACTGTAACACTCAGCCCATGTTCTATACATGCCTATGCCTTGAAAGTGAAGTTCTTGTGGTGAGTTTCTCTAAATTTAGTTATCCTGCTCCTTGGGTGGGGACAGCTAGGTGGCACAGTGGACTAAGCACTGGGTTTGGACTCAGGAAGACTTCTCTTCATGAATTCTAATCTGGCCTCAGACACGTACTAGTTGTGTGACCCTGGGGAAGTCACCCAACCCTGTTTGCTTCAGTTCCTCATATGTAAAAGAGCAGGAGAAGTAAAAGGCAAACCATTCCAGTATCTTTGCCAAGAAAACCCCAAATGGGGTTATGAAGAGTCTGACATAACTAGAAGGACTGAACAATAATTCCTTGGGTGACACTGACATTCCATCACTAAGTCTCAACTTGAAATATTTCCAACTGGTTAAGATCTGCCTAAACTTTACTAATAAATCCTGATTGATAAAGCTCTACTGATAAATCCTATCACAACCCTAAGAGTTCTTCAAGCCACTATGAGACAATGAAGAAGTAATTTAGTCAAGTATTAATATGCCCCCCCCCCTTTTTTTTAGAGATGATTAAATTGGAGTCTACATTTTAGAGAGTATTCTCACAATCAAATGTCTAGACTTTAAATCGAGTGCTCAACCTGCCATACCTCCTCATAAGAAGATCCATTTCATGTTTGTACTGTTTAGTACAGTAGTATATGAAACTCATATAAATTAAATGGTCTAAGAGAATATTGAACAATATTGCTGACATGGCATAATTTATCTACTTTTCTCTTTTGATTAAATCTATTTTAACTTTAACTTTGTCTGAGATCATGTTTACTACCCCTGGTGGTTTGGGGATTTTTTGTTTTTTTGTGTGTGTATTTTTTTTTCATATTAAATTCTACTCCTGCCCTTTATTTTTCCTTTGTGTGTATCTCTCATTTTTATAATGTTTCCTGAAAGCAACACATTGTTGAATTTCCATTCTTAATCTGCTGTCCATTTCTGTTTTATGGGTAAATTCATCCCATTCACATTCTAAACTATAATTACTTATTTTGTATTGTCCTCTTTGCTATTGTGAGATTCAAAATTGGATATATGGAGCATTAAACTCCCCCTTTTAACTTTTCCCTTTTATACATATATATATCTCCCAGACCACTAAGAAAAAGAAGCCTCTGAGCTTTAATCTGTGAGGGATTAGTTTTTATTGCTTGGGAATTAATTAGACAACAAAAGGTAATACCAATTAGGGAAATAGGGAAGTAGAAATACAGATGAATGACCTTAGATCTAAACTTAGTCTATTTTCCTTTATAAAACTCACTGAATCCCAAACTACCCACGAGGCTGAGAACCAGCACGCCCAAAGCCAAACACCAACCACGTGTTTCTTAACTCCTCTCACTCAGGTGCTGCCACAGCTAAGTTTAGCAGCCAGAGAACGCCAACTTCCATTCCTGCCCTCACTTTTAAGTCCACGTACCGGAAGTTCCTCGCATTCTCCTCCCCCAAAAAGGTGGTCCTTCAAAAGCCGCTTTAGTAGCATGCGCAATCTTTCAAATGATTCAGCTAAAACTTCCGATATATATCTTTACCACAAATAATTTTTAACCACACTATTTTTCTTCATTATCCTTCTCATTCTATTTACCCTCTCCCTCCTCACTCTTCTGCCTTATTTCTACCCACTACCTTGCCCTCCTATTCTTTAACCTACACCCCTCCATGAGTCCCTTCTTTATCTTCTCTCTCCACCCTATACATTGCCCTCTTATTTCTTTGTGAATTTGGAAGACTTTTATACCCTTTTACATATATATATATATATATATATATACACACATATGCATATATGTATGTGTATTGTTCCCTCTTTAACCCAGTCTGGATGAGAGTAAGTTACTAGCACTACCTACCAACCCCTTTACTAGCTTTTTCTGTATCAGTTTTTCCTTTTATTCCTCATTTGCATGAGATAATGACTCCTTTTTATCTCTCCTTACATAGTTTTACTTTTTTAGAATCACCCCATCATACTCACCTCAGCCCAAGACTATCTAAATAATGATGTCAGTCATAAAACTACTGCTAATATTTTCATATATAAGAAATAAATAATTTGACCTTATTGAGTTCCTCATAATTAGTCTTTAATGTTTACCCTGTATTTCCCCTGGATGTTATAAGTCAAATTTTTCCCCAAGTTCTGGAATTTTTGTCACAAAACCCTGAAAGTATTTCAGTTTGTTAGATGTGCATTTTTTTTCCCCTGTTCAGGATTATTATACTTAACTTTTCTAGGTAATTTACTCTTTTTTTTTTTTTTTTTAGTGAGGCAATTGGGGTTAAGTGACTTGCCCAGCATCACACAGCTAGTAAGTGTTAAGTGTCTGAGGCCGGATTTGAACTCAGGTACTCCTGACTCCAGGGCCGGTGCTTTATCCACTGCGCCACCTAGCCGCCCCGGTAATTTACTCTTGATTGTAGTCTTAGCTCTTTTTCTCTACAGAATATAGTATTCTAAGACCTACAGTCCTTCAACACAGTAGCTGCTTGGTCTTTCCTTATTGTGGCTACATGATATTTAAATGTTTTTTTTTTCTCTTGTTGCTTCCAATATTTTCTCCTTAACCTGACAGCTTTGAAACTTAGCTATGATATTCTTGTAAGTTTTCCTCCTGGGATCTCTTTCAGGTGGTGATCTGTGAATTTTTTTTTTTCCTATTTCTTCTTTGCCTTCTTGTTCAAAATTTCAGGTCAATTTTCCTTGGTAATTTCTTGTAATATTAGATCAAGATTCTTTTCTTTAATCATAATTTTCAGGTAATCCAACTACTCATATTATTTCTCCTCAATCTGTTCTCCAGATCAATTGTTTTTCTGATGAGATGTTTTACTTTCTCTTCTATCTTTTCATTCTTTTGGTTTTGTTTTATTATTTCTTGGTGTCTTAGAACACTTTTGGCTTTCCTTTGCCCAATTCTAATTTTCAAGGAATTATTTTCTTCCTTAAATTTTTGATTCTCTATTTCAAGTTGGTTGATTTTTAAAAAATAATTTTCTTGGATTACTCATTTTTTCCCCCTAATTTTTCCTCTATCTTATTGTATTTTTAAAATCTTTTTTTATTTGTTTTTTGTTTTTTGATGAGGCAATTGGGGTTAAGTGACTTGCCCAGGGTCACACAGCTAGTAAGTGTTAAGTGTCTGAGGCCGGATTTGAACTTAGGTCCTCTTGACTCCAGGACCGGTGCTCTATCCACCTAGCTGCCCCTAAAATCTTTTTAAAGTTCTTTCAAGAACTCTTTTTGTGCCTGGGACCATTTGACATTTCTCATTTAAAAAGAGTGGTTTTTTTAAGCTCCATTATCTTCCTCTGAGTAAGTATTCAGATCTTCCCTATCCCCATAAGTAGCTATCTATGATTAGGTTCTTTCTCCTTTGTTTGCTCATTTTTATTTATTTATTTTTTGTTTTATCTAGTTTTATTCATTCATTCATTCATTCATTCATTCATTCATTCATTCATTCATTCATTTATTTATTTATTTTGGGGCTGATATTAATGTAATCAAGACCTAGTTTTGAGGTATGGGGAATGATGCCACATGCATCAGGTCCTTCTTACTGTTATTTTCTGAAGTCTGTCCCAGGGCTCAACCTTGGATTCTCCTCTCTACTCTTAAGCTACAGCTAGTGCCTCCAGGTATACTGTCCAGCAAATGATCTTGCTCCCTATGGTCCCTTTGGTGGTTGTAAACTACAGCTGTCCTCCAGGCTCTGGAACTGAAACCAGACACTCTGCTCTCCTGCAAGTGCCCACAACCAGCAGGGTCCCAACCCTCTGCTACTGCACTCACAAGGTGTGTGCTAGTTTCTCCACAAAGCCACAGTGTAAGCCACATTTGGTCAGCACAACTGTGCTTGGCATCCCTGGACTGGAAGGTCCTTCAATCATCTGTTACTCAGCCTTCAAACCCTCTCCCTCCCCCACTGTCCTTGAGATGAAAATTGCCAAGGCTTAGAGGCTGCCTCCCAACCCCAGACACCCCCAGGGCTTGTTTATTGATTCAGCAGTCAGCCTAGAGGTGTTTGCACTTCAGTGGGGCAGAACCTCTATCCCTGGGGGTCCGGTCTTTTATGGGGTCTTCTTAAATTGTCTTAGAAAGACTACTGTTTTACTGTGTGTTTCTTTCTGCTGCTCTGAGGCTATGTTCTGTCTTTTTTTTTTTTAATGGAGGAAATTTGGAGAGCTGAAAATTATCTGACCTAGTCCACCATCTTCCCAGAATCCACCCTCAATCCATTGCATTTTTGGAAAATTCTAAATGAAATTCTTCCTTATCTGCCCTTAATAATAGAGAGAATTTATAGTATGTTAATTTTTGTAAAGCACTTTTAAAATATTTCATTTTATCTTCACAACAACCTTGGAAGAGAGATACTCCTATTATCCCCACTTTATAGATGAGAGGTTAAGTGACTTACCCAGAGTCAAACCTGAGGCCTGATTTGAACTCCCATCTTGACTCCAAGTCCATTGGACTATCCCCTGAAGCTCTTAGTTTCTCCTTAATACCTTCTCCTTGCTGGTTTGTATCTCTAGAACCAAAGAGAACAAGTATAAAACTCTCAATATTAGCCTTTCACATATTTGAAAATGGCGATCTTCTCTAAAACTACTTTCTACCAAATTAAGTAAATTCCTTCAATAATTCCTGATCTGATAGTTTCTTTTTTTTTTCTTTCTTTCTTTTTTTTGCAGGGCAATGAGGGTTAAGTGACTTGCCCAGGGTCACACAGCTAGTTACGTGTCAAGTGTCTGAGGCTGGATTTGAACTCAGGTCCTCCTGAATCCAAGGCCAGTGTTTTATCCACTATGCCACCTAGCTGCCCCTTCTGATACAGTTTCAGTTCCTTCCTCACTGTGATAATTCTCCCCTGGATGTGTTCTATTTGGTCAATGTCCCTATGAAAATATTGCCCCCAGCAGGGAACAAAGAGCTCTAGATATGGTTTGGCCATTGAGGGGTGAGACAAGACTCTCCTTTCTTGGAGTGGAAACTTTAGAACTTAAGTAGAACCAGGTCCTCAAAGATGCACATATTCCTAACAGTACAGGTGACAAACCATCTTTGCCTTCTCATGTTTGCGATTCTTGACTATGGTTTCTCATAAATCCTTCAGAGAGGATCTACCCAATATCCTAGGAAAATCCCTCTAAATCGATTTACATTTCATGGGTACCAGTGCAGCAGTAGGGTTATTCAGCTGTTATCCCTGCTCAGTGCACAAATAGCCTATCTCCTTTATGATCAAATTTTCCTGGATGACATCCCTTAAACCATTTCTTGTGCAAAGGCTACTCTTTTGAATGTCTCCTACTTCTGCTTATCAGGTATCTTTCATTATCCTTTGGGTCATCCACAATTTTGATTCTTTGAATATGGTAGAGTTCTGTTATTTGTAACTCTACAACATCAATAGGAGAATATTAGTGTTAAAAAGATGGATATTTGTGTCAGGGAGTAGCTGGGATTTGTTATAGATACTGAGCAATGATGTCCTCAATGAAATCCAGTCTACTTTGTTTTTTTCAATGCTAGACCCAAACTGTTTGCCATCTGTTGTGCCTGTCATACACATGCATTTATATATATCATATGTATGATATTGATATATATGTAACTGATATATTTTCATATGTGCATGTATAGAATAATATATTGTATGAATATATGTATATACACACATATATTATATATACACACACATACATATTGATGGACTCAATGGATAGCTCATCTAATTGCATGTCATAGTGTTGGACATCGATATTTTTCATTCATTTGTAATCGTCTGTTCCTACAAAGGTTGTTAGTCTAGCTAGTCTCCTTTGAAAGATTATAGATACTATTTAGAAAATTCCATAATATTCTGGGACTTGATGCAAATGTCATAATGTTATCCAAAAACAAAAACATCTGTGGATTGTCACTATGAATGGAGAATCCTTCTTCCATTGAGAATCTTTATGGGATCTCCTCCATGATATTACTAAACATCTTTGACAAACATCATTCTCCTTGTTTTATGCTTTGCTTCATCTTGATAATTGGATAGTCCTTGAAAAGAATAATTCTTATGGCTGCATTTATCAAGTATCGTTTGATCTGGGGCAGCTAGTGGAACAGTGGATAGAGTGCTAGCCCTGGAGTTAGGAAGATTCATCTTCCTGAGTTCAAATCTGGCCTCAAATACTTACTAGCTATGTGATCCTAAGCAAGTTACTTAACCCTGTTTGCCTCAGTTTCTTTATCAATAAAATGAGCAGGAGAAGGAAATGGCAAACCACTCCAGTATCTTTGACAAGAACCCCTCCCCCCCAAAAAAAGGGGGCCACAAAGAGTTGGACATGACTGAGCTACTGAACAACAACAACATTGTTTGATTTTATGAATGGAAGATGCCTTGATGGAGGAAAGCCTTTCAGGTTGCATTTTATTCTACCAGTTCATATACTTTAAACACATACCATATACCAAACAGTTCATATACCATAAAGTGTTTTCTTTACATTTTCAGTCAATTTTGTGACTTTGGATAAGAAGTCTACTATAGAATAGAGTTTGCAAAAGCTTCTCTATTCTTTTCTAATATATTCATAAAAGACTCCCTATTTATGTGAACAGATCCCTCCCACAAAGGTTTCATGAATACGAGGGAATGGGAATATGGGTAGGTCCATCTTGGTGAGGTATAGTGACACTTTTGTTTTTTCCTATGCTTCTGGTATTTTGCTTTCCTAGAAGTCTCATATAAAGTGGATCCTTAGTTGTATCAAAAGATCACCTTTAGCACAGATTTCTCCTTTGTAGACTTGGGACTCTTCCCAGCTTCACCTTCACATGTGCCATTAATATTTCTTTATATAGTATATCAGTCACTGAGGTTATCAGAGGTCGGATGTGGTAGTTCTGCTACCACAGATGATAGATAACAATAGCTTGTATTAGTAATAATTACAAATGTTACATTTTCTATTTGCTGTTCTCCCATTTTCATCTAAGGTGTTCTTGGGATGATAGAGCTTAGTATAAGCCCAGTGTTCTAGAGAATACTTTTTCCTGTGCTGCTTTATTCTGTTTTATGAGGCAAGATTGGTCATAATCTTTTGCGATTTTTCATAAAAGTTTGTATTCTAAACCAGAATTGTACTTGGGTGTACTCTTTGTTTGGTAAAGCAATCAAATGTTTGCTGGATCCAACAACTTTTGGGCTCTTTTAGCCTCTTTATGAAGTCAAGTGTTTTACATTCGTCAAGCTTCTGTAAGACATGATGATATTCAAGATTTTTACTTTTTTCTGCTTCTGTTTTGGCAACAGTTTACTTCAGTGAATTAGGTTGAAACTATTTTAATTGGAGATAGGTTCTTCTCCCCATATCTAACTACTTTTCTTCTAATTTAGTGTTGATTTTTACCTTTTTACCTTTGCTAAGAATATTCTCCATTTTGTTAGCACACAGACTGACCCTCCCCACTTCAGGAATCAGTCACTTTCTTTTTGTGTGTGATTCTATTTGGTACTTGCTAGTTCCAGGTCCCTCTGATTCTCTGGCTGAAGAAAGCATTCATACCACAAAGGAATAAGACTCCTGAGAAGCCTATGAACCTTTGAATTCTTTTCTTTCTTGAACATAAACCATATTAAAAGAAAACTAGGGGCAGCTAGGTGGTGCAGTAGATAGAGCACCAGCCCTGGATTCAGGAGGACCTGAGTTCAAATCCGGCCTCACACACTTGACACTTACTAGCTGTGTGACCCTGGGCAAGTCACTTAACCCCAATTGCCCCTCACACAAACAAAAAAACAACAAAAGAAAACTAATAAGAATATATCAAGTGCCTACTACACACCAGGCCCTGTGCTAAGGTGCTTTACAAACACATTTTAGCCTAACAACCCTGGAAGGTAGGTGATATTATTATCCCCATTTGGCAGACCAGAAAATTGAGGAAGACAAATAGTTAAGTGACTTGCCCAGAGTCACTTCACTGGTAAGTGTCTGAGGTCAAATTTGAACTCACATCTTCCTGAATCCAAATCCAGGGCTCTTTCCACTACACTATCTAGCTTCCAAAATATTTTTCAGTGAACTCTTCCAAGGACATTATAATTCTATTAATGCAGCCTAAAATTACATAAACTTTTTTTAGCAGTTCTATTGCACTTGTATGGAGCTTTAAGTCCACTAAAACCTGTATCTTCATATAAATGGCTTTTTAGATACATTATATACTTGCTTAATTAATGTTTTGCACCTGATTATAGTACTTTATTTTTATTTTGTTAGGCAGGAACAATGATCTGAACAATGAGCTTTTAGGATCCTGATTTTGTCATTCAAATGTTTGAACTATTTTTCCTGGCTTCTGGTCATATAAAACGTTGGAAAGCATATCATCAATGTCTTCTTCCATATCAGTGGCAAAAACAGTGATGAAAACGGGACTGAAGACCACAAGAGACTTCCTTCTAAATCATAGGTTCCTAACACTTTTTGTGTCATGGACTTACTAGACTGGCAGTTTAGTAAAGACTATGTATGGACCCCCTTTCAGGATAATATATTAAATGCATAGAGTAAAAAACACAGGGTTATAAAGGAAACCAATTTTACTGAAAAAATTGTGAAAATATGTTTTAAAACAAGTTTCTGGACCCCAGATTGAGAACTCTTGCTTTAAAATGATACTGATAAATTGATTATAATTCTTTGGTTATGATCATTCAGGAAATTTTGAATTAATATAATTATGTATCTATATGTATGCATGCTTATATACATATATGTATGCATATACAGTCATTAAGGAAAATTGTTTTGCTTGATTATGTTGTATGAGATTAGTTTTCTTTTCTTTTTTCCCATTGGGGTATGGAGGGGAGGGGAAAGTAAACAAATTTGTTAATTTTTAAAATAGAAAGATGCAAAGGAAGGTCTTACAGATATGAATTTTTGGATGAGGTCAATATATTCTAAGTTTTCTTCAAGATCACTTTGTTACAAGAGATGTCTCCTGAAGTAGGAGTAATCTGAAAATGTTTATAATGTAATAAGAAAACATCAATAAACCTTTTTTTAAAAAGACACTTTACTTTCTGTATAACCTTGGGCAAATCATTTAACCTTTGCTTCCTCTTCCAGGTTTGTTGTGATGATAAAATGACGTAGCATTTATAAAGCACTTTGGAAACCCTAAAACTTTATATAAATGCTAATGATTATTATCTATTAGTCTAATAACCTTTTCAAGAAATCAATCAATTAATAACTACTTTTTACTTATCTATGTGTCAGGCACTGTGCTAATGCTAGAGCTACAAATACAAAGAATGAAATAAAAACAACAAAAAAGAATTTAAATTTAATCTGGCACGATTTGTTCTTATTGTTATTATCCTACTTGATCCTGATCAGTGCCTGTCTTTGTTAAGTATTCATGAACCATTCATTGAAGAATGCATCTCGTATTTTTCCCAGTAAAGAACATCAAAATTTAGTATAAATGATCTTTCCTCTCTTCTTGAAAATAGGAACATTTGCCTACCTTCATTTTTGTTAAAATTTAAAAGAAATTATACTTGCCATCATTGCTAATATATAAAAGATGTGGTTTTTACCAGTGTAACTCACCCCAATACACACACATGTACATAGATACATATCAACTTATATCTCAACACTTCTATAACTTATATAATTCTCTGAGCCTCAAAAATTGTTAATCCATTGTCATACAACTCATAAGTATTGGAGACAAGATTTTAACCCAGCTCTGAATACCAGAATTGAACCCAGATGCTTAGCACTCAATTTACTTAGCCACATTGACTCTCTAGTAATTGTATCAAAATGAAATTCACCAAGGTAGTGGTTGCCCTTTTACATTTCCTTTTTGTAAAAGTAAAATAGAAAAAAAATCACTAAATTATCATTTTCCTAAAAATAAGCTTTAGATTATCACCCAGTTTACCTTCATAATGTGTATGCTGAATGTTGCAAAAAAAAAAAAAAAAACTAGAACAAATGACATTCAGAAAATCTGTACACTTGGGTTTTCTGTAAAGACTTGGCTTTGATCACCGCCACCAATGATGCCAAGGAAAAACACCTTTGGTATTACTAAAGATTCATAGAGGAAAGAAAAAGAGCTTAGAGAACAAAAGCTATTGTTCATTCTTTGAGTCCTGTGAAATAGACGGTCTTTGTTCATCAGTACTCATTTATTTAACAAGGAAAACTGAAAGGGGGTAGGCAAACTGATGTAGTACAAAGAAATGAAGAATCAAGAGAGTTGAGTCTTTGTCTCTGCCCTAATTAGCTGTGTGACCTTGAGCAATAATAAAGTTTACATTTATATAGTGCTTATACTTCACCAAGTGCTGAAGTCAAGACACAATTTTTTGGGGCCTCCATTTTCTAGTCTGTAAGATAAGAATGTTAGACTACATCATCTCTGAGGTTCTTTAAAATTCAAACTACTGATCTGCTTGCATATTTATTTCTAGTAATTTATCTTTAATATATGCATTGTTGAGATAAACCTTTCTAAAAAACAGATTTGGTAGTTTGTTTCTGATTGGTTACATATGACAAAATTTAAGGTAATTGTAAAGGCAGTAGAGAGAAAAAATGAAAATAAACTTGCTTATTAAATGAATAGAAAGCCACGTGCATTTATAACCTTTAAATATTAATTTTGGGGGGGCGGGGCAATGAAGTTTAAGTGACTTGCCCAGGATCACACAGCTAGTAAGTGTCAAGTGTCTGAGGCTGGATTTGAAGTCAGGTCCTCCTGATTCCAGGGCCAGTGCTTTATCCACTGTGCCACCTAGCTGCCCCCATATTAATTCTTAAGCATACATATTTTTTTTTTTTTACAAATTAGGAAATATGATTGATGAGGGTGAAATTGACCTGATGTTCACCACTCTTGTGAGTGATCATGGATGTCATTCAAGAGGATCTATATTTGTTGGGGCTTGATGCTTATAGCACAATGTCATTCATAAATAATAGCTTCCAGAGGACTGCTCCATATATATATATAGAGAGAGGATGGGCAAGGTATGCATCTGAAGTGAGCATGGCCATTGATTTTCCTTCTGAAGTTCACCTTCTGATGTGTCAGCATACACAATGAATGCTCTATGCATACACACACATTACATGTGTAACTATCTATAAATACACATATATGTGGAATTCTGAATTCTACATGAGATATCTTGACACCATGACAGTGGCAAAACACTTTTGGCAGATATATTTCCCTGTTTTATGCTTCCCTTTGTGTTCATAATAATCATATAGTCATTTAAATAGAGTTTTCAAACTTGTTGCTGACTCAGAGATGAATGGAGTAATACATGTTGAGTCTAAGTAGGCTGAATTATATTTCTGATAATGTCCAGCAGGTAAGGAATATCATATGGAAAGCATATACAAGGTCAAAAGAGATTAAAGACTCAAGCCTCTGATCTGTATTGATTTTTCCCATACAAGTTTCAAACATCCCTAATAGCTGTTTATTTGGATCTTTGCTCATATATCCTTGATACAAGTGGGTACTATCTTCAGCTTAGGTACTTGTTGACCCAGTTACACTTCATTGAGGATGATTGCTTGAAGTAAGAAATTAGTTCCAACTCTTTTCCATGATTTGATTGGGTCAGCGCCATTGAAGATATGAAACACACTGTAATCAACTAAAAAGGACATATGAAGAAAGATGCTATCTGCATCCAGAGAAAGAATTGATAAATAGAAGTATGTATAGAATAATTTTACATACACACACACACACACACACACCTTTTTGTGTCTAATGGTAGCCATCTTTAGGGTGGGGCTTTGTGTAGAAAAAAGGCATTTACATGATAATTTTATTTTGTATTTATAAGGAATATCAGGTTATACACAACAGATTTGCAGTTTCATGGGCAATCATCTTTTAAAAATTATTTATGGGAATGCTTGTTTCATTCCATATTTTTTTTTAAAAAGAAACTCACAGTAAGACTAGGACATATATGTAAAAGAGAATAGTGATATCTTCCAAAGAGAAGAGATTTAGAAAGAGCTGAATACAAACAGGGACCAGACATCAGGGACCAGAGAGTAGATTTGGGTCCTGGAAAGAAGCATCTGCTTCCTCGTGCAGCTTTCTCCACAAATTCATACAGCTTCAGAAATGGAAGCTCTGAAGAGGCAATAGTGAGCTTTTCTAGAGTCCTTGGACTGGGACCATGTGGCCTCTGAGGAGGAGGGAACCACATATACATAAAGAGATATGGCCCAAGAGAAGGCAGCAAGCCAGCATCAGGCTTAGAGAGGCAACTGATCCTGAAGCTTGGTCTTCTGTATGAATGCTGAGAATTCCCATTTTTATGGAGAGAAAAGCAGGCTCTAGAGAGAAAGGATGGTGTCTCAATAGTACTTTCTGGAGAGAAGAAGAGCAACTATGTGGCTATTATGCTGGAGGAGCAGGAAAGGACAGAGCCGTAACATCAAGGACCAATCCTGGATCTGGCTCTTCTAGTACTATGAGGTCCTCAGATGATACAGGTCTGACAGGAAAGAAATTGCCTCTATGGAAACCTCGAATATATTGCATAGTCTGGGTAAGTGTCAACCATGTGGAGGGAGGGAGAAGGGGGAAGACTCCCTGCAGGGAAGAAATATAATCTAGATTAGTCATAAAACAAAATTATCTATGTTGATACATTTGACAAGGAATCGTAAAATTTTGATATATTAACATGAGTCACTTTGATAGAAAAAGAACCTTTATAATAGTATTCTGATCCACTAAATCATAAAAGATTATTATTAGTAGTAATTATTATTTGCAACCAATAGACAATAAGCACAATGAGAACTTTTATATTCTCTTTCAATTAATTATATGACTGTAAATATGTGGTCTGTTGTAGGATGCTATTTGCAAAAGGTCCTCCTGCTCCTTTCTCAAATCTTCATCAAGGATTGCCTCAGTGTACATAGATTATTTTTATAAAAATGCATAAATACATACCAAAATTTGGTATTTTAGATGGGAAAGTATGCACATGGCTCATTAGTTTCTCTTTTCATTACTTACTATTTAAAAAAAAAAACATTTTAAAGTAGGTTTTTGTTTTTTGTTTTTGCAGGGCAATGAGGGTTAAGTGACTTGCCCAGGGTCACACAGCTAGTAATAGTCGAGTGTCTGAGGAATGTCTGAGGCTGAATTTGAACTCAGGTCCTCCTGAATCCAGGACTGGTGCTTTATCCACTGCGCCACCTAGCTGCCCCCATTACTTTTTATCCTGTATATAGCTTGCTTTGTATATAATTGTATGTTGTCTCCCCATTAGACTGTAAGCTCCTTGAGGACAAGGATTGTCTTTTGCCTCTTTTTCTATTCCCAGTAAGGGCCTGGTACCCAGTAGGTACTTAATAAATGTTTATTGACTTGAATTGCTTGCTGATATCCTGGCTGAATGTTTCTCCAGATCTCTAGTTCTGTATTGTTTACTGCCTGATGGAATTGCATTGAAACGAGGGTCAAGCTTTGTGGTCATTAAAGAAGCAGCCATTGCTGCAGAAGGTTTGAACTGGCACAATCCAACTTGAAGCAACATCATGTTGAGTTCTTAAAGACAAAACACTTTTTGTTTCTCAATGAAACTCCCCAAACTCTTTGCTGAAAACAAGAAGAAATATCATGTGGGGGTGCCAAGGGAAACATGCTTACATTATGAAGTATTCCTAACAAATATTTGGGAATTTAAAAAGGAGGCAACTTGCTAAATATCCAAAGAATCTCCAGACCATCCAGAAATTTAGTGCCAGCCTTGAAACAGAAACATTGCTCTACGCTTTCCACAACAATCTCCCTGAAAACCAGCACAGCTGTTGCAATGCCCATTTATCAATCTTCTAATAATACGAAGGAATCCTATCTAGGGGAAGGTTAGTTCGCGAAACAGGATTCCTGCTCTTTAGCTTTTTAATATATACTTAATTGTCATCTTTCTGGTGTTCCCATGAAGAATTTCAAGGGGCCAATGAGAGCTTGATGTTTATAAAGCTCTCTGATCATTCCGCAAAGTTCAAGAAGTTTGGCAGAATGGGGAAAAACTTAAAAGTGGTAATAAAAGGTTAGCAGCAGGAATTCAAGGAGACCTTGTATGGTAATACAGTTTTATACTAGCACATTCTTTTCCACTCTAAGTATACTGCCAATATCTGGGAACGTGTCCCTACCGGGATATATAGCTGGGATGATGTTTAAAAATGCTAAAGGAACATGTGAATTATCATCAGAAAGACATTTTCAGGTGTTGCTTGTGCCTGAGATTTGAAAACACATGGCAAAGATGGGGAGGAAGGGATTCGTCCTCTTCTGTGGCAGTTTGAAGAAGTCCCCACCCTCTTAACTCTCCTGTCCCTAGCACAATAAGCTCCGACTTGCCTAGCTGAACAATTGGAAAACATACACTTAAACTAACCTGGAATGCACACTATGTTCCAGGATGGTGCGAGTTCAGCCTGGGTCCATGGCCTCCCAAGCCCTGGTATCCTGAGCACTTTGATTTATGGCCAGCTTGCATGAGGGGTTTCCTAATGAATCATGCAGTGTGGGTGGAGACAGAGTGGTGCACAAGTATCCTGGAAAGGATTCTGTTTAATTCATCTCACAATCTGTGTTAAAAGAATTTAAAGTGATAAGCACAGGCTTGGTGTTTAGTTTCATATCTGACTTTTTTTTTTTGGTGTTCTCCACAGGGTGGTTTTGTATCATAAAATATGAGTAATAAAAGATAGCAATAAACCAGAAATTTAGAGCTGGAAGGGACTTTAAGGGTCATCTAGTTTTGAACCACCTCATTTTTACAGAAGAGGAAACTGAGCCGTAGACAGGGTAAGTGCCTTCCCCCATGCCACACAGGTGGTGAGGGACAAATCTGGGATTCAAGCCAAGGTCTTCTGACTCCAAACCCAGCATGCGCTTTAACACCTGCCCTCCGTTAACTATGAAAAATAAAAGAAAACCTTTTTGATGTATGGTTAGTCTGGAGTGGCCAGGAATTTTGTCTCTAACATCCAGACTCCTATTTTTCTGATCAGTGAGAGCTCTATTCCTTGACCTCCTCTAATAACAAAATCTAGAATTTATACAGAACTTTAAGGTTTGCAAAGAACTTTACTTTTTTAATTTATGGAGCAAAACAAGCATTTCGATAACAGTACAATAAAAAAGATGATTTCACATGAAACTGCAAATCTACTATGTACAATTTGCCATTCCTTTCAAATATACATAAAACATATTTCTCAAACTGGAAGGCACATTTGAGGCCATTAAATCTAACCCTCTCGTTTTTAGTGATAAGGAAATTAGCACAGAGAGGTTGTCACTGAACCAAGGTTACAGTAGTGGTAAGCATTGGAAGGAGGAGTTAAATTCAGGTCTTCCTGATTCCAAATCCAGAGAACTACCCACAGTACAACACTGTCTCAACAATCCTTTGAGGTAGGTTCTTGTAATGCATGAGGATTAAGGTTTAGCTGTAAATTGAAAGGGAGGGTAGAGTGTGCTGATCCCTCAGGCAAACTCCCCTAGAGTGGGCATCTGTCCTTCACCAGGGAATCACACACATCTACACACTGGATCCCCCTGAATGTTAGCTTATCTGTATATTGGAGACCCCTTAAGGTTGGCTCATCTCTACACTAGAGCCACCTGCTTTTTCTAGGAAAACAGGATAGGGGAGGCAGTATACAGCAGCTGTCTGTTGGTCTACTGGGACAAGTTGGCCATTAAGGCCACAAAACATACACATTATATCTTAACTTTATTAATATTGTTTGTTGTTATTCAGCCATTTTTCAGTCATGTCTGATTCTTTGTGACTCCATCTGGGGTTTTCTTGGCAAAGATACTGAAGTGCATTACCATTTCTTTCTCCAGCTCATTTTATATATAATGAAATCGAGGCAAACAGAATTAAGTGACTTGCCTAGAGTCATACAGCTAGTAAGTGTCTGAGGCCAGATTTGAACTCAAAAAGATGAGTATTCCTGACTCCAGCCCCAGCACTCTATCCACTGAACCACCTAGCTGCCCAGTTATTAATATTATTACACACCAAACTTTGTGAAATAATCCTATAACAATGCTATCCAATTCCTATTTTCCAGATGAGTCAGTCAATAGTTATTTAATGAGTGCATAGATGTGCCAAGAAGCATGTCCAATTCTGGGGATCCTAAGAAAGGTCTAAATAGTCCCAGACCTCAGAGGAACTCATATTTTTAATAGGGAGACAACTAATTACATATATGTTAAATAGAGTGGCAGGAAGATACTCTCAAAGTAGAAAGCATTAGCAGTGTGGGGGCAAAGAAAATGCCTCCTGCAGAAAGTAGGATTTGAACTGTCTTTTTTTTTTTTTTTTCAGGGCAAGGAGGGTTAAGTGACTTGCCCAGGATCACATGGCTAGTAAGTGTCAAGTGTCTGAGGCAAGATTTGAACTCAGGTCCTCCAGAATCCAGGACCAGTGCTTTATCCATTGTGCACCTAGCTGCCCCCTTGAAATGAATCTTGAAGGAAACGAGGGAAGCTAAGAGCTAGAAATGAGGATGAAGAACATTTCAGGTACAGGAAACAGCCAATGAAAAGCTTTGGTAATGGAAGAAAGAGTATCATGTTGTAAGAACAACAATAGGTCAATTTGGATAGAGCAAGGTATGCATGGAGTGGTAAAGTATAAAAACACTGTAAAGGTAGAAAGGGGTCAGGTTGTGAAGAGCTTCAAAGGCCAAAGAGATCAGTAAAATTAGGTACTTAAAAGATTAAATGACTTGTTGAGAGTCAAATAAGTAGTAAGTATTAAGATTTGAAACTACGGGGTGGGGGGTGGGGCAGCTAGGTGGTGCAGTTGATAAAGCACCAGCCCTGGATTCAGGAGGACTTGAGTTCAAATCTGACTCAGACACTTGACAACTTACTAGCTGTGTACTATGGGTAAGTCACTTACCCTCATTGCCCTGCACAAAAACCAAAACCAAACCAAAATAACAAAAAAAGATTTGAACCTAGGTCTTCTTTGACTCCAAATCCAGATCTGTGCCCACTACAAGTTGACCCATTTAGTTATCTCACCTGTTTCAGGGAGAGATTGGGTTTTATACCCATTATTTATTCTGTTCTGCTTCATCAGAAGTGAGTTTATAAGTTGATGCAACAGACACCATACATACCTAGGTCAGTCCTAAGTAATAAAATCGAAAAATTAGAAACCTTTTTTGGCCATAGGAATCCATAGAAACTCATATAAGCTCAAAATATCTGAACAGATACAGGTAGAGTAGATAATAAATATCCATGAGGAGGGAGCTAGGTGGCCACAGTGGACTTAGAGCTACCATGGCCTGGAGTCAGGAAAGACTCATCTTCTTAAGTTCAAATCTGGCCTCAGACACTTATTTAGTTGTGTGACCCTGGGCAAGTCACTTAACCCTGTTTGCCTCAGTTTCCTCATCCATAAAATGAGCTAAAGGAGGAAATGGCAAACCACTCCAGTATCTCTACCAAGAAAATCCTAAACAGGGTCACAGAGAGTTGGATACAACTGAACAATAAAAATATCCGTGAATGCAGTCCCTGAATCCAAACCGTGCCTTTAACCTTGTCTGACCTACTCATGATTGGCGGATTCGGCGGAGGCTGGGTTTTGCTTACCCTAGATAGGAGCATCCAGTATCCCTTTGTCTACCTTGGTATAAAATTGCCTGGCCACTAATATCTGCTGGCCATCCAAAAACTGCTCACTAGTCCAGACTAAGTCAATTGCTATGGTGCTGGATTTATATGCACATAGTTTCATTTCTCTAGATCAGGCTGAAATGGAGTCGGAAAATGGAAGTGATACAGTGTGTTCCCATCCTGTATCCTTCTTGTATGCATGACTGTCTACTAAATCATACTGTATATTATCACTAAATCCCTTAGTTACATCCTGTAACTAAGTGTGAGGCCTTGTTTATGTTCTCTTGAAATCCTAAACCTGATGACCACAACTGCATCTTACTGAACTATAAAAGAAATTTAAGAAATGTTAGAAGACTAAGTGTGTTGTTCATATAATCATCAAATGGGAACTGTTGGAACAGCTGTCTTATAACAAATTTCTCCACTGCTTAAGCATATCCTGTGTCAGCATAGCAGTCTGTAAACTGATGAAAAGGGGGTTTAATTAGCAATAATGTTCATGTCTTGTTAAGTAGCTTGAAAATAACTATTCAAGTTGCAAGTCTTGTTTCAAACGAACCACACATGATGCTTTGTACAAGGCCTTCAGTTCTCTTAGCATCTAAACTAAGAAAGGAAAGGAAAGTGAAAGTTCTGCTTATGTGAAGCTTTTTGAAAGGAGAAATAGCCAGAACAACTGGAAAATGTGGGTGCAAGCTTAAGTGGGAGGAAGAGTTAAGGGGGCTAAGTTAATATAGAGCCCTCAACTCTCATAGGGCAAAATGCACATGCACTAGAGTTTTCTTATCTGCTGTGAAACAAGTATCATGTCCTAGGTAATTCCATAAACTGCATATCCACAAGAGAAGCCTGGTAACTATTCCTTTCTTTAACCTGCGAATCAGGAAAAAAGAATCAGATTCTTTCCTTTGTGTAAGTCGAAACAGAGCTTCACAGATTTAGATGCATGATCTGAGCAAAAAGGATATGAAGAATCAATAACCTCTGAATTAAAAAACTGTATGGCTTGTATCAGAATAAAATGCTAATAATATTACTTATGGCAATGCTATCTTCGTTATTATTACCATCATCACTATGATCATCCTTCATTGACAAGAGAGAATTTGTCAACTGCTTCCCCAGGGATTGAGTTTCACATTATTTATTGCTCAATTATGAAGGGCTACTAAGAAGAAAGAATAATTTTGTCATGAACTATATTAAAACCCTCACAGGAGTTACCTCAAACTAAAGGATCCCTTTCAACTCTAATATTCGGATTCTAAGACCGTTCAAGGTCAATAATGGTCACAGGACAAGGTATAATTACAACGGTTATTGGTCCTTTGTTTTTGAAGAGGACCAATGGCATTACAATCAATGTCTTAACTTGCATGTGAATTGGATTTAAGTGAGGCAGAGTTATACAGTTGTCAGCCTCACTCTCCCTGAGTCATCAAAGGCCAGTGGAAGGAAAGAAATCAAGATTCCTGGTGATAGACCGGGATTCAGTAGATGACATTGGTTTCTTCAATGCTTGACCAAGCTCTAAGTGCTCTGCAGTGCCTGCCTCAGCCACTTTCATGGCTGTTCGAACAAATTGTCATCCAGCTATTCTTCCAGGGAAAGTCTTAACACACTTCGGTTAGACATTCCCCCAACTCACCAACAAGTTTGAGGCCTGTCAGTTACGCTCAACTTGCTTTAGCCCATCTGCCGAGACCGTTTACCAGGATGTGGCTGCTGTGCATGCTATAGCTTCTTGGAGCCAAGGCGAGAGTTGGGCAAAGGTGGACACCAAAGGTGGCTCAACAGCCCTGCAAAGGGCTCAGTAAGCCCTTATTTCAGAGGTGCTACTCCTCTCTGAATACCTCATATACTTCCAATAATTACAAATAATATGCTGCATCCTAATACTAATAATCAGCAATAATAAGCAAATTAATATGTTATACTCCTGTCATTAAGATGATGGTTCATTTTTTAAACAGTTTCTTTCTTCATTAGGAAATATTAATATGTGTTTTCAAAGCACAAAATGAAAATGAATATTTGATAAATGAATGGATGGCACAAAGGGATGGCATATATAGAGCTGATAAAGCAAAAATTGCAAATATCCTGTTATTTTCTTGTTTCTTTAGCCTTAGCAGCCTTGAGACAATTCCAATATCTTGTCTCCAATGCTTATTTTAAAATCACACAAGATCCCTTGAAAAGTACAATAAAGATAACTTTAATGACCTCTTGATGATTATTAGCAAGTGAATCTATGTTGGAAAACTGAGATGAAGAATGTCTATTGTCCAGACTATGATACAGAGTTGCATAGATCTCCATTAGTACATCTATCTTTGATGGACATTTTCTAACTATTATTATTATTATTATTATTACTATTATATCCTTTTTCTCAAACGGGTTAGAGATAGAAAGAGTTCTATGATAAGTGACTATCTTTTATTCTTTTATACTTAATGCTTCCTATACCACTGCACTGACAGATACCATAAACAATCTTCATAATTGAATACAAGTATTAAGATGGAAACGCATCATCTGTAAGCTCACTAAAACATCTTTGGTATAATTCCTATAGTAGACAGTACACTAAGGATAGTATGTCTCTCATCCTTTTTCCCGCAGTATGTCACTGCATTTTGAAAACTTTTTTTCCCATGTAACTTAGAGATTACGAATATTTGTTAAAAAACATTGTTCATAAGTGTTTATGGATTCGTATTATGTCTGGGAGATTGCGGGCAACAGTTCAGCCTATAATAATGATTCAGTTGTAATGAAGTATTATTGGTAAAGTTATCTAGGATATTTTGAGATTCAGATTTGCAGGATGAATATTTGTCATTTGTTAGTCTATGAAAAGTAAACAGTTTCTGTTGTATAATTCTAAACACCAGATCATGTCTTGCTAGGTACTAGAGGGGCACTAAATTTTTGTAGCTTTCATCGATGTGTTTGTTACACAATGGTTTTTATCATATTCATGAGCAATCTACATTGATCAACAAATCCTGACTTTTTCATGGACCTTCTGTAATTTCTAGCAGCAATGACCTGGTCCTAAATTGCTATAAAAATCTTTCCATTTCCACATCAAATCTGCAAGACTCAGTCATTTGTCTGGTACTTGTCGGTTGACATGTGAATTCATACGGATAATGATAATAGGGGCCTTTTTTATTTTATTTCTTGAATCTTAGCCATTTCATAGCTTCTATCTGGAGATTGATAATTTTTGTTTACATATGACAAATCCAATAGTGTATAACTATCAGCTTTTACTGTTGCCCAATTAAGTAATGCTTATTTGTTCCAAAAGTATTTCTATGGGGTTTTTACCTGTTTATTATGTACTCTAAGAATATTTATCAGTCCTCTTCCTCCTTTTTAGTAAGGACATATTAATCTTTTTATAACTAGCTTAGGGTGAGGGGTCTTGTGTTCTGCTAATATATTATGAGTTTGTTTGAGGATGCTTTCCAAATGAGTTATAGTTAATTGTACGGTTCAAAAAGTGTGCATTAAGTCTAGCATTATATTAATTGCTTTAAATGTGTTCCCATCAGCTTTAATTTCAAGATGCTAGTAAATCCTTTAACATATTGAGCCATAACCTTCTCTTTGATATCTTTATGATCAATGTGTTTTGCCTAGAGGATTACAAGTCATTTATAAGGATTGCCTTCATCTAATGTTCACGGGGACCTCCAGTTTCAAGCTCAAAATCTTCAACCTTTATTTTTGGATGATACCTTTGATGTATTCTTTGACAACTCCACTTTTCCTCTTAACATTCTTACTATGGTGATGGCTACTATGTGCAGGTCGTGACTTGGTTTTGTTTTTTTTCTATTTTCTGCCAAATAACATGGTAGAAGGAATTTCTGATAGCGATAGAAAATTAATAGCTTTTAAAATATATTTTTTATTTATTTAGTTAAATATTTTCCAATTACATGAAAAAAAATGAAAAATCTTTTAAAAAAATTTTGAGCTCCAAATGCTCTCTTTTTCTCCCATACCTCCCACTCCTTGAGAATGCAAACAATTTGAAATTAATTATACAAGTGAAGTCATTGCAAATTCAATGCAAACCATTAGTTGCAAAAGAAAATACAGACAAAAATAAGATACAAAAAAATAAATAAAAACAAGAAATGCTTCAATCTGCATTTACAGTTCATCAGTTCTATCTCTGGAAGCCGAGAGCATTTTTCATCAAGGGTCCTTTGGAATTGTCTTGATCAGGTAGTTAAGTCTTTCACAATTGATAATCCATACAATATTGCTATTACTATGTACAATGTTCTCCTGGTTCTGCTCAATTCACTTTACAGGAGTTCATATAAGTCTCCCCAGGTTTTTCTGAAACCATCCTGATCATCATTTCTTTCTTTCTTTTTTTTTTTTTTAGAGTTCCAACAGCACCATGTTTATTAGCTTTGATTTAAAGCAGCAGTTCTTGAAGTTTTTGGTTTTGGGACCCCTTTACAATCTTAAAAAAAGCAAGGATAATCCCCTCTAAAGAGCTTTAGTTTATGTGTATTATGCTAGAGCCAGCTTGAACCAGTGAGCAAGAGATGATTGTTATATTTCCTTTTTTTAATCATACAAGTATTTTATGTAATCATAAAAGTCTTTTACAGCTAATCATTTCTTAAAGCACAATAGTATTCCATCACAATAACATACTACAACTTGTTTAGCAATTACACAGTTGATGGGCATCCCCCCAATTTCTAATTCTTTGCCACCACAAAAAGAGCTGCTATAAATATTTTTGCACAGGGGCAGCTAGGTGGCACAGTGGATAGAGCATCAGCCCTGGATTCAGGAGGACTTGAGTTCAAATCTGGCCTCAGACACTTGACACTTACTAGCTGTGTGACCCTGGGCAAGTCACTTAACCCCAATTGCCCTGCCCCCCCCAAATTAATTAAAACTTTTTGGTCTTTTGCACAAATAGGTCCTTTTCCCTTTTCTTTGAACTCTTTAGGATACAGATCTAGTAGTAAAATTGCTGAGTCAAAGGGTTTTGTAGACCTTTGGACAGAGTTCCAAATTGTTCAACAAAGTGGTTCAACTAGTTTACAACTCTAACAGCAGTGCATTATTGTCCCAACTTTTCCAGATCTTCTCCAGTATTTGTAATTTTCCTTTTCTGTCATGTTAACCAATTTAATAGGCGTGAGGTAATATCTTAGAGTTGTTTTAATGTGCATTTCTCCAATCAGTAGTGATTCAGAGCATTTTTTCATGTGTCAATTGATAGTTTTGATTTCTTCTTCAGAAAATTGCCTGTTCCTTATCATTTGACCATTTATCCACTGGGAAATATAATTTTTTATAAATTTGGCTCAGTTCTCTACATATTTGAGAAATGAGACCTTTATCAAAGAAACTTCTTGTAAATTTTTTCTCGGTTTCCTGTTTTCCTTCTAATTTTGACTGCATTAGTTTTGTTTGTGCAAAACTTTTTAAATTTCATGTAACCAAAATTATCTATTTTACTTCTCATAATCTTCTCTACCTCTTGCTTGGTCATACAGTCTTCTCTTATCCAAAGATTTGACAGATACATTTTTCCATGTCCCTTTAATTTATGATATTACCCTTTGTGTCTGAGTCATTTATAACATTTTGATCTTGGTATACAGTGTGGGATACTGATCTATGCCTAGTTTCTATCAACCTACTTTCTAGTTTTCTCAGCAATATCTGTTATATGTTGAGTTCTTACCCCAAACACTTAGATCTTTGGATTTATCAAACATTATATTAGTATGTTCATTTGCTGCTGTGTATTATGTACCTAATCTATCCCAGTGGTCCACCACTCTATTTCTTAACCAACAACATATGATTTGGATAATTATCACTTTATGATATGGTTTGAGATTTGGTATGGCTAGGTCACCTTCCTTCATACTTTTTTTCATTGATCCCCTTGACATTCTTGACCTTTTGTTCTTCCAAATAGCCTATGCCTATTAGCAATGAGATCTGTTTCCAATTTTGTTGATATAATACTAATGTATTATATTAATGTATTCATATCTTCAGTCCATTTCATGTGTACTCATCCTAATTTAGTGGTCAATGACATCTGCATTAAAACATTTCTAGCAGGTGTAATATTGGTATTTATTATTAGTTTTGATGCACCTTGTTTCTGTTTTCTTTTCTGTGGTGAGAGAACATGAAGGAAAGCCATTCACTCCACTGTCCTCTGTATCAAACTAATCATCATAAAGTATTCAAATATGGCCAGTCTACAATTGAATGTAGCTTCGTCTATTTCTTAAATTCACAGTAGCAGTTTCTTCACACTGACCAGTGTGAGAAATAATTAGAACTGATATCTTGGAGGATACAGTGTTCTCTCCTTCTTTCTTAGTTCCTTCTCTCCCTCGCCCCCCCCCCCCAAGGTCCAGTTCTCCTTGAAAGTAAAATTATTTAACTGGGTCAAGCCTAAACCAAGCTCACAAAGAATCTTGGGTGGAGACATATCCAGTATATCTACATAAGAAGTACTTTGCTGATGAGATTTAGCTTTCACCAAACCACACCCAAGTGGAAACTATTGTGCTCCTATCAGCTTGGGTAGGGTCTATATTCTTTCTCTGAAAGACCCTTCTCATTGTATATAAACTGTGAGTCAACTGCCATTAAGGGTCTTTGGTCTGAGAGAGATGACCACTGACCATCCTTTTATTAATAACCTACCAGCCTATTAGTAAAATGATTAAATTACCCAGAAATTATGTCTCTCATATTTTTAATTGTCACACCAGGGAGTACCCAATAAGTGCTATCCAGATGCTAATTGACCAGAATTTCAGAATTTTTGTCAAGAATTCACAAGTATTCTGGTAGTATCAGGGCACAGAGAATCCATGATTTATATTACCCTTGCTAGTATTCTCTTTCATTGACCCCTCTGGATATTATGGGTGATAAATCGGGTTTGGAGGAGGTTGATTATGACCATAATCAGAAGTTGGTACTTTAAGGTAACATTTGCCTACGCACTCAATTGATATTCTTATTCCCTCATCTCCAAAGGTAAAGATGGAGGGACAAATTCTTTTCAGAGCTCCCCTTTGTCCTCTTCCTGGACTGCCCAAAGAGCTTGGACTTTTCTCTGGCCTACACTTATATTAAGCTCCTCACTTTGCCTGAAGCATCAGTGATATATGCCATGAAACTTTTTTCTGCTATAATTTGAAACTAGAGCAAAGGGAAACTCAATTCAATTTTGGTCTATCTTTGGGAAACATATCATGGATTGTTAATAATAATAACCATAAGATTCTCTCAATGACAGCTTAGAGTCCCCAATTTTAGGAAACCCTAACCATTCTGTGATGAGGTGCATTCTCTCTGTGTTTGATAAACATTGTGGATTTCCATCCAGCTATTGACATCTTCCTTTTGTACTTTCCCTTGATACAAATATATTTATTTAAACACATACCAAACAGTAGTTATGATTACATATGTGTTTATGTGTACATATATATATGTATATATGTATACATAATATGAAATGAGAATCAGGATACAGAAACAGACTATGAAATAGGAGAAAATCATATGTAAAGTGGCAGATGGCCAAGAGGAACAGGGGAGGGAGATGTGGAAGGGAGTTAACATTTTGAACTTTCATTAAAGGCTGGATACATACCACAATCTTTCGTATTGGAATTGGAGTTGCAAATGTCTGCAGGGGCTTTTCTACCTCTTTATGATTGCCCATTACTTTTACCACATAGGCTTCTGACTACTCCCTTTCTCGCAGCTTCTAGATCTCCCCTAGTGGTGAGTTGTAGGGCAACTCAAATAAATTAACAATAGCTAACATTTTTATAGCACCTACTACATAGTGCCTGGCACTATGCTAAGCACTTTACAAATATTATGTTATTTGATCTTCACACAACCCCAGGAGGTATGTGCTATATGCTAATTTTACAGTTGAGGACATTAAGACAGAGATTAAGATGCCTTACCCTAGGCCATACAGCTAGTAAGTATCTGAGGCTAGTGTTCCTGATTCCAGACTTGGTACTCTATCCACTGTGTCACTTAACTGCTTCTGTCTCACTTGTTATCCTTCCTGTCCAAGCACAAGGAAACCACACTGTCCCTTTTGACTACAATTTCCCTAATTCTATCAGTGACACTATGGAGCCTGGTTCCATTATTATTTCTGTCACCACCACAACCTCTACTATCTCATTTGAAATTTACAACAACCTCGGGAGGTAGATATTATGATTATCATCATCATTATCCTCATTTTTCAGATGAAGAAAATGAGGCAGACAGAAATGAAAATTTCTGGAGTCACCAAGCTAATAAGTGTCTGGGGCTAAATTTGAACTCAGGTTTTCCTGACTTCAGGTACAGTTAGCTATCCATTATGCCACCTAGCTTCCTTTAACTTTGCAAAGAAAATAACAGAATATTACAGAATGCAGATTTAAAAAACCAAATCTTCAAATATTCTACCATAGGCTCTAAAAATTCTTTATAATAATGTGTTTCATGAGAATACATACAGATACATTTATCATATATACATGCATGCCTTCATCATTTCTATTTTATAGGTACAAAAGTAAACAAATAATCTCTACTCCAAACTTGTCTTCTAACTTTAAAATATATTTATGACTCATTTTCTTTGCATTTAGTTCAAATGTCAGATATAATTCTGCCATTTGGAATTCATTTTCCCCATATTTCAATTAGGTCTATCTTTTGGAAACATATCATGGATTACTAATAATCATATGCTATATCACTAATATCACTATCAGTATTAGCATTTTGAGGTCCATTATCAAGTGTCTTATCAACACTGAACCTATATATTGGGTTTTTTGTGAAATACTCTGTAAATTAAAATTTCTAAGACATGACTAGTTTTATTGGGCACTGTGGGGAATATGTGTGAAGACATACAAAATAATCATATAATAACATAATCATGACCATGAACATTTTAACCATTGTATTTTATGAGTAAAAATTAATTTAATATATTATCTCCTTCAGTCTTATAAATATAATAATTATTTTAAAGTGAAAGTAGTAAAGAAAGGGTTTATGGAAGAACTATGATAGGAGTTGGGACCTGAAAGATGGATATAATTAGACCACATGGAGAAATTAGAAAAGAGTATTCCAGACAGAGGGAAAAATATAAATAATGGCCCAGGTGCAATAACGTGTTGGGGTAGGGGTTGGTGATAAGAGTTATGAGTGACTTTATGGGGACAAGAAAGGAAATTACAAAAGACAATATATATATTAAGAAATAAGATAATTAAGACAATATATATATTAAGAAATAAATAATTAAGAAATGACTGAAAATGTTGAGGCAAGATCATAGATGACATTGAAAGCCAGATAAAGAAGTTGAACCTGATTCTATAGAAAATGCATGGGATACTTTACTCCACCATTGCAGTCCAAGTATTTGAACATTTTGATCACCTGTATTTGGAGGAATTTTAGAACACTGCCATTTTGTATAATCTTTCCCCAGTTAGAGATATAGAAAATGTCATGCTCTCAGTTCCTCAATAAAATCTGATAATGAACACATATATTATGGGTAATAATAATTATAATGATAAATCAGCACATTTATATGACAAAAATAATAGCTGATATTTCCATAGGGCTTTAAGGTTTATAAAGCATTTTCCACACAACTTTCCATTTTTCCTCTGAATTTTTGTGTCTCTTTTCTCATTTGCCCAATTCTGCTTTTCACAGCATCCTTCTCCTCATTGCCTTTTTGTAGCTCTCTTACCATTTGGCCTAGTATGTTTTTTAAGGTGTAATTTTCTTCAGTAATTTTTTGCCTCTTTCAACCTATTGACTCATTTTTCATGATTTTCTTCTCATTCTCATTTCTCTTCCTAATTTTTTCTATACCTCTTTTACTTAATTTTCAAAATCCTTTTTGAGCTTCTCCATGGCCTAAGACTAATTCATATTTTTCTTGGAGGCTTTGGATGTAGGGTCTTTGACTATGTTATCTTCTTCTGAGTGTGTATTTTGATCTTCCTTGTCACCATAGTAACTTTCTATGTTCAGAAATTTTACTATTTTGTTCATTTTCCCAGACTTGACTTTTAACTCTTCCTCAATTCCATCTTAGTGGGACAATGTGGTATTCTATTATGTATCATAGAAACAAGTGGTATATAAACATCTTTCACAAAATGTTTCATATAAACATGACTGTTCACCACAGACATGGTGCTACAGCGGCAGATTCAGAGGCTCTGGGGGGAAATTTCTCGGGGTTGCCAACCTTGGGCTAGATCTGTGTCAGTGGGACCATGAGGTTGAGCTTCACTCCCACCCTAGCACAGCAGCACCCTCCTGATGACCTTCTAAGGTGTCCCTGGCTGGAAAATGATCTTACACTGTCCCACTGTGGGTTGTGCTGCTCCAGGCATTGTCCCACAGCATTATTTAAAGTTTTTTGGAGTTATTGTGTCAGGAACTCTGAGAGGTTACTGCCTTTCCTCCCCCATCTCCTTTGTCCTTCTCTTGCTACAATATTTCAATGGCCTCTCAACTGGTCTTCCCTGCTTCAATCTTCCCCAATCCTCACAGATACCAACATAATTTTCCTTAAGCATAGGTCTGACCATGTGCCATGCCCATACTCAATAAATGCCAATGGATGCCTATGTCTACTTGTTTCAAATACAAGCTTCAATGTTTGGCATTTAAGCCTTCACAACCTGGCCCCATTCAATCTTTCCAGATTTACTGAACATTGTTCCTCACTACATACACTGCAATCCAGTCATCTGGATATTCTTGCTATTCCTCACACAGGACATCACATCTTCCATCTCCACTCCCTTGCACCAGATGTGCCCAATACTCTTCCTTATCATCTCAACTACTTGGCATCCCTAGTTTACTTGAAGTTTCAGCTCAAGTGTCAGCTGCTATACGAAGACTTTGCTGGCTAATGGGTCAGTACTTCCCACCTTATCTTGTATCTGCTCTGCTTGTGTTTTTTGTATGACTCCACAGATTCATGTTTTCTCTGCCATTGGAATGCAGGCTCTTTGAAATCAGAGAAGCATATCACTTTTATATCCTCAGGTTGTGACTTGTACAGAGATTGATATAACATATATTAGGATATGATAAATACATGAGGGAATTACAGATTGGGGCCAGCCTCTGTAAATCTATTTAACTGAGTCAAATATCACTTAATTTCATTATTTGCCCAGGGTTTCATATTTATAACATTCACTGAGACCTTCGTATCATGTCAAAACAGTGAATCATGTTGATGTTTTTATGCCAGATGTACAAACTGCAAGCAACAATATGCCCCTAAAAAAAACCTCAGTGATTGCCATTTTTGTAGAAACTTGTTGATTTTTGTCAGGGAACATCTTGCTCTTGGAAATATTTTTGACAGATGTTGAGGTGTTGGTGATTTTTCAAGTTTCATAAAAAGTAAAAAACAAATCTTTCATGAATGCTTCATTGTCAAAAAGTGCCAAAGGCTGGCATGACTGGTGGGTGTTGCTCAGTGTGTTAGTTGCCTTGGTATTCTGGAGAATAGGAATAGAACACAAACTGACTCCTTCACATCCTCAGTTTTCCTCATATGCTATAGCTTGCATTGTTGAATTATGGAATGGAATACATACTAGATGGTATAAGGATCTCTGACATTCTTAGGGAAAAATGTCCTTCCCCAGAAGGTATTCTCAGTCCTCTATTGGGCTTGGGACAACTGATAAAGGAATTTCATTCACTCCAGTACCTACTCTCTGGCTATTTCCTCACCTACCTTCAGGTAACTCTTTTCTCATCTACTCTCCACCCCTACCTTTTGGAACTATGAACCATGATTAAATCAATCCTGTCACTTTTTCTGAATTTAGTGAATCAATCTCACCAACTCTGTTTCTTTCCAGACCAAAGTGCCCTTCTCTCTTTGTTCTTTTTTTGCATATCTCTCCCAATAGAATATGTTATGTAAGGGCAGGGACTGACTGCTTTTTTATTTGTATCTTGAGAGCTTACCACAATGCTTGGTACATAGGCCCGATTAATACTTATATATCCATCCATCCATCCATTCATCTGTCATGGGGTGCAGAGCACCCCAGAAGTTCTCTGGGGCACATCAAGGAATCTTCTCCTTGAGAAACTAAACCAGAGGACAGATAATGCCGCTGAACCAAATCGGACCAAGCTAGCTTCGGATTCCTACCCTTCTTTCTGGTCTCCCTTACCCTGGGGAGATGAGTTTGGGTGTGGCTGCAGCCTTTGTGTCCTGAAGAGAGATCTGTAGCCACCCCTCACCCAATTCCCCCAGCTACCACCAGTGGGGGATGGTCCACCCTCACTAAAGGAACTTTCCACAGGCAGATGGTCCACCTCCATCAGTCCTCTATAATCTTCCAGTCTCCTGTTCGAGGAGATTTGGTACCTCTGAGCCATGTGCTTTGTGCCTATCTCCCCATGAGAAGTCCAAGGATTTCTGTCATGGTTTCTCTCCCCCCACTCTTCCCTTCCTTGGCTCCTAAATAAACTACCACCTTATTCTAACTACTTTTGTGTGCAAGAGGGTGTAATTCTTTAAAGAGGAATTCCTAAGAACCCCAACCCCTACCCCAACCCGTACCCCATTTCCCTCCATTACACATCCATCCATCCATCCATCTTACTGTCTTCCTGTTCAAATCCATTTTGAAACCTGTTTCCAGACTATGATATAATAAATACACTTCTTCAAACATAAGTTACATAATGGCACTTCTGTATTCAAATGACTTCAATGACTTCCAAAATTCACAGCAAGGTTTCTTAATATGGGATCCATGAACTTTTTAAAAAAATTATTTCAATAATTGTATTTTAATGTAATTGGTTTCATGTATAACCTTATGTAGCTAATTTTATTCATTTAAAAACATTACTCCGATAAAGGGTCTATAGGTCAAAGGGGTCTGTGATACTAAAAAAAAAAAAAGTTAAGAACCCTTGTTCTGGAGGATAAAGTTGGAAATCATTGACTTACCATGACTCTTCACAACCTGGCCCTGAAACCACCAAACAACCCCCCCTCTACCATAAAATTATTTATCATTCACAACCATTGCAGAGCTGCTATTGCTGCTATTATGGTCTGCATCTTACAGGTGAAAAAATGAAATTCATGGAGGTTTAGTGACTATTCATCATTAAATGTTCATTTAATGTTCCTCATACATATGATAATCATTATGGTTTGAACCAAAGCCTATACTGTGTTTTGTCTTCCTTTCCATTAAGACTCAGTTCAGAAATCTTTCTCTGACCACCCTAATTCACAATGTGAGGTATGAACTTACTAACTGTCTTGTGTGAAAATAATTAATAATGAATTTCTTGGGGGGACCCAGAGATCAGTTTGTCCTTTATTCTCTGCTCTCTCCCCCTACCCCCTCCAGAAAGTTCAGCTCTAGTCTGGGACAAACCTAAGGGAACCAAAGAAATGGAGATTGATTCTTTTGTCTAGCTCAGTGAACTGATGGGATTAAACCACACCTAGATACTGGACTTCACCTTTGCCCTTCAGCAAAGGTCTTTTCCCCCTTATGTCATTGGTAGAATTCATTTTAATTTGGACCACCCTCAAGTTATGTTAACCAACGGAATGGAATGATGCTAACCAATTAGCTTTGATCAATGTATAATGACCTGCCTCTATCAAAAGAGTATAAAAACCTTGACCATGGAGGATTGCTCTCTTGGCTCCTCCCTTGACCAGCTCCTTTGGCTGGGAATGCTGTCTGTTGGTGGATTCCTTTTAGGATTATGTAGGTATGAAGGCCTAAGATTATGGGAAGTTAGGGAGACACAGAGTCAAATACTTTAATCAATAATAAATAATTTAATTCATAATAAATGCTTACTACCAAAAACTGGTATAATAGCAATTAATTTACAAAATATAGTAGTTGCAATAATTTTAGAAAACACAGTTTGTTACACTCACTTGACATTTATATCTATTTAAAGGCAGCTAGGTGCCTTTAGACAGAGCAATGGACCTAGAGTCAGGAATACCTGAGTTCAAGTCCAGTCTCGGACACTTATTAGCTAAGTCACTTCACCTCTCTCTGCTTCAGTTTTCTCATCTATTAAGTGTTAATAATAAATGGCACCTACCTCTCAGGGTTGTTGTGAGGATAAACATGAAATAATATGTGTAAAGTATGTTACAAAAGTACAATTGAACTTTAAAAATAGTAACTACCAATAAAGTGCTATATAAATGCTACCTAATACTAACAAGCTTCCTGGAATTAACAAATAGGTTAACTCTTCATATGTTGCCTTCTGCTCCCAGTGAGATTCTAAGTTCTAAATTCTATATTGTCCTAGACCACCTTTCTGTGCTTTGGCTATCTTTCTGAATACTGACTGTGTAATCCATCATGGTAGATATTATCCCAGCTTCATGTCATATGAAAACTTGATAAGCTTTTCCTATATTCTTTTAGTCAAGTCACAAATAAAATGCTGGCTACCACAGGGCTAACAAGTCAGTGGGTTCAGTTTATATCAACCTGATGATATAATTTTTTTTTTTTTTTTAGTGAGGCATTTGGAGTTAAGTGACTTGCCCAGGGTCACACAGCTAGTAAGTGTTAAGTGTCTGAGGCCGGATTTGAACTCAGGTACTCCTGACTCCAGGGCCGGTGCTCTATCCTCTGTGCCATCTAGCTGCCCCTGATGATATAATTCTTTGTAAAAAAAAAAAAAAGTTTTGTTGTTGCCTTTTGTAATTTACATCAAAGCCATGTCCCCTTCACCCTCTCCCTGGAACAAATGAATCTTCCCTTAGAATAAAGATAAATATTTAAGCCAAACCCATACAGTGAATATGTCTAATGTCATGGAGTACATGCCACCTACATGGTCTCTTACCCTTCTACTGACTACAAACTTGTTGTTAGAATTTTATTCTCAGGGCTTCACATCCCTCTTGGCCTAACTTGATCAGTAGAAGTCTGGAGTATGAAATACTACCCATGTCTACTGTGAATTTTGTCAAATCCAGTCTTCCTAAATACAGAATGTTTGTCATCAGGCTTTACCCAGGTTACTTCTCCTTCTCTAACATGAATTCTCAGATGAAAGAGTGACCTCTCCTAAGGTTCGTATAATTTTTACTTTAGTAACCAGGTCTCCATTTTGGCAGGCAGTCAGGTATAGAGAAGCAATTTCCTTTGTCTCTTTTTCAACTCTTGTAGAATAAAATTATTTTATAAGGCAAATAGATTATTCTGATTTTGGCTGAGAGTGCCAACTTTCCCAGGGCATATGAACATATACAAATCCATTATATATGCATATATAATACACATTTACACATAATAATTCATATTGATTTAAAATTGTTTTACATATGACATCTCATTTTATCTTCATAAAACACTGTGAGGTAGGTACTATTATAAATTATAAATTGAGGCTCAGAGAAGTTAAATGAGTTGGCCAAGTTCATACAGGTAGAAAGTCCCTTAGGTGACATTTGAATCCAGATTTTTTTTTTACTCTTAGTTCAGACCTCTATCCATTAGAATAGGGAGAAAGAGGATAAGAGGGGAAAGAGTGAAGGAAAAAACAGAGGGAGAAAGGGAGGTAAAAGAAGAGAGAGAAAAAATAAAAGAGTAGAAAGAAAAGAGAAGAGGGAAGGAAAAAGAAAGAGAAAGGGGGGAAGAGGGAGAAGGGAAGAATTACCATTGAACACCAGTGATCTACCAAAATCATACCACCCCAACAAGCATTTGAGTAGAGTCCACAAGAAAAAATAGTCAGTGGAAACTTAAAGGACCTTATTCTTCAGGGCCAATGGTGGTACTCCTTGTAACACACTTTATATTTGGTCAAGGAAGTATGTCAGCCATTAGCCTCCCTAGTCAAAAGCAGCCTTCAGATTCCAAATGCCCATGGAGAAATCATTAAGAACAAGCTGTTAACTTAACCCTGAAGAATCAGTCTGTTCCTGGGATAGTAACTTTGGCATTGCTCTGAACTAATTGATTTCCAGATGATCTGGAAAGGAATTCCATTGCCTAAATTAGCATTATTTCTCTCTCTCTCTCTCTCTCTCTCTCTCTCTCTCTCTCTCTCTCTCTCTCTCTCTCTCTCACACACACACACACACACACTGAGGCCATTTTCTGAGAGCTGCTTCTTCTCTTTTTCTCATCTCACAACACTCAGACATTTTCCCCTGCTAACTTTTCCTTCACTCCTGTTTCACATGAAAAACTGACCCTTTTCCTTGCCAAAGTAAAGCCTTCTCCATGTATCCCCTCCCATCTTAACTAGAAGATTTTATTCTCTTCATCCCCACTCTATAATCTTCAATCTCAGCCTATCTACTAGCTCCTTTAGTCTCTGCTGTCTAAAAACATGCCCATAATTCCTCCAACCTTAAGAAAAACTAATTTCTGTGCTCCATACTGTCCTTTATAATTCCTTCCCTCCTTGATTAAACTCCTTATGTTAAATGTCTCCACTTTGTCTCTTCTCAGAAACTTCTACTTTCTCTGCAGCTGACTTCCAATATCATCATTCAACTGAAACTTCTCTCTCCAAAGTTGCTCATAATTTTATAGTCAATTCCAATGAAATCTTTTCAGGTCTCATCCTTCTGTACTTCCTTGCTGCCTCTGACACTTGAGCATCATCTTCTCTCCCTGGTTAGTCTTTCTTCTCTAGATTTTTGTGACACTACCTTCTCCTGGTTCTCTTCCAACTTGTATAGGGGCATCTCCAGTCATCCTGACCTATGTCTTGCTGCTGGACTCAGATGAGGAGAGAGGAGGAGAGAGTGAAGCTGATTACTTTGTACAGCTCTGCCTCACTTAAATCCAATTCACTTGCAAATCAAGACATCACTCTCCTGATGTCATTGATCCTCTTCCAGAAGGAAGGATAAACAGCAATCTGTGAGTAGGAGTAGCTACTCTACTGGGGCTCAATTGGCCAATTCCAGTTGGGCAATGCCTTAAACCCAAATCACTCTGGCTCTCATTGATTTGCCAATAGGTCCCAGCCCAAGCCTCATTTGTCATTGCTTGGGTTCTAGATGACTCTGAGTGAGTGAGTCTGAATAGCAATTGTTTCTGTTCTGACACAAAACCCCGAGAGTCTTCCCCTCCTAGATGGCTTCTTTTGAGTAGGCCCCCCTCCTCACTTCTGTTTTCTAGTTTTCTTGGCTTTCCTTCAAGACTTCAACTTGTGTACAGTGATAGCAATATTGTCTTAAGAATAACTTTGAGCAAATAAGTCATTTTGACTATTATAAATACCCACATTAACGACAAAGGACATAAAAAAGAATACACTATCTACATTTAGAGAAAGAACTGACAAATAGAAGTATGTATAGAATGATTTGTCATACATACACTTATTTGTGTCTAATGGTAGCCATGGGGGTGGGGGAAGAAAAAATGAATTTACATCATAACTATTATATTTTTAAAAGGAATAGTAAGTTGTACATAAGAGATTTGAAGTTTCATGTGTAATCATCTTTTTATTTTACTGTTATGAAAATACTTATTTTTTTCTTTAAAAAGGGACTCAGCTCAAATCCTACATCCTTCCTCCATTTTTCCTAACTGTTTTTCCTACTGATAGTAGCTTCCCTCTGATATGACTTTCCATTTATACTAGATATGTCATAAATGTATATACTCCATATAGGAATATGAGTTCCTTGGAAACAGGAATCACTTTTCTACCTTTCATTGTGTCATAAGCACTTAGTGGTTCTTGGCACATGGGAAACACTTAACATTTTTTTTTGGACTGACTGAGCAGGAGGAACATGTTTGACCAATCATATGTAGTCATAGGGTTATTGACTTAGAACTGCAAGCAACTGCATAGGCCATCTAGGCCAATCCTTTAATTAAACCAATGACTATTATGATCTTTTAATTTTATATATAAAGCATATGCTGAGTAAGTAAAAGGTGGAACTCAATCCTGCGAGAAATGAGAACCAAGAGGCAACATGGCAGTAAATAGAAAGTCAATCTCACTGAGGAAGACTTGGGGTGAAACCCTGCCTTTGTTACCACAGATGATGGATCCTGGGAAAGTCACGTAATCTCTCTGTGCCCCTGGCAACTATAAGTTGCTTAAAAGATTATGATCTTCAAGAGAAGTCAAGAAATCACAAATCTGTTTTTTAAAAAGGGTATGTCAAATCTGGCCTCAGGCACTTAACACTTACTAGCTGTGTGACCCTGGGCAAGTCACTTAACCCCAATTGCCTCACTAAAAAAAAAAAAGAGTATGAATACTTAATATGACTGAAAAATAATATAGCTAGTTGAACATGCAGGTGTAGGTATCAAGCTCAATATTGTAATGATTGGAATGACACCACCTGCTGGAGAGTTACTGTAGGAAAGTTCCACCATGAGAAGAAGGCATCTGAGGGCAAGCCATGCAGCTTTTCCTTGGCATCAGGAAGTGACGTTTGCTCGTGGGTACTGTCTATCAAAGCCACCTGCCAATTAGCTTGGAGCTGTGCGTGCATGTGGATGGGATGTTTCCAGTTTCACAGGAGGCTTGTGGGAAGAAGAAGGGGTGAAGCTGGCTCTCTTTCGTCAGGACTCTCATGGAGAATGGAGCAGAAATGCACACTTCCTGAGATAAACAGCTGAATCTAGGCCTCTTTCTCTCTCTCTTCACCTAATTCTTATTCTCCTTAACAAATGCTTAAAAGTCTAACCCTTGCTAAAGCTTATAATTTATTGACGCCCACTCATTAGATATTTTAGACAGACTAGCTAAAATTTTAGCCCCTTACAGATTGCTGACCACGAAGTGTTTTAACTTGTATTTAAATATGTTCCAATTTTTCACAAAAGTAATTGTATACTTAGTAAAAAAAAAAAAAAGTATTGTTTGAAATTATTGCATAATTGTATATTATATTTTGAGTCAAGGTACATTCATATTTTTTGCAATTATTATTATCCTCAATTTTTACATCCACATGAGACTTGGATTATGGGAACTTATCATTTAAGACATTAATTACTCATTCTGAGTTATCAGATGCCAGTTGGCCAGGATGCCACTCTCACAAGAGGAATACATGCAAGAGCAGACACTGAACTGTTACATGAGGGGAGACATGCATGAAGTCAAGGTACGACCAAGGGTACGGCTTTTGACAAACGTTGAGGTTGGTTTCTCTTGGTTTAATTTTTCCTCACAATATTGTGAGTGCAGAATATTTTTTATAGAAAGCAAATTAAGAAGCTAGAGACTTGGATTCTAGAACAATTCTCCCTCTAGCTATGAGAGACCCTGAACAAGCTGCTTAACTTTTAGTCCTTTAATGTTGTTTTTTTTAGCCAACAAATGACTGGGTTAAGTCTACATAGCTGATAAGATAAGAACCAACTTCAAAATGATGGATAGGTAAAGACTACTTCATTTTTGTATTTGAATACCCAAGCACTTAACCTAGTGGCTGGCACACATTAAGCATTTAACAAATACTTGCTGATTGATTGCTGGTTTGATAATGATTCAGTTACAAATTACCATGTGATCATGAACCATGAGATCATAGATTAGAATTAGAAGGGATCTTAGAGGCCATTGGGTTGAATGCCCTCATTTTACAGATTAAAAACAATGAATCCTTAGCATTTGTAAAGTGCTTTGAGGCTTGCAAAGTCTTATCTGATGTTATCCTCATAACAACCCTGGGGGGTAGATACTATTATTATTGCCATTTTTCATATGAGAAAAGTGAGGCAGACAGATGAAGTGACTTGCCCAGGGTAGTGTTTTCCCTTTGTTTTCAAAGAGGACCCATGCCATCATACGGTGATGTCTTCTTGACTTGCCAGTGAAATGGATTTAAATGAGGCAGTGCACAAAGTCATCAACTTCATTCTCTCTTCTAGAGTCACTCAAGTCCAGTGGCAACACAAAAGTGACGGCCTGGTGATGCCCAGGATGGAGGATGACCTTAACATCTTTGGTGTCTAACCAAACTCCAAGTGCTTCAGCCGCCTTCATGGCTGTTGGAACATTGTTCTCTACTGCCCATTTTGCTGGAGGAAGTCTTTGCATGCTTGGGGTAGACAGCCCCCTAACTTACCAATGGGTTTGAGGCCAGTCAGTTACCCTCAATCTGCCTTAACTCATTTGCTGAGACAGTTTACTGGGGTGTGGCCATTGTGCATGCCACAACTTCTTGGAACCACAGGTGAGAGTAGAGTGCCAGGTGGACCCCAAAGGTGGAGGAGCAGCCCTGAAAAGGGATCAACAAGTCCTCACACCAGAAGTGCTAGTCCTCCCTGAACACCCTATACATACCCAGTATGACAGAGATGTCTGAAGCCTGATATGAACTTAGGAATTCTGGACTCCAGGTCGAGCACTCTATCCATTGTCCCAGAATCTGAGGTATAGAAAGTTTGCATATTTGATCAGGATCACCCAGACAGTAGGTTTCTGAAGATGGAATTAAATCCAGTTTTTTTTGTTGTTGTTTTTTTTTTACTCAAAAGCACTCTACCTACCATATCATGCGACCTTTTCAAAATTAGAAAAATTTGAGTCTGGGTCATAGTTTTGTAGCTCAGGACATTTGGACTGACACCAGATTATTTCAACTCCAGAGAAATTCAGAAAACTTGGTTGATTCTTCTGTTCTATCTTCTGCCATTTTTTGTCTACATTGCCATCCTCTCTACCCCAAAATCCATGTGCCTTCTTCAGATTTATTGGCTAGTATTTGGGGCCCATGACAGCCTAAGGATACATCTGGGGTTTTAGGTAATAACCAAATCATCTATATTGGTATCCTATGAGGGAGTGCTGATATAAAATTGATTCATTTTTCACAGATTCATTAAGACTAAAGATGATCAGTACTCATTTATCATTCTTTCTACCACTAAATCTTTACCCCCTAATGAGAACAGACAGCTACAATCTAAGCAAGAGAAAGTTTATCACTTTCATAATCTATATATTGTTAGCTTCTGGTAGAAATTAATATATTGCATATTGTTTGATATCTTTTAATTTTAGAATTACCAGGGGCGTTCTTTAAGAAAATAAAAATCTCCAGTTTTAGGAATGCCTGGCCTAGTAAAAGGGAAATCTTCTCATCATTATTAGCACCAACCACCATATGTTACATTCCAAACCAATGATTCACAGATACTAGAGTCTAATATGGTCCAAAGCTCAGTAAGTCAATTTCGTTGGAGACCCGGCAGATTTTATGAAGGGACAAACAAGAAACATCTTGGCAGCAGCTGTGTTCCTGGGACATTGGAATATTCCTTTATTAGGTGGGAGGGCCCTTCTTCCTCTCCCCATAGAGCTGTGGCTTTTTCACATACTGGTATGATTCACTTTGGAAGATCATTCTCGGAAACTCTCATGAAGGGATTGTGCTGCTCTCCTACTTCATTAAATAATGGTAGAACAATAACCCAGTAACCAGCTCCAGAGCATCCAGGAAGTTTGTGTGTGTGTGTGTGTGTGTGTGTGTGTGTGTGTGTGTGTGAGAGAGAGAGACAGAGAGAGAGAGAGAGAGAGACAGAGAGACAGAGAGACAGAGATACAGAGAGACAGAGAGACAGAGACAGAGAGACAGAGAGACAGAGAAAAAGAAAGAGACAGAGAAAGAGAGGGGGAGATTGGGCAATGGATTAGGCAAGACTATGCCTCATGTTACTGCTCCAAAGTTACATCCTTCTCTTGAGAGGCAGAATTGCTCAGATTGCCAGATAGTTCCATGTGTTATGATTAGACTATTTAACTTTATCACTAGTTTCTGTTTGGGGTGACAGGATTGACCACTCTAGCTCAATCAAAACAACAAAAGCTGTAAGTTGTTTTCAGTCATGGTGTGGTTTGCACATGTCCATCTACACTCATTTGTACTACCCACCAAATAATGAATAAATCTACACCTATCATTTCCATCATGAAGTGGTCCCTGGGACCATAACTACAGAAAGGGAGAGCTAACAGAAACTACATATATGTAATCACTGTTCTTTAAGGAAATGTAATCTAAGAGAAATGGTGTTAATGTTAATGTTCATGACAAACACAATCAAAGCAGAAGAGAACTGGAAAATAAACCAGTAAATGGGGGGGGGGGGCAGGATCTTTTCATAAAGTTACTCTGGCAAAATCTTACCTATAAGTTTGTAATGAATAGGTTCAAGCTTATAAGAATAAGAGCCTTTCCCCAATTAATAAATGATCAAAAGATTAACAGTCAGTTTTCAGAGAAATAAATTTAAATTATCATAGTCATATAAAAAATCTAAATTGCTAGTAATTAGAGAAATGCAAATTAAAACCATGCTATTGTATCACCACATATCCATTAGATTGCCAAAATGAATAAAAATGGAAAATGACAAGTGCTAAAGGAATTGTGAAAAACAGATACCTTAATGTACTGTTAATAGAGCCATGAACTTATCCAACCATTTTGGAAAGCAATTTGGAGCCATGACTAAAATATTATTTAACAATGCATACCTTTTGAACCAGTGATCCTTTGACTCGGTCTTTATCCTCAAAGAGATGAAAGAAGAAAAGGATCCATATTTTTGGCACAGTCAAAAAATTGGAAACTAAGGAGATGCTCATCAAGTGGGGGAAGGATGAATAAGTCATGGTAAATTATTGTGATGGAATACTAATGTGCTATAAGAAAAGATGAGGGGAATGACTGGGAAGACTTAAATGAACTGATGCACAGTGAAGTGAACAGAACCCAGAGAATAATTTATACAATACTAAATGATATATTAAAGACAAACAACTCTGAAAAACTAAGAAGCTCAGATCAATATGATGACTAACCATGATTATGAAGGATTCATGATGTAACATGCTACCCATATTCTAACAGCAAGGTAATAGATTCAGAGGGCAGGTTGAATTATATTTTTGTCTAGAAATGTCCAGTGCAGAGATTTGTTTTGCTGGACTGTACATGTTTATTACAGGGGCTTTGTTTTTCATTCTTTCTCAGTGGGGGAGAAGTGAGAGGGAGAGCAGATAGATTTGGATTTATGTTTATTGAAAAAATAATTTTTAAAAATCACACCACTCCATGATTCTTTGAAAATAAAAGTGCACAAGCAGAATAAGACTTTTAAATCAATATATGAGGGGGGCGGCTAGGTGGCACAGTGGATAGAGCACCGGCCCTGGATTCAGGAGTACCTGAGTTCAAATCCGGCCTCAGACATTTGACACTTACTAGCTGTGTGACCCTGGGCAAGTCACTTAACCCCTATTGCCCTGCAAAAAAAAAAAAAATTCAAAAATAAATCAATATATGAAGGAATATGTTTGCCTTCTACTTCTTTGATTTATATCAAAGGCTAGGTGTAACAGGGATTTTGATCATGTGGAGTTTTAGGGCAGAGAGTCCCCATGCTTTCTGTGGTGAGAATTTATCCTGCTTCTCTTCTCAATAGTGGGAGAAAAAGAAGTGATGACAGACAACAAGTATTAGATTCCAGGGGGCAGAGTCATAGGGGTTGTAGTTAGAGACTGCTGGAAAAGGGCATAACTACTTTGTGAAGATGAGCTGGGTTGGCTGTCCCAAACCACTGCTTGGGAATGCTGGGTCGAGGATCTAATAGAGACCCCCTTTCTTAAAGATTGAGAACGAGTTCTTTTGCAGTGATGTTAGCTGTCATTCTTTTAATTTATTTTATTTAAGATGAGGGGCATCTAGGTGGCACAGTGGATAGTGACAGACCTCAAGTCAGGAAGTCTCATCTTACCTGAGTTCAACTCGCCTGAACTATGTTATCCTGGGCAAGTAATTTAACCTTGTTTGCCTCAGTTTCCTCTTTTATGAAATGAGCTGCAGAAGAAAATCACAAACTACTCCAGTTTCTTTGCCAAGAAAACTCCAGATGGGAATCAATGAAAAAAAATACAAAAGAAGGTGGTCTAACAGTACCAGATCTCAAACTGTATTATAAAGTGGTAATTATCAAAGCAATCTGGTACTGGCTAAGAAATAGTGGAATAGAATAGATAGAAATTATACTATAGTAAATGACTGTAGTAATCTAGTATATGATAAACCCAAAGATCCAAGCTTTTGGAACAAAAACTCATTATCTGACAAAAACTGCTGGGAAAACTGGAAAACAGTATGGCAGAAACTAGGTATAGACCAACATCTCATACCATATACTAAAGTAAAGTCAAAAATGGGTACATGATTTACAAATAAAGGGGGGGGGCGGCTAGGTGGCACAGTGGATAAAGCACCAGCCCTGGATTCAGGAGTACCTGAGTTCAAGTCCGGCCTCAGACACTTGACACATACTAGCTGTGTGACCCTGGGCAAGCCACTTAAGCCCCATTGCCCCACAAAAAAACAAAACAAAAAACAAACAAAGAAAAACAAATAAAGGGTGATACCATAAGCAAATTAATAGAGCATGGAATAGTTTATCTCTCATATTTATGGACAGAAAAAGAATATAGGACCAAAGAAGATAAAAAGAACAATACAAAACATAAAAGATAATTTTGATTATATAAAATTAAAAAGTTTTTGCACAAATAAAACTAATGTAACCAAGACTATAAAGGAAACAGAAAACTGGGAAAGAATTTTCAAAACAAGTATCTCTGAAAAAAGGCCTCATTTCTCAAATATATAGAGAACTGAGTCAAATTTATAAAAAGATAAGTCATTCACCAATTGATGGTCAAAGGATATGAATAGGCAGTTTTTAGGCAAAGAAATCAAAGCTATAATCATATGAAAAAATGCTCTAGATCACTATTGACCAGAGAAATACAAAGTAAAACAACTCTGAGCTATCACCTCACACCTTTCAGAGTGATAAATATAACAAAAATGGAAAATATTGGATGTTGGAGGGGATGTGGGAAAACTGGGATATTAATTCACTGTTGGTGGCGTTGTAAAAAGATCCAAACACTCTGCATTCCCAACGGGTTATAGAACTGTGCATACCCTTTTATCCAGCAACACCACTGCTAGGTTCATATCCCAAAGACATTTCCAAAAAGAGAAAAAGGCCTATTTGTACAAAATTATTTATAGTAGCTCTTTTTGTGGAGGCTAAGAACTGGAAATCAAAGGAATGCCCATCAATTGGGGAATGGCTAAACAAGCTGTGGTATATGATGGTGATGGAATATTATTGAGCTATAAGAAGTGACAAGCAGGATGACTTCAGAAAGGCCTGGAAAGACATGTATGAAATGATGAAGTGAGCAGAAGCAAGAGAACATTGTACACAGAGACAACAATATTGTTTGATGAAGAACTGTGAATGACAAGACCATTCTCAACAATACAATGATCCAAGACAATCCCAAAGGACTATTGATGAAATAAACTATACACCTCCAAAGAAAGAACTGATATTGATTGAACACAGACTGAAGCATGCTATTTTTCTTTCTTTCATTTTTTCTTTTAAACAAGTTTTCTTGTACAGAATGACAAACATGGTATTATTTTACATAATCATACACGTATAAGCCATATCTGATTGTTTGCTGCCTCAGGGTGGGGTTAGGGAAGGGAGGAAAATAGGGATAAAAATTGGCACCCAAAATTATAAATAGAAATTTTTATTACAAAAAAATGAACAACACACAAAGCAAAATAAACTGACTCTTGATGAGGAAGGTGAATGAATGATATTCTAAAAAAAAAAAAGAAGAAGAAGAAGAAAGAAAGAAAACCCCAGACAGGGTCACAAAGAATCAGATACAACTGAATAGAATGAATAATGACAATTTAAGATAAACAGATTATCATTTGATAGTTCATGGCCATCATGAAGCCCATGTCAAAGAATCATTTGGAAATGTTGGTTTAGATCTAACTTTTCTTCTAATTTAGCAATCTCTAACTATTACATTTAGCCTACAACAGTATTTCTCATATTGGGACTTGGAACTCTAAGAGACTTAAAGCAAAGCTCAGAGAAGGTGACAGAGCCCTATGAGGCAGAGTGCCAGATGTGGATGGTGACAGCAGTAAATGAAAGGTCAGTTGAACACAGATGGCCTGCTCAACTTCAGGAACCTTATCCCTGGCTCTTTATGTGTGATGTCAACAGTCGGCATAATGGAGTAATGAACTCTGTGCCACTTCCTCCTCTTCAACATCCTCCCACTCCTCCTCCTCTAGTCTCTCTTCCTCTTTTTCTTTTTTCTTATTCCTTTTCTCTATTTCCTCTCTTCTTTCCTTTCCTTCCTCATCCTATTTCCTTTTTTCTTTTTCTTCTTATTCTCTTCTCTCATTTTGGATTTCTCTTTCTCTTGTGCCAACAATGTTCATGTGTCCCAATTTTAAAATAATCTTCATTTGACTCTATTACTTTTTTTTTTTTTTTGGTGAGGCAATTGGGGTTAAGTGACTTGCCCAGGGTCACACAGCTAGTAAGTGTTAAGTGTCTGATGCTGGATTTGAACTCAGGTCCTCCTGAATCCAGGGCTGGTGCTCTATCCACTATACTGTCTAGCTACCCCGACTCTATTACTTTTTCAAGTTATTGAAATCTCTTCTCTCCTTCCCTGAACATTTAAACTTTTAGAAAGAGTAATCCATACTCACTGCTTCCATTTCTTTACCATCCAACTATTCTGTGATTTCCTTCAGTCTAGTTCAACACCCTCCCAACAAAGCATTTGGAAATTTCTCTTTTCAAGGTAATCTCTTTATTTACCATAATACACTAGCCTTTTCTCAGTTATCATATTCCTTGACCTTTCTGCAACATTTAACGATATCCAACACTCCATTCTCCTAGGTCCTCTCTCATCTCTAGATTTTTGTGGCCCTGCTCTCTTCTGGTTCTCCTCCTATTTGTTTGACCACTATATCTCACTCTCCTTTGCTGGATCTTCCCTCACTGACCATAGGTGTCCCAAAGACTATGTCTATGGCCCTCTTCTGTTTTCCCCTGTACTATCTCACTTTGTGATCTCATCATCTCCCATGGATCCAACTATCAACTCCAGCAGCTGATTCTCAGAGCTCTTTATCCAGCTGTACTCTCCCTTATCTTCCATTCTTGAATTAACAACTGTCTATTGGATGTTAGGAATTGGATGTCTCATTTCAAATTCAATGTATCCAAAAGAGAACTCATTATCACCGTCCCCCCCCCCCCCCAACCCTATACTATTCCCAACTTTCTTATTATCCAATATGCTGCTAAGGCTTGCCATTTCTACCTGCACAACATCTCTTGTATATGTTCCTCTCTCTACTTACACAGTCTCTACTATGCTAAAAACTACATCACCTCATGCCTAGACTATTGTAATAGTCAGTCTCCTTACCTCACACCTCTCCCCACTATAATCCATCTTCCACTCAGCTGTCAAAGGGATCCTCCTAAAGTGCAGGTATATCATTTTCTCCCCCACTATTCAGTTAACAGCAGTGGCTCCCTATTACTTTCAGGACCAAATAGAAAATCCTCTATTTGGCTTTTATAGCCCTTCAAAACCTGGCCCCTTCCTAATTTTCTAGGTTTTTGTTGCTGTTTTTGTGGGGTTTTTTGTTTGTTTGTTTGTTTTGACACTTTACTCACCTTCATGTACTCTACAATCCAGCAGGGTACATTGACATTCTTGCTGTTCCTCACACATGAAACTCTTATCTCCTGACTCTATGCCTTTTCAATGGTTATTTCTCATGCCTGGAAGGCTGGCTTCCTTCCATCTTCTGCATTCCTTGGCTTCCATCAAGATTCAGTTCAAATCTCACCTTCAGTCAGACGCCTTTCCTAGTTCCATCCCACTTTCTCAGCCCCCAGGGCTTTCTTCATATATGTGAATATGCATATACATGCATATATGCACACACACATGCATACACACAGATTTATGTATAGGCATGTGTATAACATACATGTACACATGCATGTACTAGAGGAATAGATCTAGAACAATACACATGCATACATGCAGAGGATACATGCATACATCATATACACATACATGTTGGTGAGTCTTTTTGTTGTTGTTGTGTCTTCTCTCTCTGGTCAGCTGATGCTTGAATATGAAACTCAGAAATGTATACCACCAAGTAATCACCCAGGATTGAAACAGCTCTTTCTTAGACTCTCCATGTGACCCTTTTTTGATTTTTTTTTTCTTGGCAGAAATACTGGAGTGGTTTGCCATGTCCTTCTCCAGTTCATTTTACAGATGAGGAAACGGAAGCAAACAGTTAAGTGACTTGCCCAGGATCACACAGCTAATAAATGTCTGAGTTCAGATTTGAACTCAGGAAGAAAAGTCTTCTCCACTCCTGGCCTGGCGCTCTATGCACCACAGCGCCACCTAGCTGCCACATACATATAGAGTAATATATGTGCATCATAAGCATGTCTAGGCATATTTGTTAATGAATAACTTATATGTATGTCGTTGTTTGTATACTGACTCTTCCATTAGAATGTGAGCTCCCTGAGAACAAGGACTATTTTTTTGCTTTTTGTGTAACCCTAGAGCTTAGTACTGTGTCTGGCACATACTACCTTCTTAACAAATGCTGGCAGATGTAGACAGAGAGATTGCCCTTTCCTTTTACATCTCATAAGGTCTAGATATTCTAACCTAGTCGTAGAATTTTTTTGACCTTCAGCTACAGGATGACCCAGAGAAGAATGCTGTTATTGAAATCTTCTCCCTCTGGTCAGCTGATGCTTGAATATGAAACTCAGAAATGTATACCACCAAGTAATCACCCAGGATTGAAACAGCTCTTTCTTAGAATCTCCATCCAATGACCCACATTCAGGGAAGGAAACAGAAAGAATGAGAATGGCATCCAACTATTCAGGCTCACCTACACAAGACATGGCCCATTGGTATTACTGCTAGAGAGGAGAGAAAGAATGGAAAGAAATCCATTCTTCATACGTCTGACAAAATAATCTTCCTGGTGCATGGCGCTGAACATGTCATTTCCCTGTGCAAAAATATTTAGCAAAGTATGTGGTTTCCTTCTATATATAAGATATGATTATCACTTTCTTAGTCTGACACTCCAGGTTCTCCACAATCTGACTTAATCCTTCCTATGTTGTTTCACACATTCTCCATGCAACCTAGCATAATAATTATTCTCTAGTCTTTGTGGATGAGTGTATGTTGTCCGCTATACTGAGAACACAGTTTCACCACATCTGTCTCTTGACATTCTCCATGGTCTAGGAGTCATCCTCCCATCTTATTCTGACCTCTGGCCTCCTATGTATTACTGTAGGTTGTCCTTCAATACCTAAAACACTCTATCTCCACATCTGCCTCTTGATACCCTTCAGTTCCTTTACAACCCAACTCAGCCATCTCTGGTGCCACATCTTCAACAAGCATTAAACTAAACAGGCTATTGTTAATCACTTCCTCAGTGCAAGTCTCTGTGACAGGTGTTAGATATACAAAGTCAAAATGAAATATCCTCTACCCTAAAGGTATTAACATTCTTTTGAGAGGAGACAACTTGGACACAGATAAGCAAATACAAAATATGCAAAACAATTTTGGTTGTTAGGGGGATAACACAATTTGGGGAGATAAGGAAAAATTTCATGTAAGATGTAGTAGCAGAACTGACTTAAAAGTAGGTGGGAATTTCAAGAGGTAGGGGATTAGAAAAGAGAGAACTGCTGGACCTAGGGGGCAGCCTGAGCAAGGAGAAAGAGGCACCTATGGGGATCAGCAAATGGGTAAATTTGGCTGTTGGATGAAGTTATCATTGTGAGTGAAACTGACAATTCTACTCACATTTTTGATGTTACTTGGCACCCCTTCTTTGCTCTTATCACAGTCTACTTTGTAACATAATTATTTCTATATGTCTTATTGCATCTTTTTGGTTGTAAACTCCTTTAAACCAAAGACTTTTAATTTATCATCTTTGTATGCCTGGTACTTAACACAATGTCTTCAAGGCAGTAAGTGTTTAATAAACATTCATGGAATTAACTGTAGAGGTGGCTATTCCTACATATCTGTGAATGTGCATTCTTTAGCACCTCCATAATTTACTAGTGTCTTATTAAAGTCAACAAAAAGTTATTTTCCCATTGCTTGGACCTAACAGTTTCCCATCTACCCCTGTACCTATGCCAGCCTTCTAAGGTAGGGGCTGTTTTTTGCTATTTCTGTGTATTCCTTAAACTTAACATAGTACCTGGCACACAATAATTTTTTTGTTTGTTTGTTTGTTTTTGTTTTTGTTTTTGTTTTTTTAGTGAGGCAATTGGGATTAAGTGACTTGCCTAGGGTCACACAGCTAGTAAGTGTTAAGTGTCTGAGGCCGGATTTGAACTCAGGTACTCCTGAATCCAGGGCCAGTGCTCTATCCACTGCGCCATCTAGCTGCCCCACAATAAATTTTTAATAACCATTTGCTGATTGAGAAACATTAAGTGCTTCTAATATGATTGGCACTGTGCTAGCAAATAGGGGCATAAAGACAAAAATAAAAATTTCCTGCCCTGAAAGAGCTTACATTCTACTGAAGTGAGGGGAGCAGGGCAACAAGTACTGAGATAAATAAAATCAAAATATATATCAAGTAAATATAAAGTAATAGTAGGGGGAATCATCTACATGAGGGAGTGGGAGGTCAGGAAAGGACCTGGCACTTGAGGTGGGCACTTATTAAGTGCCAGCTATGAAGCTGGCACTGTGCTTAGCCTTTGGCATGCCAAGACAAGTGTGAAGCTATCTCCTCCATCATGGAATTTATATTTTACTAGGTGGTAAAAAGACAGGTTTGGGGGACACAAAAGCAATCCAGAGAATAAAACAGAATTCACTGCAAAGCTCATGCAACATTTTATTCAAATTTGGTTGAAGTTAGGATAAAATGAATGAAAATACTAACATGTTAATGTGATAGTTATGTGGACATTGCTCTATATAATACTTTTTGATGTGTTTTCTCATTGTTTCTCTATTTAGAATAGTGGTGTCATTATTCCAAAATACATTAATTCTGTTGGGTTAAAGATCTAAGAAAAAATATGAGTCACGGTACAAGAGGTTCAGCATACCATGCAAAGGTTTGTCTCTATGTAAACAACACACTCTGACTCAGGTCTTTGTGAGAGCTTGTGAGAAGAAGAGAAAACATGAGAGAATGCATGAGAGGGAGAAGGAAAAGCCCAACAGGATAGGGAATTTGGTAAGATATCCAATAGAGAGTCTGTTATCAATTTAAAGTACAAACAGCGGGGAAGAGGAATCTTCTAAGATGAGCTACAATTTCCACATCCCCAGGAAGCCAAACACAATCATCACCATCACTTTGTGTTCACCTCAGGAAAGCCTACTGACCTTCTAATGGACTGCTTGGCCTAGCCTGCTCTCCCTACAGAAGCACACATTGACCTCTCTCCTTCCCCTATGAAGCAAATCTAAAGATATGAACGAAGTGTACAGATAGCCTCTGTTTTATCATGTAGACACATTAACATGTACATATATAAGGAGAAAGATTGATTGATTGATTGAGAGAGAGAGAGAGAGAGACCAAGAGAGAAAGACAAACAGACACAGAATGGTTTAGCAATGTAATGGCTATAAAACTGGCCTAAGAATTCAAGTCCTGTCTATGACACCTACTGAATGACCTGGGCAAGTCACTTAACTTCTTAGTGCCCCCACACAGTTCCCTAAAATTATACAATTGCAAAGCAGTTATCAATGGGCATTGTTGAGAATTTCCACACTGGGATTTCTCTACACCAAAGAAATCCCAAGTCATACTACATCAGGGGTATGTATGTGTGTGTATGTGTGTGTGTGCATACCCATATAAATATATATACACAAACACACACATATGTATACATACACACACACACTTGATATAGTATATATACACTATAGTAGTCATATATATATACATACATATATACATATATACACACATATATGACTAACTGGGCTGGGTCTTGAAGGAAGAGAAGAATGTCAAAAAGACAAATGTAGGGAAGATATGGTCTAAGTATGGAGGACAACTTGCATCGATACACATGGACCAGAGAGGTCAGGACAAGATGGAGAAGGCAGAAGAGAGTCCCTGCTCTCAGCGAGTTCAGAGTATTGGGGGAGACAACATGAAAACAATTATGTGTAGCAAGATCCATACACGATAAACTGGAGATAATCTAGAGAGGGAAGTCCCTAGCATTAAGGGAGATCAGGAAAGGCTTCTTGTAAAAGGTGAAATCTTAGCTGGGACTTGAAGGTTTCCAGTAAGCAGAGGTAGAGGTAGAGAATTCTAGGCATGGGGGACAGCCATTGAAAATGATTAGGGTTAAGAAATGCAGTATTTTGTGTGAGAAACATCAAAGAGGTCAATGTTAATAGATTGCAGAACATGTGGAGATGAAGAAAGTGTAAGAACACTGGGAAGATAGGAAAGCGCCCACTGGAGTTTCCTGAATATGAGCATGGCATGATCAGACCTACATTTCAGGAAGATCAATTTGACAGCTCGGTGGAAGATGGACTGGAGTGAGGAGATCACTGAGGCCGGGAGACCAACCAGCAGGCTACTTTAATGGTCCATGTGATAAAGTGATGAGAGTCTGCTCCAGAGTGGGGTTAGTGTCAGGGAGAGAATGGAGCATATAAGAGATTTTCTGAAGGTAGAAACAAAAGGCCTTATAGAAGCATACAATTTTCATTTTTTTGTTTTTTCTTTCTTGTTGTTTTTTCCTCTTGTTCTGATTAATATGTATAACATGATTGTACATAAATAATTTATATCAGATTGCCTGCTGGCTTGGGGAGGGGGGAGGGAAGGGAGGAAGAGATAAAAATTTAGAACTCAAAATCTTACAAAATTGAATGTTGAAAACTATCTTTACATGTAAATGGGGGAAAAATAAGAAAAAAGGAGACATACCTATGTTGTTCAAGATTTTACTCTGTCATCTTGCTAATTGTTATACAATACTCTGTTAGCCACCTTCACTCAAGGTGTTTGGTCATTGAGAGAGATGATTGATCCAATTTACTGGTTATTGGTTATTGCTAGCCTAATATATTGAATATGTTTAGGGGGAAAAAAGAAATAAAAGGTCTTGCCCAGTGATTGGACTTGGGTGGGGTGGGGTGAGAGTGAGTAGTTGAGAATGACACTTCAGTTTGAGAATGGTGGTAGTAACAGGGAAGCAGTAATAGCAAAGTTAGTAAGAGGAGAAAGCTTTTGGGGAAAAGATAATGAGCTCAGTGCAAGACATGTTAAATTTATGTCTATGGGACGTGGAGTTCGAGATGTCCAATAAGCATTTGTAGATGTGTGAATGGAGGTGAGGAGAGATATTAGGCCTGGAGAAACAGATCTGAAAATAGCTATACAGAGTTTAAAACTGAATCATGTATACAAGGAGAAGAGGATCCAGGACAGTACCCTGAAGAATAGACATGGTTAGTAGGCATGATCTGAAAGAAGATCCAATAAAGGGGACTGAGAAGTGGTCAGACATGTAGGAGAAAAACTAGGATAGAGTAAACCTAAAAAGAAGGAAGGATCAGGGAGGAGAGGATGCTCAACAATTTTAAAGTTTGCAAAAAGAACGAAGATTGAGAAAAGGCCATTATCTTTGGTAATTAAGAGATCACTGGCAACCTCAGAGATAGCAGTTGTGGTGAATGATGCATTTGAAAGCCAGATGACATTGATTATAGTAAGCCTTCTCAAGGACAATATAGGATGTCAGCTAGAAGGGGCATGTGAATAGAGATGGGGAGCTGAATCTGATCCAGGCATGTAGGAAGACATCCATATAGACAAGATATGGGACAAGAAAGCATAAGAAGTGGTTCAACTTGGCTAGAACATAAGGTAAACAGCATGGTGTAAAGGATAAATCCCTGGATTTGCACTCTGACAACCCTGATTCCAGTCTCAGCTCTGCCACTTAACTAGTTCTTGGGCAAGACAATTCAGAAGTCTTTCTCAGGTCAAAGAACCTGGATTCACATTCCACCTCTGAGACTAACAACCTGTGTGATCTTAGACAAGTTGTTTAATCTTTTCTGGATGTTTCCTCATCTGTAAAATGAGGGGGTTGGACTAGATGGATGGCTTCTATCCTCTCTTCTAGGTCTAAACCTATGATTAGACCTTCTAGGTCTAATCCTCTGATGTTTTGGGAACTAGCTTTCTTTCCCGTTTAAAGAATCAGTTGTGGGGGCAGCTAGGTGGCACAGTGGATAAAGCACTGGCTCTGGATTCAGGAGGACCTGGGTTCAAATCTGACTTCAGACACTTGACACTTACTAGCTGTGTAACCCTGGGCAAGTCACTTAACCCTCATTCCCTGCCCCCCCCCCCAAAAAAAAAGAGTCAATTGGGCTAGATGATTCCTAAGTTCTCTTTTCTTTGAGTGTCCCAAAAATCTTAGTGAAGTTTAAGCTTAAATTAAGTTTAATTGTTTAAGATTGAATAGTTTAAAACTACATCAGGCAGCTAGGTGGCGCAATGAATAAAGCACTGGCCCTGGATTCAGGAGGACCTGAGTTCAAATCCAGCCACAGACACTTGATACTTACTGGCTGTGTGACCCTGGGCAAGTCACTTAACCCTCATTGCCCTGCAAAAAACCAACCAAACAAACAAACAAACAAAAAACCAACCAAAAAACTGCATCAAGACTTTTGGGATATTCAGAGTACAAATAGGTCCATCAACAGGTTGGCCACCATATGATGAATTTTTTGATCATAGCAACTCATGAAGATTTTGTTATAGCATGGAGGAGTCAAAATTTGTTTTGTTAGAGGGGGCACCCACAGAGATAAAGTCACAGATCTTTTAAAGCTCCTACTGAGTTCCTAGTATGTGAAGGCTAGAGGGAAACTTCCACACTGTCATTTTAGGGGTGGACAAGGCTTTAAATGCCAACTCCCTATTTTACAAATGAGAAACTAGGGCACAGACAGGTGAAGTAACTTGCCCACAGCCACAGAAGTCAGCAGCAAAGTTGGGATTTGAACTCAGGTCCTCCAACTCCAAATCCAGTAGGTATCTCTTTTCCATAGTGTCTTCCCCTGGACTTCATGTTGTACTACATGGACTTTATAGATTCCTGCAAGTCTTAACCTTGATCCTGATCTCTTTCTGTCTTTCCCCCCCACCTAACACTTATTCACTAGATCATTCTTTAGGCTAGATCTAACCAATGGTGAATTTAATCTAATAATTATATTTGTAAAGCACTCAGTACAATTCCTGGTACATAGTAACATAGTAGGTGCTTCTTAAATGCTTTTTCCCTTCCTCCTCACTCCCCCCCTCCCCCCAACCCCCACAGTGGTAGCAAGAGTTTCTTCAAATGTAGTTCTCTATACCCATGGAATCGAAAGGTGCAGTATTCTGAATTAATATGTTGTCTGTCACACTTGAGTTCCTGTAGTTTCAAGGGCTAATGTCATCCTTCATTGGAATACATCTGCAGGACAACAGATCCCTCTTATAGACATTAGCAGATTTCCTGTCTCTTCCAATTTCAAAAAGAATTACTCCTTTGTGGGTCGCCCACTAAGGTTTGCTTTTTGAGGACCTCTAGCTCTTGGCTAATTTGTACAACAGAAATGACTAAATGAATGTCTAAGCCTCTTTGGACTCAGGTCACCTTCTTGGTCCACTTTTCTAAGTATCACTAGGATATTACAAGGGGAAGAATAAAAATCTTCCCAAAGTTCTCAAGGATGTACAAGATTATACTTCTACTGCTCTCTCCTGGTTCTCCTACTTGTCTGACTACACAGTTTCCTTGGCTGGATCTTCATCTAGTTCAAGCCATCTAATTTTGGCTGTCCCCTAAACCTCTTGCTTCTCTATACAATGTTGCTTGGTGACCCCTCAGCTCCCATGGATTCAATTATTATCTCTATTCAGATGTTTCTCAGATTTATTTCCATAGATCTAATATTTCTCATGATCTCTAGTCACACATCTCCGGTTGTTTATTGGATGTTTTAAACTGGACATCTCATATACATCTTAAACTCAACTTTTCCAGAATTGAACTATCTCCCCCCCCCCCCCAAACCCCACTCTCCTATTATTGCTGAGGGTACTACCATCCTTTCAGTCATCTATACTACTAACATAGGTATCATCCTCAACTCCTCACTGTTACTCACCATATCCAGTCAATTCCTTTCACTTCCACCTTGTAAAATCTCTCCTATATGCCCCCTTCCCTCCTTTGACACTGCCACCACATTGGAGCAGGCTTTCATCCCTTTATCAAATGGATTATTACAACATTCTGCTGGTTAGTCTTCTTGCCTTGTGTCTCCCTATTCCTTTAGTCCACGCTCCACTGGACTGTCAAATTGACTTTCCTTAAAGTAGTTCTGACCATGTTATGCTCCAATAAACTCCAATGGCTCCCTATCACCTTCAGGATCAAATAGAAAATCCTCTGTTAGGCTTTTAAAGCCCTTCATAATTGGGGTCCTTTCTACCTTCCCAGTGTTCTTCTATCTTACTCCTCTCCACGTACTCTGAACTCCAGTGACAATGGCCTTTTTGTAATGCCTTCAATAGGACATTCTTCTCCCAATTCCAAGCATTTTCACTGGCTGTCCCCCATGACTGGCACACTCTCCCTCATTTTGTTTACGTCCTGAATTTCCCTGAAGTCTCAGCTAAATTCTCATCTCCTGCAAAAAGTCTTTCACAGTCATCTTAAACCCTAAAGCCTTTCCTCTGAAATGATCTTCAATTTATCCTCTATGTATCTTATTTGTAAATAGTTTTTACGTGTTGTCTCCCTCATTAGACTCCTTCATTAGTTCCTTAGGAGCAGGAACTGTTTTTTCTTCATTATATCCCCAGCATTTAAACACAATTCCTGATGCATAACAGATGCTTAATAAATGCATGTTGGTTAACTGATTGATATAGTGGATGTTGAACTTTAATTAGGAAGAGTCAAATTCAAATTCTACCTCAGATACTAACCATGTTACCCATGGCAACTCTCTTAGCCTGAATTTCCTTATCCGTAAACTGCCCTAAGAATTTTAGGACACTCTGTAAATAGAAATTACCATTATTACCTACTATTTTAAATACAAAACCAGTATAACATATCTGCCAACAAAGGCCAGAGAGAACATTGTTTTGTCATAGGAATCATAATTGTTTCATGAATTGAAAACAGACAGAGGTAGATTTTGAGGTTAAAAAAAGTTGCCAACTGTTTGGGGATATTTCAGTGGATCCATGGTATCCTTGAAAAAGTTGGGCATTACCTTCAAATCCCTTCTAGTCCAAGGGAGATCTAGGTTACTGCTTAGTTGGCATACTCAGCCCCTCCCAGAACCTCATCCAAAGTCTTATCTATGGCTGTGAACTCCCAATGTATGAATTCCTATTCTCGTTCATGGTGCACTGTGCTGCTGCATTTGGCTCTTTTGCATCCAGCCCTAGCCCCTGAATAACCTGTGTCAATATCATGTATAGGGAACTGGCCACTTTGGTCAGATCACAGAGGTGGGACTAATGTATAATGAGACTAGAAAGGTAGAGAACCAAGCCAGATTGTGAAAAGCTTTAGAAGAGAAGTTTGCATTTCCTTCTAGAAACAAAAAGGATCCCGTGGCACATCTTGGGAAGGGAAGTGACAATGGTCAGTCTTATGTTTTTGGAATATCACTCTGACAGCTACACTAGGGATAGATTATAAAGTGAATGGCAGGCAATGCTTAGAAAACAAATGCTTGTAAAGAATGTCAAATTTTTAGGAAACCAGCATGAAGATTTAGAATGGTTGACATCTTCAACTCGAACTAATGCTAAGGCAAAAGCTGCCTAACTTTATGAATTTCCTGCCTTAATGATTTATACAGTCTTACCAAAGTAGGGCTAGGGTATGGTTCTAGAAACCACCCAATATCTTTAGTTATTTAAGGTCAGACGAGATTGCAACTTATTTGAAAAATTATATTTTATTTGGGCAAGAATATGACTTCTTGGAAATCTCACAGTGCTCTTTTGACATTGTGCTCTTTTCCCCTCTAAACTACGTGTTTGGCTCCTATGCCCTCCTTATCTCTTCTAAATTCAGAGCCTGAAGTACTTACAATTCTTGCAGCTGTACCAAGGCCCTTTCTCGGCCTGGCAGACTCTCTGTGGAATTTGAAATCCATGCCTTAGTAAACTTTCCTTTTCCCCCAGCATTAGCGGTGATGTCACACTCAAAGCCTTTCCCAGCCCTAAGTTAACCCCTTGGGTTTTTATTTATTTTATTGTTTATCTCTCTATTTTTTCTAGTCTGGATTGTTATTTTACATTTATAAAATTCGATTCATAATAAGCATCATCTAAAATGAGCACTTTCATAATCATAGTACAGCAGAGAGGATTGTACATGAAAGTGTGAATCTCTAGCAGCTTGCTTTTCTTTGAATGTATATGATAAATCCAGTATATAACTTTCAAAGCCCTCCTATTTGTGAATTCTTCTGACCTTCCCTCTGTTCTCTTTGGTACATTTCAAAAACTATATTTCAAAGATTCTCTTTTCTTTCTCTTTTCTTTCCTTTTTTTTTTAGTGGCAATCCTATCCCTAGTTCCCACCTCCCTCCATATCCCAGCCCCACTGAGAAAAAAGAGAAAACTTCTGCAACAAATGTATAGTCAAGCAGAACAAAACATGCATATTAGCAGTGAATGAAAATGTATATTCCATTCTGTAACTTAAGCCTTTCATCTCTCTCTCTCTCAGGAGGCAATTAATATGTTTCTTCATTGCTCTAGTAGTGTCATGGTGGGTTACTATATTAATCAGAATTCTTAAATCTTTTCAAAGTTTTTGTCTTATTGTATAAATTATTCTTCTGGTTCTGTTCACTTTACTCTTTATCATTTTATACAAGTCCCACAAGTTTCTCTGAAACCATCTTCCCCCCCCCATTTCTTATGGTACAATAATATTCCATTTTATTTAGATATCACAGTTTGTTCATCTTTTTTGTCGTTTATCCTTCATTTTTGAAGAGAATCAATGACATCATAGGGTGATATCTTGACTTGCACATGAAATGGATTTAGGTGAGGCAAAGTTGCACTAAGTAGTCAGCCTCACTTTCTCTTCCAGAGTCATAGAAGTCCAGTGGCAAGAAAAAAGGCAGGACAACTGGAAATGGCCCAGGATGCAGTGCATGCCCTTGCCATCTTTGACGTCTGACCACACTCTAAATGCTTCTGCTTCACCCACCTTCATGACCATTGGAAAAAATTGTTCTCATCTACCCATTCCACTGAGGGAAGTCTTCATATACTTGAGGTAGACATCCCCTTAACTCATCAACAGATTGGAGGCCTGTTGGTTATCCTTAACCTGGCTTAGCCTGTGAGCTGGGATGGATTTACCCATCCACTTCTGGAAGTCACAGGTAAGAACTGGGTGTCTGGTTAAACACCAAAGGTAGATAAGCAGCCCTGAAAAGGGCTGGTAAGCCCTCATAGCAGAGGTGCTAGTTATCCCTTAATACCCCCTACATCCCTGTTCATCATTAACCCATTGTTGGACACCCTCCCCAATCTTAGCTTTTGGTTCTTTGCCATAATGAATAGAATTGCTAAATTTTTGTGCATAGGGAAACTTTATACTTTTTCTTAGTTCTCTTTGGAAGGTATAAGCCTACTAGTGATATTGTTGAGTTAAAAGGTATGCACAGCTTAGTGACTTTGATGGTCTTGGTTCCAAACTGCTTTTCAGAATGGCTAGACCAATTCATGCCTCTACTGAAAGCATATTAAAGGGACTATTTTCCTATAGCCCATCCAACAATTGCCATTTCCCCCTTTTGTCAATTTCCTCCATTTCATAGTTATGAAATTTATTGCCCTTCTTAGTCAATAATCAATCAATCAATCAATCGATCAAAAAACAATTATTTAAAGCCTGCTATGTGCCAGCAACACTGCTAAATGCTGGGGATACAAAAAGAGGCAAAAGACAGTCCTTGTTCTCAAGGACCTTATAATCTAATGGAGCAACTTAAAATCTAATCATCCTTTAATTTGTTTATGATGTTAATGAAATGACCTTTTATATCTAAGACAAGTATCCATTTGGAGTTTATTGTGGAGTATGAGGCTAGATGTTGGTTCATATTATGACCACTTTCTAATTTCTCCAGAAACTTTTGCCAAATAGTGAGTTCTTACCTCAGGAGTTGGGGTCTTGACATTTATTCATTTTCTTTTGTATGATATGTAACTAATTTGTTCCATTCATTGACCTCTTTACTTGCTAACCAGTAGCAGTATGTATTCAAACATGCAACAGCTTCACATAGTTTAAAGGCTCTAATCAGGACCTAGCTCACCCACTTTGTACTCTATGCACCAGGTATAAGAATGTATGTTGATACCCTCTGACCCAGCAATACCACTACTAGGTCTGTATCCCAAAGAGATCATAAAAAGGGAAAAGGACCCACATGTACAAAAATATTTATAGCAGCTCTCTTTGTGGTGGCAAAGAATTGGAAATTGAGGGAATGACCATCAATTGGGGAATAAGTTGTGGTATATGAAAGTAATGGAATACTACTGTGTTGTAAAAAATGATGAGCAGGCAGATCTCAGAAAATCCTGGAAAGACTTAAGTGGACTGATTCTGAGTGAAGTGAGCAGAACCAGGAGAACATTGTACACAGTAACAGCAACACTGTGTGATGATCAACTGTGATAGACTTGGCTCTTCTCAGCAGTACAATGATCCAAGACAATTCCAAAGAACTCATGAAGGAAAATGTTCTTCACATCCAAGAAAAAGAACTGTGGATTATGAAGGCAGATTGAACCATACTGTTTCTACTTTTGTTTTTTCTTTTTTAAGGTTTTTCCCTTTAGTTCAGATTCTTCTTTCACAACATGACTAATGCAGAAATATGTTTAATGTGATTGTACATATATAACCTATATGAGATTGTTTTCTATCTGGGGGAGGAGGGGAGGAAGGGAAGGAAGAAAAAAATTTGGAACTAAAAATCTTATGAAAACAAATGTTGAAAACTACATGTAACTGGAAAATAATAAAATACTTTTATGATTTTTAAAAAAAGAATGTACGTTGACTTGATTTGGAGATTCTTTTCAGGTTTTTCAGGGAATTTATCTACCATTTAATCCTCTGCAGCCAAAACTGAGTGTAAGCTGCAATTATTTTCCAAGTTGTCTTTTTACAAATAAATACTAATATTACATAGAGAAATTCCCTGGTAGGAAAAAAAATTAGTGCTGGGCAGCTAGGTGGTGCAGTCGACAGAACATTGGTTCTGGAGTTAAGACCTGAGTTCAAATCCAAAATCAGAAACTTACCAGGTGTGTGACACAGCAAGTCACTTAACCCTGTTTGCCTCAGTTTCCTCATCTGTAAAATAAGCTGGAGAAGGAAATGGCAAAACACTCCAGTACCTTTGCTAAGAAAACCCCAAATGAGGTCACAAAGAGTCAAATATAACTGAAATGACTGAACTGAATATTAGTACTAAAATATGTGATGACCAATGTCTGCAAAAACGATGGGGTAGTTTTAGCCTCTGGGCATACGATAAATCTCACTATGCAAAGTCTTTCATTTGCCTGTCTAAGAAATACCTATGAGCCATCCTTTAACTTAGTTGCAGGTTCATTCCATCTTCAGATTTTGTTGTAATAAGAATGTAAAGATTTATATGATTAGGTCCTCCAGCAACACCCTGATTTGTTGGTCATTAAACAAGGATCTCACCAATTGAAATTTGTTGACATTCTAAAAACTTCTTGATTTTATAAGAATCTGAATCTTTCCTTGCATTTTGACATTATCACTGAAGAAGTGGAAAGGGGTTACACCGGGATTGTAGGTCTTTAAATTTTTTTTTCATGTTTTAAAAATTTGCCATGGCCAAAAACATTTCATCACCAGATGACCAATCAACTGGTGATGTGCATCTTTGTAATTGATTAGGTTGGTCCTTAGAAAATCGGTACTGAGGCCATACTAGAAGTCTTTCCAGCATGACAGAACTGCCAGAGCTTATGTTTCACTGGCATAGTCTTCAAGAATCCAGGAACACCTCTACATCATAATGAATGATCAGAGTATGACTTTGTGGAGGGATGAGGACTTTGTGGAATCACTAAAAATAAAAAATGAGAAATGGACAACAGAATGATATTGATACTATCTATAATAATTTTATTCCTAAGTTTAAGCAATGTAAGTTAATGGATCAAAGGAAAGGAAGAAAAGGAATAATTTGTATGTAATTATTATAATCACATAATGAGTATAAAAGTGAAACATCACAAGAAGTAGATAGCTGATAACAATAGCTCAGAAAAGGAGACATATAAAACAAGATTGCATGTGGCAGAATACATTCAGGAAAGTTTCAGATATCTGCTTGATACATTAGTATACAATAGTGTATGTTAAGACCAGAAAACCTAGTAGATCCTTTTGTTTTACTAAAATGTTAAGTATGCTTTTAGTCCTTACTTGCTTCTCACAAACTGACAAAAAATAAGATCCTGTCTTCCAAAAGGTTCAGTAGCTCATAAGTAATTCTTCAACAAACATTTCTATAGTTTAATTGTTGCATAAGTAGGTGATACTTTAAAATTTAACATATAAAATATTATTCTTTAGAAAATCAAGTGATACCAACTTAATATTTATATTCCTTTATCCTGTGGTAAAAATTATTTGGAGTAAAGATTAATATTCCCATTTTTAGCTAACTCATTAGGGAGGGGCCACACCTGGCCCACCCCAAGGTGATGAAGGCAGCTTTTTGAAGGACCTCCCCTTTTGGTGGAAGGGAGATTGAATGCTCCCAGAAGGGATTTGGGCTACTTCTGGTATGAGCTTGCTCTTTTTCTTTCTGCTTGGCCCCATGTGGTGGTGGTGCATATTCACTCTGTCTCAGTGGTTGGTGAGTTACTTATGGAAAACCCTAAATTCCTTTGAACTAGCTAAATTGGAAAGGGTCTGGGTTAAGCTTAGAGTTAAAAATATCTATCTGTATTTCTATTTTCCTATTTCCTTATCTTTGATTTTTATTAGTTTCACCTTTGTTGTTTAATTAATTCCCAAGTAATAAAATTTGATCCTTTTGTGAACTAAAGCTTAGAGGCTCCTTTCTTATTGGCCTGGGAGAAATATTTAAAAAGGGTAGTTCAGAAGGGAGGTTTAAACCTAAAAGGTCCCTCATATTTCTGGGACCCCAATATTAAGGCGAGTCACCCAAATAACACTCTGTATATCAAATTTTGGCCCCCACAATTCATATAGTAAATTTATATTTGTATTGGGCAGCCTTCAAAGAAATATTGCATATATTTCAAAATTTTTCAACACTTCCTTTTCATTTTTCCCCAAGGAAAAAAATGTATTGTTTTTTTAAAAAATGACCATAACTTTTCCATAAATCAAATCTCTATTGTTATTTTTTTTTGCCTACAACCAGACTTCAATCATACTTAAGAGTAAAAAGATGCAGACTTCACATGGGTTTGTGCTTTTAAAACGATGCAGTATTTTTTCCTAGACCTGATGGAAAGAGTCATCAATCTATTACTCAATAAGCAAATGCTGGTTGTATCACACTGTGCCAAGGCCTGGTTTTAAGAGACAGACTTTTTTTTTTAAGTTCCTGTTCTAAGATGCTTCATCCAGGTTTGCTTTAGAGATGTGACATTATAGGCATATGAAGATGAAATTGACATTGTCAAAGAATTCAAGAAGAAAGAGAAAGGTGGGTATGGTTTGAACAGCTTTAGATACAAGGAAAGGAATGAAAACCTGTAGGTCATTCTCATGCTCCCTCATCCATTTAGTTAAAATGCCAATTGCAGAGATAAAAGAAAAAAGCCTATTCTGATGAAAAGTCCAATGGCATTGGAGGTCACTGAGCTTGTCCCTGGCTATAAAATCACAGTTTGGACAAATGAGATCAGGTCCTCTGGGCTTTTCTCCTACACTAACCTGAAATTTTTATATTGGTTTGTTTTTGAAGTATTATGAGTTAACTTCCATAAATAAGTCACTTCAAAGAGTTCTCTTTATCTCACCAAACTGAGATTGTAATTGTTGATACTTACATACATTCCTTATATACTTTAATAATGTGCTTGTCCTATCTTTTCCATTAGAGGTTGACTTTTTGAAGATAAAGTTTGAAGGGAAGAACACTGACTGAATCTGTTGGATCTAGGTTAAAAAATGAACTTTGCCACTTATTCCCTTTATAACCTTGAAAAAGTCCTTCGAACTTACCTGGGCTTTAGTTTCTTTGTAACATGAGGATGTTGGATTAGATGATTTCTAAGTTCCCTTCTAGTTCTAAGTCTATTATCTTAGATCTTATTATGTCATCTCATGTTGCTCCCTCTCAAGAACTTTGGGTATTTGGCAGTCATTATAGACTAGAGAGAGACTAAATGAAAGAGGTTAGCAGGATGAGGACTTCCTAGTTTTCTTTATTTTCAGTCATTTAACCTCAGGAGTGAAGGGATCTGGTACATTGGGAAAGATTTCTGAAATATAACAGTCCAAATGCACATTGACAAAAAAGCAAAGAATCCTTCCTTGCACAGGCTTAGCCTCTAACTATCCAAATATACAAAGTCAGGGTCCTGTACATGGACCGTGCAGTCATCTGTCTGCTTATTTCATAAATATTTACAAATGTATAAATGGATTCAGAAACTGACATAATTTTTTTAAAAAAGAGACGATCTACTATCTATTTTTAGCATAAGCAAGGTATGTCACTTAATGATGACGTGATTATAAAAGAGTTGGGCACTGGAAAAAGCTTACATTTCTTACAAGTGGAAGAAAGAAATGAGCTTAACATGATCATCTCCACTAAAAGGTGAGATATTAAAGAGACAGTGGTAGCAGTGGGGAACTGTGGTCAAGGTTAAGTTCTATTTAGCTGTATTAGGGCAGAGTTATTTTTAACCGAGGGACCCAACATTTCATATTATTCTCATGTAACAGAATCGACATACCTTTCTAAATAGTAAAAATTCATGTTGTTATTGCTCTCATTTTTCAAAATGTGGTATAACTCCAGCAAAATATTGAATTAGGTCTGAATATTATAGTTCCCTGACCAGGGCCTTTGTTTTCCTATTCTTTCAGCAAGGCCTTTCCCAACCATATTTAGAATCGTATTATTTGTGTATCTAATGCCTATCTGATAAATTCATCCTGTATTTCCCCCTCCTTTTTCATTAACTATGGAAATTAAACTTTACCTTTAAGTATATAAGAATAAAAAATATTGAATCTGAAAAGGAAGCCTAATTTCTGTCAGCTCTTTTAAAAATATATAGTTTTATTGAGTAATGTAGTGGAAGAATGGACAGAAGGGTGGCATCAAAGAGAGGACCACCAGTGTCCAAATCCTTCCTTTTATAAACTATTGGCTATGTGACCTTGGACAAGTCAGTTCACTTGTCAGTGGTCTGGACAACTCTCTAAGCTGCAGAAAAAATTCCAATCTACATTGTCACACATAGTTTCCTCATGTGGGAGTTTCCTATATCAATGAAATCATAAGTCTGTACATGTATTTATACACATAAAGCACATTTCTATGTTAGCTATTATAGATAGATATAATAGATAATATGTAACATTAGCTATTATATATATTTATATAGATGAGATAGATAACTATATAGATATATTCATTATGTCTATTAGGTAGATGTTAATATTTATATCTATTTGTAGGTAATAGATAAAAATATAATAACTAACAATATTAGCTATCCTATATAATGTTTACTAGTTCACATGATATTTATAGTTAATGTATAATTTACATATTACTTTAAGGTTTATTAATCATTTTGTAAATAAACTTTTATTTTATCTTCATAATAATCTGGGAGGTAGGTATCTTTATTATCTCCATTTTACAGATGAGGAAAATGAAGAAGACAGCAGTTAAGTGACTTGCCCAGATAATTCAGCTCTAAGTGTCTGAGAAAGGATTTGATAACAATTTATTCATTATACCACTTAGCTGCTTACATATAAGATAAAATATATTTTGCTGAGAAGCATTTACTGATACATTTGACTACAAAGTATGATTTTGCTTAATTCAATTCAACAAACATTTATTCATAATTTTTGTGTATTAACCACGGTGTACAACAGTTTAACTGTTTTGAAGACTATTATTTCTTCTTTGACAAATCAGGTTCTTTTTTACTAGGGTTCTTTCTCCAAACATAAAATTCATCCATTTTTGAGATACCATTTTCCTTCTCAAATAGTTTTCATATTGTCTGACTTAAATGTATCAGTGCAACAGTAACAACAACAACAACAACAACAACAACAAAAGGCCAAAGGGCTGGAAAATGGGGCCTATAAAAGTTTAAGGAACCATGATTATTTTAGGGAAAAAGAGAGTGCCTAATAGCAACCTAATAGTAATGTTCCAGTATATGAAATGTTTAACAAGGGAATGAGAACAGATGTTCTCCATTTTCACTCCAGTGAAAACAAGAAGAGATAGGCTAAACTTATAGTAACAAGACATGTGGTAGACTTATGGAAGACTTGACTTTGGGACACAGTCTCACATGATCAAAGAAGGTCATAGAATCTCCTTCCCTGGAGATCTTTTTTTTTTTTTTTAAAGTAGATGAGAATACAATTTATTCAGTAGAGCTTCAGGCTTAGCATAGCTTTCCATTAGCAGTAAACAAAGACTTACTTAATTATTTTGTATTCCAGAGAATGGGTGGAAGAGTCAAGCCCACTTACTATTCTTGGAAGTCTCTTGGGGTTAGAAAATCATTCATGGGATTTTTAACCATACAATAGAATAGCAAAGTCAGAAAGTATATTTTCAATCTGGAAACCCCATTGTCCAAAGGGAGTGAATGAAAAACTACCAAAGGGTAGACCAGATTTTTAGCTTTGTACAAATTTTCACCATCCCATCCCCTCAAGGACACCCCTAAGGTGTAGGGGATGCTGGATAAATATTTCCATATTTCTATTATCTATATCCAATATTTCTATTGTCTACAGAAATAATTTGATTAACTAACATGTTAAAAATTCATAGGCCCATGTAATGTATACTGATTTAATCAATGGAGATTCAGACTCTGTGTTATGACATTTACTTTTTCAAGTATTGACATTTAAAAGACTGAATTGTACAGAGACTAAATGACTATCTAAATTTGGATTACCATTATGGTCCACCCCCTAACTCCACCCCTCCTCAAGGCTACTGCAACACTATTCATCAGATGTTCTATGAAAATGGTTTGTTAATGACTTCCTTCACTCTAACCCCAGTCTCTCAGAGTGCCTCAAATGTCCATAGCTTCATCTTTAGAAAGGGTACCAAACACCATTTAATAGCTGATACCAGCTATCACTACCTAATAATACATGTTCCAAGAAAAAATGAAAATATTGCCTTTTTTGCAACAGTTTGTGTCAAAGATTAAAATATAGTGAATTAAAACTTTTTCCAGGATCACAATTCTGTTTCACTGTGATTCAAGTAAAAAAAAATGCCCTTATCAAAAGGCCCCCAAAATGTTATTCTTTTCATAAAATATAGAATATTAAAGATATATTTGCACCTTATATTGATGTTTAAATTGTTATTTTAAAATATTATTTGTTATACTGGCAGTACCCAAACTAGGGAATGAAATACTGATACTGTCTTTACACAAATGTATACCCTGGGTTTTTTTTTCTTTTTGAAACCTGATAGCAATACTTTAAAATTAAAATAATACCTTTTTCTTAAATATAAAATACATCAAAATTATAATTTAAGAAAAAGAAATCAAGTAGAATTTACATTTCAATTATTGATACAAATTTATAACAACATTTTCGTATTAAAGTTGAAGTACATTTTGGGTTTTGCACTATTAAAAAAAATTTAAACACACAAAGGGGCAGCTAGATGGTGCAGTGGATAAAGCACAGGCCTTGGATTCAGGAAGACCTGAGTTCAAATGCAGCCTCAGACACTTGACACTTACTAGCTGGCAAAGCTGGCAAAGCCACTTAACCCCAATAGCCCAGCAAAAAAAACAAACCAAACCAAACCAACCAAATAAACAAACAAAAACCCCACACAAACAAAAAGTACAAAATTAAAAGATTCCGGATCTATACACAAATTATTAGTCCCTAACAGTATGCAATAAAAGATATCTCACTGTACAATATAACCTAATATGCATTCATACTTTAATAGTAATCATCATTCTGTATCCTCTTTAGATGGAAGAACTTTTAAATTTAAATTCATTACAGTTACCATTATAACATTAATGATCACAACATATTTTAAAACAATTGTGAATAGGGACTTATTTTGTGAATTAATAAGACTTCAGGCTGAATTAGCAATTAGTAAGAATTGGCTAAACAAATTGTGCTATATGGTTGTGATGGAATACTACTGTGCTATAAGAAATGATGGGCTCAATGATCTTAGAAAGGCATGGAAAGACTTACATGAAATAATGAAGAGTGAAGTGAGCAGAACCAAGAGAAGATTGTCTATATTAACAAGAAGATACTGTTTTTTTGTTTGTTTGTTTGTTTTTAGCAACAAACACATTTTATTTTTTCTAGTTACATGTAAGGGTAGTTTTCAACATTCATTTTCATAAGATTTAGAGTTCCAAGTTTTTCTCCCCCCGCCCCCTTTCCTCCCTGCTCCACAAGATTGCAACCAGGTTATATATGTACAATCCACAAGTGTTCTTTTTATAAATTCTTTCTATGGGGGTGCTTAGTAAGCTTCCTCATTAGTTCCTTGGGATTGACTTGGATCATTGCATTGCTGAGAGTAGTTAAGTCATTCACAATTGCTCATTGAACAATACTGCTGTCACTATGCTCAATGTCCTTCCAGCTCTGCTCACTTCACTATACATTGATGTTCCTTAGTCTTTCCAGGTTTTTCAGGGATCATCCTGTTTGTCAATTCCTGTAGCACAAGACCATTCCACTACAATCATATAGCACAGCTTTTTCTATCATTCCTCAATTGATGGACATTCCCTTGATTCTCAATTCTTAGCCTCCACCAAGAGTTGCTATAAATATTTTTTGTACAGTTTTTTCCCCTTTTCTCTTTTCATGATTACTATTGTTAACTGTTTCCCTTCTATCCTACTCCCTTCCCCAAGATATTTATTCTATTATCCATCTTCTTTCATCCTATCACTCTTCAAAAGGGATTTCCTTCTGTCTGTCCCCTCTCCCACTCTGCCCTTCCTTCTTTTGCCCCTCTCTCTTTATCCCCTTTCCCTCCTATTTTCCTGCAGGGTTAGAGAGATTACTCCACCCAATTGAGTGTGTACATTATTCCCTCCTTGAGCCAATTCTAATGAGATTGAGGTCTTTGAGCCAATTTTGGTGAGTGTTAGGCTCATTTACTGCCCAGATTAAATAGATTACTCCAACCAGTTGGGTGTGTGTCTTAGTCCCTCCTTGAGGCAGCCAAGTGTAAAATTCATTTACTGCCCTGCTCCTCTTCCATCTCTTCCCCCACTCCATAAGTCTTTTCCTGTTTCTTTCATGTAGGATTTCACCTCTGCCCTTCCCCCTCCCCCAGTGCATTCCCTTCATCCCTCAATTTAACCCTAAGGGTGTAATCACCTAGCTAGGTGACACAGTGGACAAAGCATCACCCCTGGACCCAGGGGGATCTCAGCCAAAACCTGGCCCCAGACATAAGACAGTCGCCCACTGTACTACCCCAGGTATGTCCCCCAGATCCAATTTTTTATGGTTCTCTAGGGTCTTGTATTTGGAAGTCAATTTGCCATTCAGTTCATCACAAATATCTGAAAGTCTTTTTCATTAAAGTCCCATTTTTTTCTGCTGAAAGATTATACTCAGTTTTTCTGGATAGGTGATTCTTGGTTGTAATCCCATTTCCTTTGCCCTCTGGAATATCATATTCCATGCCCTCCAGTCCTTTAATGTAGAAGCTGCTAGATCTTGTGCTATCCTGACTGAGGTTCCACAGTACTTGAATTCTTTCTTTTTGGTAACTTGCAATATTTTCTCCTTGATCTGAGAGCTCTGTAAGTTGGCTATAATATTCCTAGGAGTTTTCCTTTTGGGATCTCTTTCTGCAAGTGATTGGTGGATTCTTTCAATTTCTATTTTAGCTTCTTCTATAATTTCAGGGCAATTTCCCCTGAGAATATCTTGGAAGATGATGTCTAAGCTCTTTCCTTGATCATGGTTTTCAGGTAGACCAATAATTTTCAAATTATCTCTCCCGGACCTATTTTCCAGGTCAGTAGTTTTTCCCAGAAGATATTTCACATTGCCCTCTATTTTTTTATTCATTTGGATTTGCTTTATTGTGTCTTGGTTTCTCATAAAGTCACTGGCTTACTTTTGTTCAATCCTCATTCTTAGGCAATTATTTTTATCAGAGAGCTTTTGTACCTCCTTTTCCATTTGGCCAATTTGACTTTTCAAGCTGTTGACTTTTTTCTCATGTCTTTCCTGCATCCCCCCTCATTTCTCTTTCGATTTTTTCCTCTACCTCTCTAACTTTATCTTCAAAGTCCTTTTTGAGCCCCTCTATGGCCTGAGACCAATTCATATTTTTCTTAGTTTTAGATATAGGGGCCCTGATGTTGACATCTTCCTCTGAGGGTGCACCTTGGTCTTCCTTGTTACTGAAGAAACTTTCTATGGTTCTCACCTTTCACTGTCTACTCATCTTGCCTTTCTTTTACTTGACTTTTAGTTCCTTAAAGTGGGACACTGTTTCCAGGCTGCAGTATCCCAAGCTTAAGAAGTCCCAGGTGGTATGATTTAAGGAGGATCAGGTTCTTCACTTGCCTGGCCTGTTCCCTGGTCTTTAGATGACCCCCAGATCAACTTGATAATCAACCAGCTTTGTGTATTGTGGTTGTTAGCTCCGATGAGCCTGTGCCCCTCCTCCATCTGGGCCACTACTACTCAAGCCTACCTCCTGGTTCCCAGCAGGGCTGAAAAACCCAAGTTCTGCCTCAGCACCAGAATAGACCCCTATAATCTTCCCCTGCCAATGGCTGAGACCTCTCACCAGACTGTGAGCTTAGTTCCAGACAACACTGGCCATTCAGCTGATTCAGAGGCTCTGGGGGTCTCCTTCTCTGGTGAGGCCTTCCTGGGACTGTATCTGTGTCAGGGTGACTGTGGGGTTGGGCTCAACTCCTGTATCAGTACAGCAGCTCCCTCCTTCTGACCTTCTAAGCTGTTCTTGGTTAGAAGATGATTTCAGCACATTCTTCTGTGAGTTTTGCTGCTCTGGGCATTTTCCTATGGCGTTATTTGGATGTTTTTTGGAGTGATTGTCAAGATACTGTTTTAAGAGTGACTTTGGGCAACTAAGTCATTTTTACTATAATAAATACACAAATTGGGGCAGCTAGGTGGCGCAGTGGATAGAGCACCAGCCCTGGAAACTGAGGCAAACAGAGTTTCATTGAGTTGCCCAGGATCACACAGCTAATAAGTGTATGAGGCCAAATTTGAACTATGGTCTTTTTGACTTTAGGCCCAGCACCATATCCACGGCACCAACAGTGTCTCAAATAAACAAATAGATAAATAAAGAGAAAAGCAAACCTATTTTTAAAGTTTTTAATTGTTTATTTCACCTTTATCTCCTTTTTAATGTCTATTTTTATCTGCATTGTACATTTACATACATATAAAGAAGAGAATCTGAGCCCAGTGATGGACTGTATATATATTATCTAAGGATGAAATTAAGTTCAAGGATATTTGCCACCATGTTGACCTGGTCCTGGATGACTTAGCTACTTTCCAGAACTTCTAGGAAGTCTGAGGGGTTGTGATATGCCTTGGAGGAGAGAGTAACCAAACCAACAAAATCACAGATTTCTTAACATTGTGAGCTATGTAAGAAGGACTTTAAAGTTGAAAAAGTAATTCTCTCGCAGAAAACCAGTAATGAATCTTCTAAATAGACTTATTTACAAATATTCCTTTCTCAAATTAAGGTCCTCTCACTTTCCATGAAAACCTTAACTTTTCAGTGGGACTTGGTATCTTTAGAAGATATTAATCCATAGGAAATTTTGCAACAATACTTAATGGTTTCCATATTTTCATATATATGGACTTTGCATTTTACTGAGATAATTTTAGGAAATCCTGTGCCTGTTCATGAATGCTACTTTTCAAATTACTTTTTTTTTTTTTCAGGAAAATACCATGACTATGGACAGGCACATCCAGTGGTTGCCAGATTGTATCTTGCCAAAGATCATTTAGAAATCCCAGATTGAAAAAGCCTGAGGAGCGAGTACAGCTGTGGCAGTGAAATGAGTTTGTTGGCACCAGCTTAACCTGTTGCAGATCATTTACAGATTTCAAATGTTTGACACAGTCCAGGATTCCGGAATGACTTTCTTGATTTTTGTTTTTAGTTTTTGTTTCCCTCAGGACAAGGGTTTTTAGTGGAAAAAGAAGACTAATGATTTCAGCCAAAGGAGCTCGTTCTTACTTCTGCAATATTGGCTCATGGCTTTAGAGCTGAGAAATAGCAGACTTCATCTTGCTCAATGCCCTCATTTTTCAGATGAGGAAACTGAGTCCCAGAGACGTTAAATGACTTCCCAGTGTATACTAGGTAGTGAGAGTCACCACTGAAATTGAATTCGGGTCCTCTGATTTTGAATCTGGTGCTTGTTCTACCTCACCCTTGTCATTCGGCCACTCACTTTGGTCAATGCCAATACTTTCATCACCTTACTCAGGCTATCAACATGGTCTCTCATATTCAATAACTGTCTAGCCTTGTAATGGTTTCAAAACAGATGCCTAGTGTGGTTTACTTTGCCTCTTCTTCATTTGTTCAGATTCATTCACACTGTGACAGGGTCATTTTTTCCAAATGGCCTGCTTGCTGTAAACAGTTTCTTACTGGCTCTTTCACAGTTGGATACAATTATATATTTGGGGAAGATTCTAGGTCTTTATATGGGGAGGAGTATTGAATAAAATACCCACCCAGAGGATAGTAAAATTGCCTTCTGAAGACTGAAATCCATTTTATTTCTATTAAAATGGTTTTCAGGAGAAGAAAAAAAAATAGATCCTGCAGCCTATCAGAGGGTAATGTGGCATGCAGATATGTTCAGAGCAATCGGCCAAATGGAGCACTCTGTAGCCTAACGTTTTGTATTGTTCTGCTAACTTTGCTATGCCAAAATCACTCAGTTGTTCCTTTTCACCAGCCTGTAAGGTCACAAGACAGTTCCTTCTTGATTACTCAAACAAACACCAGTCTGATTCACAGAGGGGAAACAAGGATTTGCCAACAGTCAAACCCTATGAAGGCTAAATCTGCTTTCACTTTTTGAGCCAACCTGATGACTCACCACCTCTATGACTAACTGTGGTGAGCATTAAAATGTACCCAATTACAGGGCCCCTCTTTTTTATTGCTAAAGAAAAAGGTACCTAAGGGGATGCACAGAATCTAGGCATACAAGGTACTCTTGGGGAAAATTACACCACCCAGATGCTTCTTAGAAACAAGGATTTAATAAATCTGGTTTGTTTGAAAGAGATATCCTCAAAATTAAGCACTAGAAATTGTAGATTCAATCTTAAAACTGCATTAACATTTTTGGTTCACCCTGTATTTGCATTTCTAGTGCTTAGCATAGTGCTTTGCACATAGTAAGTGTCTAATAAATGCTTAATTCATTCATTTATCCATTCTTTTAAAGGAGATGACAAATCATGCTAGTATTTTTGCCATGCAAACCCCAAATGGGATCACAAAGAGAATCAGCTGAACAACCACAACAGTTACATACTATTTCCCATAAATCCTCCACAGGGAATCTATTCAACATTCTGAAATCCTCCTCTTGGTCTTTTAGTATCTTGGGGGCATGAGTTTATCACCTTATTTTTACTTTATGACAAGTCTGTATCCTTTTCTAGTCATACATATCCTCTGTAATGGTCTTTAAACTATTTCTTACATGCATATCATTGTTGGTAAAATTCTGTAGCCTACATAATAGGCACACTATATGTCTTTTCACTGAAGTTTGGTTTATTTGAAATTTTAATTCTTCTAGGACACTGTTCCAGGCAGCAAAGCCACGTAACATCACAGAGTATCACTGTGAAAGCAATGGATTTTTGCAATTTCAAGCTGTTCAGAACCACCACCTTTGTATTCCTCAAATGGACTGCAAGGAACTGGGTATACACACATATGTTTATGTATGTACAGACATACATACCCACATATGGAGGGTGGTCCAAAAGTCTTAGTGAAGTGTTACACATTAACAACTTAAACTATATTGTATCCCAGCCCAGTTAAGTTAGACCCCAGTGGTTTCATAATTTTGCAACTGAAATCACATATCCCCAAGTCCCAAGAGCAAATGGATACATTCTTATCCTGAGGGTATTTTGGAACACAATTCCTGATGACTAAAAGTTCTCTCCTGGAAGGAGTTATGAATAAAGCTATGAGTCACAGGCTAAGAATTCAAGTTCAACATGCCTAATAAGTGGCATTAACTGCTTTGTTCTACTTTTTTTTCTTTGAGGTTTTCTAGCTTAAACAGAAAGCCACTTCCAATCAGGAGATTTTTCACGCAAGCTTGTTTATTTCATAAGATATAGAATAAATCAGTTGTGAGTCAATGTGGAATTCTTGGGAATGTTGACAAGTTGAAAGAAGATTTCTAATGCCTCGAATTCTCTCATTTCACATTTCATTTTGGGGTAGGGAATGAGGAACGTGATATAGTGTTTGATTTTAAATTCAAGAGGATCAGAAGAATAAAACTCAACAACAAATATAATTCAACAAACATTTATTAAAAATTGATACTATGTCCAAGGCCCTGTGCAAGATGCTATAGTTCCAAAGATCAACCTTGAAATTATCCTTGCTCTCAAGGAGACTTTGCTTTCAACTTGTGAGATTACAACACATAACCAGATAAACAAAAAGTATATATAAAGTAACTCCAAAAGGGGGAGAGAACTAATAATTGGTTTCCTGGCTATTTCTCCCATGAGATACTTCATTTCCTGAATCAGAGCATTTTCATTGTCTTTCCTCTATTTCTGGAATTCTGTCCTTCCTCATTTTGACCTCCTGGTTTCTCTATTGTCCTGCATATCTCAGCTAAATTCTCACCTTCTTTATGGTTCTCTAGGGTCTTGTATTTGAAAGTCAAATTTTCCATTCAGTTCAGGTCTTTTCATCACAAAAACCTGAAAGTCCTCTTTTTTATTGAAGACCCTTTTTTTTTCCGCTGAAAGATTATACTCAGTTTTTCTGGGTAGGTGATTCTCGGTTGTAATCCCAATTCCTTTGCCCTCTGGAATATCATTGTCCATGCCCTCCAATCCTTTAATGTAGAAGCTGATAGATTTTTGTGCTATCCTAACTGGGGCTCTGCAGTACCTGAATTCTTTATTTTTGGCAGCTTGTAATATTTTCTCCTTGACCTGGGAGCTCTGGAATTTGGTTATAATATTCCTGGGAGTTTTCCTTTCGGGATATCTTTCAGGGGGTGATCGGTGGATTCTTTCAATTTCTATTTTAGCTTCTTCTTCTAGAATTTCTGGGCAACTTTCCCTGAGAATATCTTGGAAGATGGTGTCTAAGCTCTCTCCTTGATCATGGTTTTCAGGTAGACCAATAATTTTCAAATGATCTCTCCTAGACCTATTTTCCAGGTCAGCAGTTTTTCCCAGAAGATATTTCACATTTTCCTCTATCTTTTTATTCATTTGTATTTGCTTTATTGTGTCTTGGTTTCTCATAGTCACAAGCTTACATTTGTTCAATCCTAATTCTTAGGCAATTATTTTAATCAGAGAGCTTTTGTATCTCCTTTTCCATTGGGATTTTCAAGCTGTTGACTTTTTTTCTCATGCTTTTCCTGCATCACCCTCATTTCTCTTTCCATTTTTTCCTCTACCTCTCTAACTTTATCTTCAAAGTCCTTTCTGAGTATTTCAATGGCCTGAGACCAATTAATATTTTTCTTGGAAGCTTTAGATATAGGAGCCCTGACATTGCCATCCTCTGAGGGTGCACCTTGATCTTCCTTGTCACTAAAGAAACTTTCTATGGTCCTCACCTTTCTCTGTCTGCTCATCTTGCCTTTTTTTTACTTGACTTTTAGATCCTTAAAGTGGGGCACTGTTTCCAGGCTGCACTGCCTCAAGCTTCAGGGGGTCCCAGGTGGTATGATTTAAGGAGGGGAAGGTTCTTCACTTGCCTGGCCTGTTCCCTGGTCTTTAGATAACCCCAGGCCAACTTGCTAATCAACCAGACAATAAAATTTTGTGTGCTGTGGTTGTCAGCTTCAACAAGCCTGTGCCCTTCCCCCACCTGGGCCACTGTTACTCAAGCCTACCTCCTGGTTCCCAGCAAGGGTGAAAAACCCAAGTTCTACCTCAGCACCAGCATAGACCCCTGTAATCTTGCCCCTGCCAAGGGCTCAGTCCCCTCACCAGATCGTGAGCTTAGTTCCAGACGACACTGGTGCTGCAGCTGACTCAGAGGCTCGGGGTGGGGGTGGGGGTGGGTCTATTTCTCTGGCAAGGCCTTCCTGGGACTGGATCTGTGTCAGCGTGACTATGGTGTTGGCCTCTACTCATGTCTTGGAACAGCAGCTCCCTCCTTCCAACCTTTCAAGCCAACCTTGGTTGGAAAATGATCTTAGCACATTCTTCTGTGGATTTCACTGCTCCAGGAATTGTCCTATAACATTATTTGGAGGTTTTTTTGAGTGATCATGTCATGAATTCGAGAGCTTACTACCTTTCCTCCACCATCTTGGCTCCTCTCCAGAATTCCCTCACCTTCTTTAATATGCTGTTCCCAGTCCTCCCTAATGCCAGTGTTTTCCCTCTGAGGTTATTTCCAGTTTTTCCTGTATGCCTTGTTTGTACACATTTTGTTTGGATGTTGCTTCACCATTACACAGTGAGCTCCTTGAGCGTAGATACTATTTTAGCTTTTCTTTGTATCCTCAGAGCTTTGATCAGTGGTACATGGCACATAGTAGGTGCTGGGGATTCTTTTAGGCAATAATGAAGGAGAAATTCATTCCAGACACCTCTGAGGTGAAGACAGGGGGCAGGGATGACATTTAGATACAAAAACAATCCCAAGAAAAAGTCATAGGAACTACCTGAGTGGGTAATCTTGGCTCCCTTCCTTGTTTTTACATTGTTCTTAATATGACCACTAAAATTCAGGGTTACTCTATTTAAAAATATTTCACCCCAAATTTTCTTTTCTTTTCTAATCTTTCTTATTATGAAGCAATCATTTGTGCACTGAGACGAGAGCTTAGCTATCCATTTCCCACATACTACAAAAACTGGGGGCACCTAGGTGCCACAGTGGATAGAGCACTGGCCCTGAAGTTGGGAGAACCAGACTTCAAATATCCCCTCAGGCACTTACTGGCTATGTGACCCTGAGCAAGTCACTTAACCCCAATTGCCTTAAACATCTGAGGCTATCTCCAGCCATCCTGACATATATCTTGCCACTGGACCCAGAAGGCTCTGGAGGAGAGAGTGAGGTTGGTGATCTTGCACAGCCCTCCCTCACTTAAATCCAATTCACTGCAAGTCATGACATCACTCTTGATGTCATGGTCCTCAAGAATGAAGAACAAACAACAACTACAAAAAGTAAATTGATCAATGACCACTGATAATTTGCTCCTTCCAACTCCATTAGGTGAATTGCTTTTCTAGTTTCTTAAAAACAATTCTGAATCCTGAATTATCTGCATTAAGTAGCTGTAGTTTCTCAGTTTATTTTATTTTTTAAATTATTCAACTTTTTTCAATGAACAAAAATCTATTTTCTCTACCTGCTACCTTCCCCATAATAAAAACAAAAGCAAAAACTCTTGTAACAAATATTGGTAATCAAGGAAAACAAAGTCGCATTTTTTCATATCCAGAAATGTGTGTCTCATTCCATACTTTAAATACATCATCTCTTTGTCAGGGGTTGATCATTGTTAGTCACTGCATTGATCAGAGTTCTTAAGTCTTTCAAAGTTGTTTGTCTTTATAATACTCCTGTCTTTAAATTTTTCTTCTGATTCTACTCATTCCATTCTTCATCAGTTCATTCAGGTCTTCTCAGGATTCTCTGCAATCATCCCTTTTAGCATATCTTTCTCTCTACTGGACCACCTAGCTGCCCCATGAATTAAAATAGTTTTTATAAAAAGAACTGTGCTCGAAATAACACTATAATAATGAATGAAAGAGAATTATATTTAAGTTTGAATGTCATCATTAGAATTTTCACCATTTAATTTAATAAAGCATCTCCAGTGAAAGAATGTTGGAAAGTCATTGGATTCTTTAGTTGAAAGGAGGAAATGGATTTTATATCCAAAATCAGGGTACATAAAAACTTTAATTGGGTATTTTGAAGAGATAAGGCAAAGGAACTGAAAACATTAAAAGCAACTTTGCAAGATTGACCAAGATTCCTTTAGGATTTCATATTAAACCATAATCAGATAATTTTGTTTAAATTTAAAAAAAATAAACAATCTCAAGCAGAAATGGCACCTAATAAAAGCCTAGCAACCCATAAGCTACTATGTCAGCAATATTAGCATGTTTATATAGGTCACAATAGGAATTATTAATTACACACTGAGTTAATCTGATTAAATAATAGTCAAAATACTTAAGAAGAGGTGTAACTTTTAAAATTCAATGCTTAAATTGAATTTTGATCATAATTTTCTAAATTGGTTACAGAAACTTCCCCAGTTTCACAGATAATGGTTTAAGTTGGTCATGATTTTAAATTGCCTTTATGTTTCTTCATGTCCACCACAACACTTAGCAGGGTGCTTTGCACATAGCAGAAACTCATTTAGTAGTTGATTATTTCCTTAATGAAAAGTATTCTGGTTAAAAAGAGAAACAGGATTGTAAACTACCCACTAGAGAGCAGTGTCATACATTTTGGAGTCACTTGACTCTTCTACACTTTTCTACCTTTGAGAGGCATACATAGGACTAGAGAAAAACAAGAACTAATTAAAAAGAAAAAAGAAAGTAAAGTAGGTATATTTTATGTTCTTTACTCTCACTGGATTATCATTTACTCACAGCATCAGGCACCTGGTTTTGTTCTTCCTGTCAAGCCTCCTTTCAGTCATTTACACTTTAGTGCGACTATAAGTCAATGGATTTATTGCCTTTTGAAGGGGCATTGGTGCTTAACACCTTGGGCTTAATTGTGGAATGAAAGAATTTATTCCTGTAAAAGGAATTTAATCATTAGGGAATAGATGGGAAAGACATTTTTCTAAGCAAGGAGGTCTATTTACCAATATTATATCAATTAGCAGTACCATACCACATTGTTGGCTGCCTACTCCAACTATGTATAAAGACTGACCCTCATGCTGCACAATAAAATGTCATGAAATGATAAGTAGAATGAGCCTATGCTATTGTTCGTTTTCCCCCTCTGAAATGTCAGGGACAGTTAATATTTTTGACAAACTAATATTCATACAAAACTTCTTAGTAAGTTCTAATTTAGAAATGTTTACCAAGGAAAGGCAATATGGTCATATAATAATATAAATATGGGCCATTTTTCATGTTAGATAAGGCCCACTTTGGTGGGAGCAGGGTAATATGTTACCTACCGTATTAAAGAGAGTTTCTTAATATTAAATGGTGCTTAGGTCTAAGAGGTTGCTGACAATATGGTTCATCTCTGACAAATATACTAGCACACATACATAAAGCTATGACATGGGACCCATTTTAGTTATTTTAACAGCAAATGTTCACATATTATTATACATCAGTACTTCCAGGATCTATGATTTTTGTCTTTGTGGGGTCACCAGCATGAGAACTTCTTCCACAATGCTGATTGCAACCTTCCTATAATTTATGGATTTGGGGAATTGTATGAGGCTCAAAGAGGTTAAAGGACTTGCCTCTGGTCAGCAATAAGTGGTAAATGTAGGACCTGAGCCCCATATTTTCCTGATTCCAAGTCCATTATGCTACCTATAATTCTACTCTAAATTGTTATAACAAAACACGAATTTTCTACTGACTTTATTAAACAATAATTTATTAGAGAAGAGCCCTTGGACACCAAGTATTCCCTCAGTAATATTGGGAATTTGTGGGTACTAAGTACCTGGACTTATTAATGGGTGGTTGTTGGATTCCTATTGTACCTCTTCTCTGATCTAAAGGACAATGCTAGCAATTTTTAATAAATCAAGTAAGGAGTTTGAAATAGGGGTAGTATAGAGACTCTGCTTTTTATTTCTCATACACATTAGGTAATATAGGATAATAAACTTGTACCATTATATAGAAAATTATGTTGCTTCAAATATCTCTTGTTAATCTGTAAGCATTGTTGCTCCTTGAATTATTTGGAGGTGATTCAGATGAACATATTAATGGGGATGGTTAGGTGGCATAGAACATAAAGCAGTGGGCCTAGAATCAGGAAAACCTGAGTTCAAATATAGCCTCAGACATTTACTAGCTGTTACTCTGAGCAAATCATTTAACCTCTGTTTGTTTCAGTTTCCTCCTATAAAACAGGGATAATAATAATAGCACCAACCTGCCAAGGTCATTGTGAGGACCAAAGGAGTTAATATCAGTAAAGCATTTAGTACAGCGCTTGGCACACAGTAACCACTATATTACCATTCACTACCATCATCACTACCACCACCACCATCACCATCAACAACACTAACATGATCATCTTCTTGATCATTATCATTGTCGTCTGTTAAAACCTCATACCTAATCAACTATAATCCTTTCGAATCCATTCAGGTTTTGACCCAAGGTCATCTTCTCCTTCTCTTCTATTCATTAGGTGATCTCAATAGCTCCCATGGATTGAATGACCATCTCTGTGCTGATACTCAGATCTACCTGTGCTCCCCCAATCTCTTTGCTGACCTCTAATCTCACGTCTCCAACTGCCTTTCAGACATCTTGAACTAGATATACAGTAGACATCTTAAACTCAATATGTCCAAAATAGAACTCATCTTTTCTCCCCCAAATCTCTCCACTCCTACTTTCCTTATTATTGTATAGGGCAACATTATCCTCCCAGTTCTTCAGGGTAATTCCCAACCTAGGAGTTACCCTAGATTTTTCACTTTCTCTAACACCCCTTCCCCACCATAAACAAGTTGTTTCCAAGACCGGTTGATTTTACCTTTGCAGCATATTTCAAATATACCCCTTCTCTACTTTAATACTGCCACCACTCTGATGCAGGCCTTCATCACTTCACATCTGGATTATTTCAATAGCCTGCTGGTGGGTCTGCCTTCCTCAAGTCTTTTCCCAACTCCAATACAACCTCTATTTGGCCACAAAAGTGATTTTTCTAAAGTGCACATCTGCTTATGTTACCTCCCTCTCTCCCCAACCCTGACCCCACTCAGTAAACTCCAGTGGTTTCCTATGGTCTTCAGAAGCACATACATTATGTTCTGTTTGGCATTAAAAGTTCTTTATAACCTAGCCGCCTCCTACCTTTCCAGTTTTCTTATACCTTGTACTCAAGACATACTCTTCTATCTAGTGAAACTGGCCTCCTGGCTGTTTCACAAACAAAATATTTTTTTGGCTCTGAGCATTCTTGCTGGCTCTGTCCCAAGCCTAGAATGCTCTCACTCCTTAGCTCTGACTGTTGACCTCTCTGACTTCCTTTAAATCCCAACTAAAATTCCACTTCTACCAGAAGGTTTACCCAATTCCTCTTAATTCTAGTGCCTTCCCTCTGCTAACATGTCCTATTTATCATATACATAGCTTGCTCTGTATAAATTTGTTTGCCTATTGTCTCCTCCATCAGAGTATAAGATCCTCAAGGACAGGGACTGTCTTTTGCCTCTTTTTGTATCTCCAGTGCTTATCCCAGTGCCTGATACATAATAGGTACTTACCAAATGTTTACTTATTGACTAACTGGGTGAAGTGTATACTTGTGGGATTTATATGTGTTTAGCTCTCTCTTGTAATTTATATATGTTTAGCTATCTCTGTCTTGGGGAGGGACCATCAGAGAATGTTTTTAGAAGCCCTAGATGGGTTATGTAAAGTGGATCACTAATCTAAAACCTTTGGATTATAATTTAGAAATAAAAATGAAAGCATTGAATTAGTTCATAGATTATTTTGAAAGCTAATGGTGTGAGAATGCCAGTTATATAAATTGTAGTTTAAAATAGAGTAGGGAAAATGTCTTGCATTTCTTTCAGAATCCACTTGAACTTCATTGGTTTTTACATATGTTAAAACAAATTTGATCTCTGAAATTTACATTTTTTTTTTCTGGCTGTATTTTGACCATCATGGTTCTAAGAAATAACCCAAAAGAAGTCTTAAAAAGGTCATTAGACCTTAAATAGCTCTTACAAAACTTTTGGATGAATTAAGTACAGAATAATGAGGAACACATGGATTGAGTTTCCCTTGAGATTTAAAATCTAGGGGGAAAGTGCTGGAGAAGCTGTGTTTGAAGTTTTAATAGAAATATTTCTGGAAAAAAAGATCTGCTGAATTCCAAAATATTGCTAAAGTACCTCATACCTTCGTACTTTTAAAATACAATGAAAACTTTTCCTGAAGTCTGGGTTTAGGAAACTGGTCACTTTACCTGATATAAAAATGAGAACACCAACACAAGATCAGCATACCTCAACAAAGGGCATTTAGATTACTTGTCAATCCTACTGTGAACATCTCATTTTGAAAGTTATCTGGAGAGAGAAATAGTTCTATCACTGTCTCTCTTATGAGCCAGGGCTAAAATCTAGTGACTGAGGTTAAGGTTACATGGCCATGAAACAGATGAAATTTATTAGTCTATAAGATGGGTTTTGGCTTTACTAACATTTATTAAAAATGTCAATGATCAATGATAAAAAGGAATAACACCCTTTATTTCACCAGAGACCTTAATTATTTTACAGAGCTTTCACCTCTGTGATTTCTTATTATTTTTGACATTCTGTCAAGGTTAGTGAGCCACTGAATGAATTCATCAAACATTCCAAAGGGTATTTATATTTGGTTTTAGAGGGTATTCTATGCTGCTCTGACAACAGAATTACATTCTCCATTATATTTTCTTAAACTTAAAGTGATAAATAGCTTATATTCCTTATGCATCCTTTGACTAAATGGTTGACACAGAAGAGTTTTGAGACATATCCAAAAGATACCAAATATCGGACAGTAGCATAGTGGAAAGGGCACTAGACTTGAAGGGAGAATGAACTTAGGTTTAAACCCTCCCTCAGATGCGTTTTACCTCTCTGATCTTATATAAGTCATTTAATATCTTAATTTCCTAATCTGTAAAATTAGGATAATATGAACACCTACTTTATCAGGTTGTTGCAAAGATCAAACAGGACTAAGAGATATAAAGCACTTTGCAAACCTTAAAATGCAATGTCATGTTATTACAGTGTTACAAAAACTAGCACAAGATTATGCTCACTTAGATAATAAAGTGATATTATATTTGTGATCATTATGATCTCCCCAAAAGTCCTACTCTTCTACTCTATAGTGAAATAGAAATGACCCTGAGCAATATTAGTGTAGGTTAAGTTCTGGGAGGTCCTATGACCCAGAGATGGAAAAGCTTCAAACTTCTAAACCTGATGATGAACTGTATTTTTGTCACTTGAGAACCAACCTAGCTAATTTCACAGAGGCTCATCATTAGCTTGGCCTCAGGGTAATATATTTTTGTATTCTAGCAATTTTTGACAATCTTTTAGTGAATTCTAGAGGGTTATGTATCACTAAAAAGAAACACCACACAGAGAAGAGATTTTTGTAAAAAAAAAATCACCATTACCATAAAATTATAATAGATATTTGCATCAAAAATATCTAAGATTGAAATTGAAGGAAATTTCCCTGTAGATAAAGGATTCTTAACCTGAGGTTCAAGAACAATTTCAGAATGTCTGTGAACTTGGATATGATAAGAAAATATTTTCACTAACCTCCAACTACAACTTAGCATTTCTTTCATTATGAATATAAGATTTTGAAAAGGGTACCATAGGTTTACCAGACTGCCAAAGGGCTCAATCAGATATGTACATACATACATACACATGTGCTCCAAATGCTCCTATTTACAGGTGACATTGTGCTTTTTCAACAAGCCCTAGAAGATTTCAGTACTTACTAGACAAGACCCCTGACCACTCAAAAGATTTTTTTGACTTAACCATCCAAACAGAAGTCAAGTAAATTGACTGTCTATTGCCCAGATTATGATATGTGGTTAGATGGACAACCTGTAGTGCTCATCATATATGTTTGTATTTGTGCCTGTGTGAATAATATGTATGCATATGCATATACATATGTAGATATAGGGTTAGAGATAGGTAGTAGTAGATAGTATGGAAGGATCAATGGATGAAGATAGATAGATAATCTTGAACAGGCACTACAAACGGATGAGTTGGGCTCAGAATTGAATTGAAAAGAGGAGAAGTGGGCCTGATTGTCTTAAAATGCTACTTCCATGATCCCTAACTTCTTGCTCAAGCAAAGGCCCATCTTTTAATTTTTATTGACACTGTCAGAAGGATATTTTTAAAAATTATTTTTCTTTTATTATTATAAACCTGATAAATAATTTTTTAAAAAACATGAAAATGTTCAAAATAAAGAAGGGAAAAGGGAGGCTATATATGAAATTATGAATCTTTATTACATGCTGCTTATTGTTGTCTTTTAAAAATATAAATTAAATTCACCATGGGTCCTTTCTCTCTGTCTTCCCTTTGACTTTCTTGAGTCAGTGAGTAGGGTTAAGTTCCAAATTACTTGGAATGGTTGGACCAATTCACAATTCCACCAACAGTGCATTAATGTGCCTAGTTTTTCACACAGTTCCTTTGCTTCCTTTTCTTTTTTTGTAGTTTTTGGCAATGTAATGGGTAAGAAGTAGAGGACCTCGAACTATTGAGTGATTAGGGATCATACCCAGTTAATGATGCAGTGTTCCAGGGCTTGGTGGAATAAGTACAAATTTCACCAGCAAGCAGCAACATCTAGAAGAACTCATCATTCTTTTCCCAGCCCTATTCCTCAATTCCTCTGGACTCAGAACTATGTCTCCACTACTGCTGGTTCATCTAGTAGTATACAGAATGCTGGACTTGGTGTCGGGAAGACCTGCAGTCAAATCCTGCCATGGATATTTATGAGCTGTGTAGTTCTAGGAAGTCATTTTACTTCCCTGTACCTCAACTATCTGATCTGTAAAATAAGGGATTGAACTTGAAAATCTCTAAGGTACTTTTTCAGATCTAAACTTATATGATTCCCCTTTCTAGTTTTCTTTGTTGTGATAATTATTTCATTCTTTTAAACTGTCTTTAATGTCATATGTAATTCATTTCTCCACCAAAAGACAATAGTGTTCCTCTGATGCCTACGTGGGGCATGGAGATGGCCCCTGGGTTTTTAAAAGCAGTTATTAGGGTATAACCTCTGGAACATTCTACAAAGCTAGAAAAATCTGTGAGTAAAAGGTGACAATTAATTGCACACTAGCCATCAGAGGATCCACAGCCATTGCTGTAGAGACTCCCACCCCTTACCAGGTTGATCACATGGCGATAAAGTTTCTAGCCAAAACAACCCTTGAGGATCATCTGCTATAGTGTGGAGTACTTCTGATCTCCAGAGGAGAGGAGTAAACATATTCATGAATTTACCAATCCCTGGAGTTCTGAAGTAAACAACAGTCATCATAGGGATGATTTTCCCCCCTTACAAATCAATTAAGAAGCAACCTAAAATGAAAAGCTGGTGCCCCCAAATGAAGTGGTGTTATTACATATAATGCCTAGAGCTGTGAATTATGGTGGAGTTGGCTGCCAACACCATAAAAATTATGGACATGTCTGATTCTTGCTAATCACTGAAAAATTATAAACTATACAAATTAAATTATATAAAAAAGTATTCTTAGAAGTGAGAGCTGTGAATAAACTTTCAAAGCTATATTTCATTACTAACATTTACACAAATGTCTCTAGTGAGTTTATATATTCTGATTCCCTCCTTAAAGCTACTCTTTTCTAGGCTATAACTTGGGAATATGCAAAAAGAAAATGCCTCAGCCTATCCAAAGACATGGTAAGAATCATGCCATGTTACTCTAACACAGAGGTAATTAATTTGATCTAAGAAGCCAAATTCTCTGTGAGAATCATTTTATGTTAATTTTAGTTAGTGTTTAATTATTTAATTATAAGTTGTAGGCATCTGGATCACATCCTATTTATCTTGCAAAGCAAGCTACAACTCCCTTGCCTAATTCCTGATACAAAGACATTTCTTTAGTCAGCCCAGCTAAATTAATCAATTCAAATGCTATTATAGGTATACAATCCCTCATGGCCTTGACTGGCACCACAAAAATAGAACATCAGGAAACAGAGTGTGGCAGAGAGAAGTTATGGGAGAAACAGTCCCAGGCAGAAGGTGGTCTGAGGAATGTAGACACCAGCACAAGGCTAAGCAGTTGAGGTTGGGAGGGAGGGATAAAAAGTTCCACTGATTGGCTAAAAGATGAACAGATGTTACCACTAAGACTGGTCACAATCTATTGTAGCCAACTTGGTGAAATGCCATTGATTAGGGTGATGTTATTCAGGGTTTGCCTGTACTTAAAATGAAGGAATGGTTATTTTGTAGTTGTGCTCTGATGGTATTATTATTCTACATTACCACACTATAATAAAAACTAAGAAAGGACAAGGTTTCAGTGATGACAGGATAACCTACCCCAAACCCAAAGTTTTGATTTACACTCAGTTATGGACATAAAATCCAACCATCGTAACCACTTTAAAAGTTTTGTGGGCTGTTTTTCCTCCTTTACAGGAGTAAGGGAGCAGAAGCAGTGTGTGTGTGTGTGTGTGTGTGTGTGTGTGTGTGTGTGTGTGTGTGTGTGTGTGTGTGTGTGTGAATTTGGGTGGAGTAGACAAGGAAGGAAGATTGTTTTAGTTTAAACTGATAACCAAATTGCTAATTGCTTTTCTTATCCATGTTTGATCTTTTCATTTGCCTTGTTTAGTAGGGGGAAAAATACACATACATATGCTGTTAGTCACCAGCTTTTTGTTTGTTCCAGTTTTGGCAGATCAACATGATCCTGGCTAGGAGAGCACTAGTAAGTGAAGAGACAGTCAGATTTTGAACATGGTTTTGGACATGGTCCATCACACATGAAATCTGAGGCCAGGTGAATGAAAGGGAAGAGAATAACAATGAGTTAGCCCCCCCCCCCAAGTGGCCATTATTCAAATACAACAAAAAGGGAAAATATTGGATTTTGGAGGGGATGTGAGAAAGCTGGGATGCTAATCCACTGTTGGTGGAGTTGTGAAAAGATGCAACCATTCTGGAAAGCAATTTGGAACTATGCCCAAAGGGCTTTAGAACTATGCATAACCTTTGATCCAGCAATACCACTAATAGGTTTATATCCCAAAGGCATCCCCCAAAAGAGTAAAAGACTTATTTGTACAAAAAATATTTATAGCAGCTCTTTTTTTGTGGTGTCTAAGAGTTGGAAATCAAGGGAATGTCCATCAATTCGGAAATGGTTAAACAAGCTATGGTATATGATGGCGATAGAATATTATTGTGCTATAAGAAATGATAAGCAGGATGATTTCAGAAAAGCCTTGAAAGATTTGTATGAACTGATGTATAGTGAAGTGAGCAGAACCAGGAGAACATTGTACATAGGGACAGTAATATTGTTTGATGAAGAACTGTGAATGGCTTACCTATTCTCAGCAATACAATAATCCAAGACAATGCCAAAAGAGTAATGATGAAGCATACTACCCACCTCCAAAGAAAGAACTGATATTGATTGAACACAGATTGAAACATGCTATTTTCCACTCTTTTCAATTTTTTCTTTTATTCAAGTTTTCTTGTACAAAATGACTAATATGGTTACGTTTTACGTAATTGCACATGTATAACCTATATCTGATTGCTTACCATCTCAGGGAGGGGGAGGAGAAGGAGGGACAAAATTTGTAACTCAAAACTTTAAATAAAGGAGTATTTACTGAGGGGAAAAATGGCGATTGTTTAACCCAAATAAGTATTATATTTGACATAACTGTTTTATGTACTTTGTTGAAAGCTGGCCTGAGTTCAGAAACAGACTAATGCTGATACTTCCCAAGCTTAAAAAACTATTCAAAATTGTGCATTTTAAAAGCCAGAGGACTTTATTCAAAATAATCTGGGGTCTATATCTTCCTACCCATATCTTTCAGAAAGTTTCAATCTGTGGCAAGTGCAGTGATTTTCCTTCTTTTAGAAAAAAAAACTGAGTGAAAAGGTCAGTAATTATACTGAGTGGCATGAAGATGGAAGTGGAAATGAGTAATCAAGAGTTCCTCAACAATGAAAGCAGCAGCAGCAGCAAAGCATAAATTCTTGCAGTTACCAACAGGGAAATCATACTGTCAGTAGCTAAATAATTATTATTAGAAATCAAAATAAATTACATTGTTTAATGCCCCTTACTCTATTTTTTGTTTATTTACCACTTTCTTTCCCTGAATTTGCCCCTCTTCCTTTACTGTGTCCTTCAGTAGGTTTTATCTGTCGGGGCTGGTTTTTAACTATTATGTTACTCAACTCGAATAATAACTTAGGTTAGAAAATTTATAGCTGGAGCACTGGAAAGGACTTCCTGTTTGGGGTGCCTCCTTTTTCCTCTTTGGTGAAGTGTTTATTCATTCTTTTAAAAATAGCTGCATGTGTTTTAGATTGTCATCTAAAATACTTTGAATTCTTTTCCTACTGTAGTCTATAAGCATTTATTAAGCATCTACTATGTGCCAGGTATTGTGCTAAGTACTGGGGATGCAGAGAAAGGTATACGACAATCTCTGACCTCAAAGAACTTACAATTTAATATGTGAGGTATCTCATAAGAAGAAGCTGAAAAGCAGAGGTGGGGGGGCAGGGGATACAGAGGAAGTGTGAATTTCAATGCTATTTCAATGAATTTCATTTTGCAGAATGATGAGTTTTGGAGATCCTGTAATCCAGAAGGTCAGCCAAGTGGGAAATATTGTTGCTTGTCCTTCATTCTTTTTTTGTTGTTGTTTTTTGTTTTTTTTTTGATGGGGCAATGGGGGTTAAGTGACTTGCCCAAGGTCACACAGCTAGTAAGTGTCAAGTGTCTGAGGCTGGATTTGAACTCAGGTCCTCCTGAATCCAGGGCCAGTGCTTTATCCACTGCGCCACCTAGCTGCCCCTGTCCTTCATTCTTGAAGAAGACCATGACACTGGGTAATAGCCTGACTTGCAGTGAATTGGATTTAAGTAAGGAAGGGCTATGAAAAGTCACCAGCCTCACTCCTCCAGAGCCATCTGGGTCCAGTAGCAAGATATATATCAGGATGACTGGAGATGGTCCCAGATGTTTTAAGACAATTGGAGTTAAGTGACTTGCCCAGGGTCACACAGATAGTAAGTGTCTGAGGTGAGATTTAAACTCAGGTCCTCCCAATTTCAGGGCCATTGCTCTATCCACTGTATCACCTAGCTGCTCCAAGTGAAATTTAGATTTCTCCAAGAGAAATATAGAAAAAATGTAGAAAAACATGTCTCATTTAGATGATAATAGTCAATTATGTGAAATAGGCTCCATATCAGGAGGGAAGCATGGTAGATGCAGGTCAATGACCAGACAACAGCAATGTTATATGAGGAAATTAACATAATGCTCCCCCCGCATTCTGTTTGCCCAAAATACTGATATGTATGCAGAAACCATGTGGAACAATAGATTTTTAAATTTCTAGATTTTACTCAAAGTGTTGGAGGTAGAGTCAGGAGGATCCCAGCTTGAATCCAGTCTCAGATACCTAGTAGTTACGTGACTCTGGGCAAGTCACTTAACCTCTCTCAGCCTCAGTTCCCTAATCTTTCAGTGTGTTCATCTATTATTATCCCTATCTTCCTAAGGGGATCATAATAGCCACTTCTTCCCATGGTTGTTGTGAGAATTAGAAAAGAAAACACATATAAAGTACTCTGTAAACCTGGAAGTACTATAGAAATGCTAGCTACTGTCATACTGCATGTTGATGTTTATTCCTGGCCCCCCCCTTAATTTGAATAAAGTACCATGTAGGATTATAGGAATAAACTGTAACAACTGGAGGAGCCAAGCAGCCCTGGTTTTGCTAGGGTGTAGTCTCTTGAGGAAATGATACTTTACTCATTTCTAATTGAATTTGAAAGGATGTCAGGTTTAAAGAGAAACATCCTATTAATTCCTGAGCATGGAGATTATGAAAATCACCTTTTAGTTAGAGTAAACTTTAAAGGAGAGGGATCTGCCACTTTGTAAGGAGACACAGAACATCTCTCTCTCTCTCTCTCTCTCTCTCTCTCTCTCTCTCTCTCTCTCTCTCTCACACACACACACACACACACACACACACACCCTCCCCAATTTAGAACTTTAGAAGCCAGACCAACCCATTCTAGAGGCAATGGAACCACAATTAGATGAGACAACTGCAGGAGGAGGGGTCTCCCATTTTGACTACATACATACATACATACATATATATATATATATGTGTGTGTGTATGTATGTATGTATATGTAAATACTTACAGTGATCAAGGCACTGTGCCAGGCTAGAAAAGATACAAAACCTCCGTGTTTGATTAGAACTGCTAGGAAAACCAGAAAGCAGATTGGCAGGAATCAAATTTAAACTAATGCTTTATATCACTTCACACAATAAACTCAAAATAGATACTCAAACTGAATGTAAATGCTTATGTTATCCAAAATATATTGGAATGTAAGATGACTTACCTTCCACATTATTGTTTAGGAGAGTGTTCTTACCCAAACAAGGGGCAGTAATAACAAAAGATAAAATAGATCATTTTACTTCATGAAATAAAAACTTTTGTGCTAACAAAAATAATGCAACTAGGATAAGAAGGTAAGCTAATAATTGGGAAAATATATGTCAAATGTCTCTGATAAAGGTCTGAAATCTAATATCTTTAGGGAATTAACAAAAATAAATGAAACCAACAGATATTGTCTGACAAATAATCAACAGATATGAATAAACAGTTTTCATAGCAACAATTAGAAATTATTTATTGCTCCCGTTCACTAATTATAAGAGAAATACAAGTAAAAATAAACTCTGAGGAATCACTTTTACATCCTGTAAAATGGCAAAGACAACAAGAGATGGGAATAGACAATACTGGGACTGCAAAAATGCTATGGAAAGGTAGCTGCTATTAAAAGACAGGTACATGACTGAATTAGGGTAGAACTGTGAATTAGTTCACTCATTCTAAAAGCAACGTAGAAATATGCTTTAAAAGTGACTCCCAGTGGATAAAACACTGGCCCTGGATTCAGGAGGACCTGAGTTCAAATCTGGCCTTAGACACTTGATACTTACTAGTTGTGTGACCCCATGGCAAGTCACTTAACTCTCATTGCCCCCCTCAAAGTGACTGCCACAACTTTTGATCTAGACTACTAAGCCTAAATCTGAAGTAGGTGAAATAGTATAGGATCTAGGGGATCTTTTACCGACATTTGTAGATACCTAAATACAAGCTATAATTGGAGTTTTACCAGAGTCAATATAGAGTAAGAATAATATAAGTCAAGAACTGAATATTAGGGGTCAGCTGCATAGAGAAGTGGATAAAGCACCAGCTGGATTCAGGAGGACCTGAGTTCAAATCCAGCCTCAGACACTTGACACTTACTAGTTGTGTGACTCTGGGCAAGTCACTTAACCCTTATTGCCCCGCAAAAATTATTATTACTACTACTACTACTACTACTAATAATAATAATAAACTGAATGTTCTTTAAAAAAGGGCCATACCCTTGGATCAAGGCCGGTTGGTCCAACTCCAAAGCTTGTTAGTTGGGGTGGTCATAGGTTACTACTGTAATTTAAGGTAATACATAACATCCAGTACTATTCTCCATGTATTTTTGAGTATTCTGACTTCCTACATCAGTGTCAATGAGTCGAGTCTCATTTTTCATTGACAATAGTGTATTTCACTTGAGGAGTCCTCTTCCCTGCTTTTACTTTGCAGTTTCTAATCTTCAGTGGACTAGGAAAACAAACAGTGAAGCTTGCTAACAGTAGAAGATAAGTAACCATTAGTAAAAACTCAGAGAAAGGCTAAGGATTTGGCTTAGGTGCATGAATTGGTTGTGGGGTTTTTTTTCAGGCAGTTATTTTGGATGCTCAGAGGTCTCTTTCATTACTTTCTGGTTCAGGGCTATGTTCCAGAGTTCGGATTGCCAGAAGTCTGGCTTTCATTTTTTTTTTTTAAACCTGGACCTGTCATTTCAATGGTGTATGGAATTTCTGGTAAGGAAACTCCCCTCACAATTCAGATCAGTCCCAGTCAACAAGTATTTGTCAAGGGCTTACTATATACCAGGCACTGTGGTAAGGAGTGAGGATACAACAACAACAACAACAACAGAAAGCAAATAAACAAAAAAGAAAAAAGAAAACCCTGCCCTCAAAGAGCTAATGGGTGACAAAAAAGATATGAATAGAGTAAATGGAGATAATATGAAAGAAGTCATTATAGCAACTAAAGAATGATGATGATGATAAGAATAAGAAAATAAGAATAATGATAGATAGCATTTATATAATGCCTACTATATGCCAGGCATTGTGCTATCTTTTTTTGATACTCAACACAATCCTGGTAGGTAGGTGCTCTTATTATACCTCATTTAACATTTGAGAAAACTGAGGTAAACAGAGGTTGTGACATACCGAAGGTCACACAGTTAGTAAGTATCTAAGGCTGGATTTGAACTCAGGTCTTCCTGACTCTAGGTTTTCAGTGCTCTATCCAATGAGCTACCTACTTGACTAAGAGATGAAGAAAAGCCCCCTGCAGAAGACAAGACTTGAGTTGAGTCTTGAAGGTAGCTAGAGAAACTATGAAAAAGAAATGAAGAATGAGAGCATTCTAGGCAATGGGACAGACTATGCAAAAGCATGGAAAAAAGATGATGGGATATGTTTGAGGAACTTCAAGTAGGCCAGTGTGGCTGGACTGAAACTGTCACGGAGGAGAGTAAGGTATAAGAAGACTAGAAAATGTAGGGAGGGGCTGTATAATAAAGAGTTGTAAATTCTGAAGAGGTAACTTTGTATTTGATCTTGAAATTAAGGAGAGGAATCATTCAGCAGGGAGTGACATGGTTAGTGACCTATGTGTGAGAAAAATTACTTTGTCAACCAAATGGAAGAGGCATTGGTGAGAGGAGAGACTTGAGGCAGTGAGATGGGTTGGAAGGCTTTAGTGTAGGAAAGTGGCAATAAGGGATTGAACTAGGGTTGTGGTTTAGGTGATTAGAGAGTCTTTAAGCTTCAGGCACTAGAATGTTAAGTAACTTCTTCCTCAGGTTTATCAGGGGTGAGACTTGAATCCTGGATTTTCTAACTCGGGGTCCCCACCAGAGCATACTGCTTCTCAGTAGTCCAAATCATTCATAGAGAAATATTCAAATATCCTCAAGACAGATGATTCACCATTTAAAAAATGTAGTTAGCATAGCAATTGAAAAAAGATCATTTTAGTAACAATCTTTTAAGTTAATAAATGTGGTTGGAAAAAGAAAGGTTGGTGAGAAGGTTATCATGACTTACTTAGACAAAGAATCTTAGTAATGTAGGTTAATATAAAGGGAATCATAGAGTTAGAAAAAGTAAGATTGCATAATATAATGCATGTGAGGAAAAACATCAAACCAAAGAAGAGAAGATGGACTCCAGTGCTTTGTGCAAAAAGAGAGAGGTCTTGTACTTATCTCCAACTGGAATTGAAAGGGAACATACCAGGAGAAAAAAAAATGAGTTCCTTTTTCTTCACTATGTTTAGTTTGAGGGAATGGCAAATTATTTAGTGTAAGATGGTTTTGAAATAACAGAATATGTGAGCAGGGCTTGGGGGCAGATCTTAGTATTTTATACTTGCTAGTTTTATGTGTAAGGATGAGGTCACTCTGGAATGGTCTGTATACAAAGAACAAATATTCTAGGTGATCCTTGAAACATTGGAATAGTTCACAAAAGGACATTGTTCTGAAGGAAAAATTAAAGGAATTTTTGGGATAGGCCAGTGTTGTTGATGAATGCTGCATGGAATTTCCTATCAAAAAGATGACCCAGAAACTTTAACCTTTTACATAGCTGACTATATACCAGATATATCACACCTGCTGAATATGTGGGATAGTCAAGAAAAAATATTCTGCTTTATGTATTTAAGATGGATGTCATTGGCCTTACAATCAGAACATGCATAGGTTGTTTGATTTTGTTTTTTTCCAGGAATAGTGATATATTTGCACTAACCAGTCAGTAAGTCAGTAAATATTTATTGAGTGCCTACTATGTGCTAGGGATTGTGCTAAACACTAGGGTTAGAAAGGCAAGAGATAGTAATTGCTCTCAGGGAGTTCACATTCTGATGAGGGAGACAACATGCGAACAACTAAATACCAACAAGCTATATACAAGATGAATTGTGAATCATCCTAGAGGGAAGGCATTAGAATCAAGAACAGTTGGGAAAGGCTTCTTGTTAGAAGACAGAATTTTAGTTGGGATTTGAAGGAAGCCAAGGGAGCCAGAAGGTGGAGATAAAGAGGGAACTCATTCCAGGCATGGGAGATAGCCAGTAAAAATGCCAGGAAGTAGGAGATAGAGTTTCTTGTTGGAGGAATAGGAAGGATGTCAGTGTCACTGACTTGAAGAATACTAGGAGGAGGGTAAGGGATAAGGGGTCTGGAAAATTAGGAGGTGGCCAGATTGTGAAGAGCTCTGAACACCACAGGATTTTATATTTGAACCTGAAGGTATGTAATAAAATAATGGGAGTTAGCAGACACCCAGGGGTCCCACCTGATTGATTTAGTATTGTTTGAATTGGGTGAGAATGAGAAACTAAGTACCTACTTAAGGATGATTGGATGGAGACCACACCTGGCTGGCCCTGAGTGTTCTCAGAGGTGCTGTACTACTGACATCAGCAAGAGACCACTCTCAACCAATCAGCTTGAAGAACCTCCCCTTTGCAGGAGGGAGAGAGGAACTAGGAAGTGGATGCTTGCTCATAGAAGGAGCCTCTTTTTGGTGAGGAATAGGCACCTGGCGAGAGAGGGAGAACAGGAATTCCCTTTGTAATTCTGGACATCGGCTTGGTGGCAGAATTTCATTTGGGCTGCTAGGAAAAGAAAGGTTTCTGTCTCTCTGTCTACACCAAATAGATCCAATCTTTAATAAATCTTTTTGTTTGTTTGTTTTTTGCGGGGCAATGAGGGTTAAGTGACTTGCCCAGGGTCACACAGCTAGTAAATATCAAGTATCTGCGGTCAACTTTGAACTCAGGTCCTCCTGAATCCAAAGTTTTATCCACTGTGCACCTAGCTGCTGCCTAAAAAATCTTTTAAAGCCTAAACTCTTGCTGAATTTATCAGTGATTTTAGCCAACTTCACCCACCCAAGACTGGGGGGAGGGCAGATTAGAACCCACATTTAGATTTTAAACATCACAGTTAACAGGAAGACATTGATGTTTCCAGAGTTGGGAGGTGGCATAGGTTTGACCTGCACTTTGGGGAAAAAAATTTGATAGCTGTTTGAAGGATGGACTAGAGTGCAGAGAGACTTGAGGTAGGGAGACCAACCAGCAGGATACTTCAGGCTGATGGCAGCGTCAGAGAAGAGGGCCTATGGAGAGATGTTACAAAGGTAAAATCAACAGCACTTGGAAAAAAGATCTGAAATGGTGGTGGAAGGGGGAAGACCAAGAAGAGTCAAGGATGACATCTAGATGATGATCCTGTATGATTAGAAGGATGCTGGTATCCTTGACTATTAAAAATACTCAAATTCACTACAAAGGACCTATGAAGGAAGATATTATCTGCATGCAGAGAAAGAACTGATAAATATATGTGTGTGTAGAATGATTTTACACACACACACACACACACACACACACACACATTTGTGTCTAATGGGAGTCATCCCTACAGTGGGGGTGGGGGGGAGGGAAGAAAAAAAGGGAAAAAAAAACTACATGATATATTTATTATATATTTTAAAGGAATAGCAAGTTGTATACAATAGATTCATAGTTTCATGCACAATTATCTTTTTTTAAATTCTACTATGTTATAAAAATGCTTATTTTATTTCTTAAATTCAAAATAAATAAAATAGTAGCAGAGAAATTAGGAAGAGCAGAGCATTTCAGGCAAAAATGATGAGTTCAGTTTCTTCATTTTGAGTTTTATATATCTATAGAACATCCAGCTTGAGGTATCCAATAGGCAGTTAGAAATTCAAGACTGGAATTCAGCAGAGAGGTTAGGGATGGATAAATAGATTTGAAAATCATCAACATAGAGATGGGATTTGAATCCATGAAAGTTAATGAGCTCACTAAGCTAAATAATATACAGGGAGAAAAGAAAAGAGACTAGCACAGAACTCTTTGAGACAACCACAGAAGGTGAAGATAATCTTGATGAAAATCCAGCAAAGGAGACAGGAAAGGAATAGTTATGTAGGAGATAAATGACATCTTCTTGTTGCTGAAATGACATATTTACAAGAGGGCTAAGATAAAGATTATCAACGTGTGGGAAATTTAAATCAATTCCTTATTATAGAAGTGTAAGGGGGGCAGCTGGGTGGCACAGTGGATAAAGCACCAGCCCTGGCTTCAGGAGGACCTGAGTTCAAATCCGGCCTCAGACACTTAACACTTACTAGCTGTGTGACCCTGGGCAAGTCACTTAACCCTCACTGCCCCACAAAAAAAAAAAAAAGAAGTGTAAGAAGGGTTTCTCAGGTGAATTCTTGATTAATTTGAAGAGATAAATATAATAAAATCACAGGGTATGAGTCTAGTCAGGAAATTACCTGCCCATGGAGAGTATGGTTTGCCCACTACCATCTTGTTTAGAAAACACTGGATCATTCCTATTTGATTTTCAGTGACTGGGCCTGCCTAGAAGATGGTTGGCTGGCTGAGAACTAGCAGGACAGATTTTTGTTGGAGGAGCTGGCTCTTGCCATAGTTTATAAGTGAGTTGAGAGACCATCTTAGCCCTTTTGTCTTTTTCCTGTTCAGAAAACAATCTAACAAGTAAAAGAAAGGATCTGAATTCTTTGCAGGTTTTCCTGTATATCTGCATAGTCTCCCAGTCTTCTCACCCCCTCCCAGTGACTGTCTTAGGGCAAAAGCACATCCTCCAAATTCTAGCCGAAACTAAAGCTCTGTTGAGTGGGCTTTCCCATTTCAAAAGATGAAAGAAGTCACGGAATTAACTGAGTTTTTGTAAAAACATATGGTAAAACTAGGAAGGTATTTACTCCTGAAAGGGTAAGTCAGTTACAACGTCCCTGGAACCTGAACTTCTGTGTAAAGAAGAAGAGTATTTTTTAAAACTTCCTAAGTAGTGTGATCCAAGAATCTATTCTATACATGTAACCACTGAGAAAGAAAGATCACCCATATGGCCCCCATGGCTGGAGGAGCAGTAAAGAGAACTTGTGATTTTGGAAATCCAATGACATAGTTCTGGGCACACCCAACTATTTGAGTGAATAATTCAGATGATATAGCTCCAATGGGAAGCAGTATTGTTTGTTTAACAGCTCCAAAACACGATTACTTCCTGGGCAGAGTCTATTTGAGTGCTTGATGGGTTTTCTATATATGTTAATGAGATTTCCTCAGCAGGTAGATGGTGCAGTGGATAGAGCACTGCATCTTAAGTCAGGAAGACCTGAGTTCAAATTAGGCCTTAGACACTAACCAGTTGTATGACCCTGGGCAAGTCATTCAACCTATTTGCCACAGTTTCCTCAATTGTAAAATAGGAAGAATAACAGTACTTTCCTTGCTGGGATGTTGTGAGAATCAAATTAGATAATATTTGTAAAACATAGAATCTTATACTAGAAAGTTCTGTAGAAAGGTTCATTCTATTTCCTTCCCTTTTTCTAAGTCCTTTGGGAGGGGAGCTGGTCTTCATTTTCAGTAAGCTAATATAAAATCTGCCTCATCATCAGTTTGCATTTATTGCCTTAAGTTCTTTTATGGAAACTAAATATCTTGTTACCCATATTTGGGGAAAATAGACATGAGCTATGCCTAAGCTATGTGTGTAGATTTGGGGATGTGGCACTAGAGTACACTCTAGGATAGAGGTCAACAAGTCAAAAAGAAAAAAAAAGCTGAATCTTCTTACATCAATTCATAGGATCCAACCCAATCCATATGAGCCCAAATGCTTTGGAGGGTCTTAGGCAACAGCTAGTGAAAAAAAATCCTCTAATACCTTGCTTCTTAAACTGTGGGGTCATGACTCCATATGGAGTTGTATAACTGAATGTGGGGGGTGCAAAAATTTTGGCAATAGTAAATGGTTATATACATACATACACACACACACATATCTATTTTCATATACCTATATACCTAGGGTTGCATAAAAATTTCTTGGGAGAAAAGGGGTAATAGGTGGAAAAAGTTTAAGAAGCCCTGTTTTAATATACACACAAACCTCATAGCACAAAGTGCCCAGGATAACTTTGGGGAGGAAAAGTTATATATTTTAATGGAAATAGCAATGAATTTCAAAATGGAAAACCTGAGTTTATGTACTGGTTCTGTTACTTATTACTTTTATGATATTGAATAGTTCTCTTAATGTCCCTGAGCCTGAGTTTCTACAGGTCTGACCTTGTTACCCTCATACTCAATAAACTCCCAGTGGCTCCTTATCACCTTCACAATCAAATACACGATGTTCTCTTTGACATTCAAAGCCCTTCAAAACTTAGCTCCCTCCTACCTTTCCAGTCTTCTTACACCTTATTCCCCACCGTGTGCTCTGATTCAGTGACAATGGTTTCCTGGCTGTTCCATGAGCAAGACGCTCCATCTCTTGGCTCCAGGTATTTTCTCTGGCTGGTCCTCCATTCTAGGAATGATTTCCCCTCTCATCTTTCCTTCCTGGCTTCCTTCTAAACTAAACTAAAGTCCCACCTTCTATAGGAATCCTTTCCCAATGCCTCTTCCCTCCATTCATTATTTCCTACTTATCCTATTTAACTTGTTTGAACATATTTCTATTCTCATTGACTCACTTAGTGGACCGTGCCTTGAGAGCAGGCACTTTCTCTTTCTTTGCATCTTCAGTGCTTAGTTCAGTCCCTGGCACTGATGGGTGCTTAATACATGCTTATGGACTGACTTTCTTCATCTAGACATTTAATGGTTTGGACTAGATGACCCATAACATCCCTCACAGCTCCAATTCCTAGATTCATTGATTCACTGATTTTTGTCTTATTTGTTCCAGCTGGACAACCTAAGAAAATTTCTGAGTCATGCTCATAAACTCATTTCCCATTAATTAATATCCACCTCAAAAGATTACAGAAAAGTTTTATCAAAAGGAGAAAACAAAAGAAAAACCCCTTGGATCAGTAACCATTAGTACGGAGGTCTATATAAATCTCCTGAATTTTTATAGTCTCAAATATCAATGCAATTTGACTAAGGGTACTTCAAAATGCTATCTCCACCTTCTACTCTCTGCTCGTCACAAAAACCAGGAAGTACTTTGCCTTTTTTAATCCTCCATTCTGTCTTTGTTCTGGCATTGATTCCATCACCAAAACCCCATCAGGTAGGCATTAATAAGCTGATAGTTGTCATAAATATCATGACCACAAATGTCATCAATCTCCAATTACTGAGCCTCTCTGTACTTATCTAGGTTAGTCCCCTGACATCAAATGCTGGATACTGCTTGTACTAGTCTTCTTTGTGACTCCTAATTCCACAAATGGTGTTAATAGTCACATGGTTTTTCAATACCTGCCAGAGAGTGAGCATTTAATAGATTTTTTTTGTGGATTGATCAGACTATTTACAAACATTATATAATATACCTCTTCACCCTTGCAACCATCCCATCTCCTTTTCTAACTAGAGAGTGAACACCAAGCCTGTATTAGCAGAGAAGGCTGGGATTTGGGATGATTAGGATATATGTTTGTAAGAAAATTAGAACAGAGGGGGCAGCTAGGTGGCACAGTGGATAAAGCTCTGGCCCTAGATTCAGAAGGACCTGAGTTCAAATCTGACCTCAGACACTTGACACTTACTAGTTGTGTGACCCTGGGCAAGTCACTTAACCCCCAACGCCCCGCAAAAAGAAAGAAAGAAAGAAAGAAAGAAAGAAAGAAAGAAAGAAAGAAAAAGAAAAGAAAATTAGAACAGAGAATTTCCCAGAGCATGTGATACAGATTAGAGGATGTACAAACTACTGGGGGAGCTGATTAACAGAGAGACCAAGTGGTTGTCAGAACATACTGAGGCTCTTTCTCATCTAGGAGTATATCAATTGGTTCTAATTCCCTCCATTTTCCTTTAATGAAACTTTTTTTGTTGTTTTTTTGGGTGAGGCAATTGGGGTTAAGTGATTCGCCCAGGGTCACACAGCTAGTAAGATGCTAGATTTGAACTCAGGTCCTCCTGATTCCAGGGCTGGTGCTCTATCCACTGCACCAACTAGCTTTCCCTTAATGAAACTTTAATAGTGCAATAGTGAACCCTATGGGAATGAGCCAAATCTGTTGGCATACAGTAAATGCTTGTGCAACTGAACAAGAAGCAAAACCTATGCCAAGATCAGAGCTAACAGCTTCATTAGTAATAAAATTATGGTAATAACTAGTATTTCTATAACAATTCAAAATTTGCAAAATGCTATATATGCATATATATGTATACATTTATATGTGTGTTCATATATCTATATCTACATTATCTCATTTATTCCTTCCAACAACCGCAAGAAGAAGGTTCTACTCTTGTTTCCATTTTACAATGGAGGCAGAAAGAGGTTAAATGATTAGTCCAAAGAGTCTAGATGAAGAAACTTAGTCCATAAACACATATTAAGCACCTATTAGTGCCAGGGACTGAACTAAGCACTGAAGATACAAAGAAAGACAAGAGAAAGTCCCTACTCTCAAGGAATTCACAGCTAAGTGTCTGAGGCCAGATTTGAGCTTGAGTCTTCCTAACTCCAGCTACATTCCTCAAACCAGTAAGGAGCAGAGTAGAGATCAATGAGGAAGAGTAGCTGTGTGGTAGAATCCCTCCAGTATCTATCTCACCTGGATTGGGACACTGAGTATCTGATGCCTCACTCACCCCTAAAGCAGTAAGAAGGGGTTGTTTTCAATCTGAGCATCCACACAGTATTTCATGGGTTTTGAATTGCTTGCTGAAAGGGGTATGAGAACCAGTCTGAGGAGAATTATACAGACTGGATACTTAAGGTGCATTAACATATTTTAAAAAGTCATTTCTACTGTTTTAAGATTAAAGAGCTTCATGGAATTATGACTTTGTGAATAATCTCAAATTAAATGTAGCAGGGATAAAGGCACCCCCCTCCAAAGAGAAAAAGACCTATTTGTACAAAAATATTTGTAGCAGCTCTTTTTGTGGTGGCTAAGAATTGGAAATCAAAGGGAATGCCCATCAATTGGGGAATGGCTAAATGAGCTGTGGTATATGATCGTGATGGAATATTATTGTACTATAAGGAATGACAAGGGGCAGCTAGGTGGCACAGTGGATAGAGCACCAGCCCTGGATTCAGAAGGACCTGAGTTCAAATCCGGCCTCAGACACTTAACAATTATTAGCTGTGTGACCCTGGGCAAGTCACTTAACCCCAATTGCCTCACCAAAAAAAAAAGAAAGAAAGAAAGAAAGAGAAAGGAAGGAAGGAAGGAAGGAAGGAAGGAAGGAAGGAAGGAAGGAAGGAAGGAAGGAAGGAAGGAAGGAAGGAAGGAAGGAAGGAAGGAAGGAAGAAAGGAAGAAAGAAATGACAAGCAGGATGATTTCAGAAAAACCAGGAAAGACTTACATGAACTGATGCAGAGTGAAGTAAACAGAACCAGGAGAACTTATGCACAGTAACAGCAACATTGTTTGATGAACTGTGAATGGCTTACCTATTCTCAGCAATACAATCATCCAATACAATCCCAAAGCACTAATGATGAAACATATTATCTGCCTCCAGAGGAAGAACTGATATTGATTAAACACAGACTAAAGCATACTATTTTTACTTCTTTCTTTCATTTTTCCTTTTATTCTAGTCTTCTTTTGCACAATGACTAATATGGTAATGTATTACATAATTGCACATGTATAACCTATATCTGATTGCTTACTGCCTTGGGGGGGTGGGTAGGAAGGGATGGAGGGATAGAATTTGGAACTCAAAACTAAATAAAAATGTTTATTGAAAAAAAGAAAAGAAACATAGCAGGGATGGTACAAAGGGAAATTTGGTAGGCTACACAGAGCCAAGAATGTGAGTTAATAAATCTATACCACACTATAACTACACTAAGGAATAGGGGACAAAACCTTTGAGGGTGAGCCAAAGGGGTGAATAATAATAGCTACAATATTCTGAGAGATGCCCTGGGAGCTATGGAACTTGTTACTGAATAGAATCAGGCACTGTCCACAATCTATCCTGTCCTACTCCTTTTTGTACATAAGTCAACAAGCTAAATACCTAATATGTGCCAGGTTCTTTGCTAAATGTTTGGAAATCCAAAGAAAGGAAAGGACAGTTCCAGCTCTCAAGGGGGTAGACAGTATGATGAGGGAGATCAGTATGATGAGGGAGATAACATGCAAAAAACTATGTGCAAATGTAGAGATACACAGGATAAATCAGAGATAACTAATCTCTGAGGGAAGGCTCTAAGATTAAGGACTAGGAAAAGCTACTTGAAAGTGGATCTTTAGCTGAGATCTGAAGAAAGCTAGGGAAGCTAGGAAGAATAAATGAGGTGTTTGAGCATATTAAGCGTGGAGGACAGGGAGTGAAAGTGCAGAGTTGGGAGATGAAGCATCTTGCTCAAGGAACAGAACATAGACCAGTGTTATTGGATCAAGGCGTAGGTGGAGGGTGATAAGGTGCAAAAAGACTGGAAAGGCAGGGTGGTGGCAAGTTATGAAGGGCTTTAGAAGCCAACTAGAAGATTTTCTATTTGATCCTGGAGATAATACAGAACCACTGGAGTTTACTTACTGGGGAGAAAGGGACAGAGGGAAGTGTGTGACATGGTAAGATCTGCTTTTTAGGAATATCAGCTGGACAGCAAAGTGAAGGATGAAATCGAATGGGAAGATATTTGAAGAAGGGAGATAAACCATGACATTGGCGTCCATTAGAATGCAGGCTCATTGAGAGAAGGGACTGATTTTTTGCCTTTCTTTGTATCTCCAGCACTTCCACAGTGCCTGGAAGGCTTAATAAAATGCTTGTCAACTTGAATTGCTGTACAATGGCATAATTAATTGAACAATCAAATCTAATATGTGGGAAGCTGAATAGTATAGAGGATAGAGAGCCAAGAATCAGACATGAAACCTTGGCTTAGAATCCTGCTCTGACATCTATGGGCTTTGTAATCCTGGGCAATCACTTTACCTTCCCAGGGCCCAAGAAATATCCTAAGACAAGAAGTTGCAGAGTAAGAACTGATCTTAGTTGGTAGAGGAGGCTTCAAACTTCATGGGGCGTTCCCTGCACCAATTAAATCATAGGTTCAGACCAAAATAAAATGACTTAATATGTAATCCCCCAAACAAATTGACACACTACTGAAGGAAGTGAAACAGATTCTTCTTGACATTCTTATAGTAAATACAATTTTAAAAAATTTATAAAGAAGTGATAGCTAATTGGAAGAAAGGCTCACAGATTCTTCCCTGAGAAATAAATAAAGGAGTTAGGGAAGAGGTCAACTAGGTGACGCAGTGGATAAAGCACCGGCCTTGGATTCAGGAGGACCTGAGTTCAAATCTGGATTCAGACACTTGACACTCACTAGCTGTATGATCTCAGGCAAGTCACTTAACCCCCATTGCCCTGCAAAAAAAAGGAATTAGGGAAGTTGCTTTCATCTGGCACCCCAAGCCAATAAGGAATCACACTTCATGGAACATTTGGTGATGATGAACATAAAGAAACCCACCAACATGTAGATAATTACTATTATTGAACCAACATCTTTTGCAAAGAATGACTGAGTAGAGAAATTTTAAAAAGAACTTAACAAGGTCTACTAAACTCAACTTATCTTCACTTTATATTTGGTGATTTCAGTAAAAAGGTAGACACATTAGATATTGGGAAATATGTTTTAACCCCCCAAAATGAAAGAGGCCAAAGTTTAAGGACTATGGAGAAAGCGACACTTGTATTTTTCAGTACTTTTTTTTTTCTTTCGCAGGGCAATGAGGGTTAAGTGACTTGCCCAGGGTCACACAGCTAGTAAGTATCAAGTGTCTGAGGCTGGAACCGAACCCAGGTCCTCCTGAATCCAGGGCCAGCGCTTTATCCACTGCACCATCTAGCTGCCCCCTTAGTACTTCTTTAAGAAAGGAATCAGAAGATGAAAGATAAGCTATCAATAATGCCCCCCAAATGGAATTTATATTAAAAATACAGAAAATAATGATGAAAAGAAAAGTTATTTCAACTGTCTTTATAAGATGAAATTATCCTTTGAAGCTACCTCCCCCCACCAAAGGGATATTACAAAATAATGAAAAAAAACTGTTGTACATAGTATTGGGGGGGGTCACCAAAAATATGTCAACAATACAGACAGCTTGATGGAATATTGGCTAGGGTACTTAACCTACAGTCAGGAAGATTTGAGTTCAAAACTGGCTTTAGACATTTATTAGCTGTGGGAGCCTCTTTCAGCTTGTTTCCTCATCTGTAAAATGGGGGTAATAATAGCATTTACCTCCCAGGGTTGTTGTCAGGATAAAATGAGATACATTTCTAAAATTTATAAAAAAAATTTAAAGTACTACGGAAAAGCTAATTATTATCACTGAACTATATTACTATGGAAAATGAACAGGAAGGTTTTCACAGATGATTTTCTATAACACATCATAAATTTACAGGGATAATCATATAACAGAGAGAAGTATAAAGAACATAAGGTCTCTCTGTGTCTATTTTTTATTGATTACCAGCCCTACCCCATTCCAGAAATTGATTTGTCAGGAAAAAAAAAGCAAGTAACATGTCTCCTACATATGAACCAATCATACAAAACTCCCTGAGAGATACAGCCCTAAAGATAGCTTTGTCAAGTGATAGGCTAAGTACCAACATGAAGCAAGGTATAAAACAGAGAGCCATATGATCTCCAAAGATATTTGCCAGATTGTCCATGGCAATGTCCAAATAAAAGGATTCCCTGTTGACAGAGAGGTTATCCACATGGTCCTATTTGTACACGATAATGTGCTGATTATATCAAGCCTTGGAATATGATAGTGCTTCTTCAAAAAATTTCATGGGTCCTCAAAAAAGACTGATCTAGTCACATATGCTGGCCAAACAAAGTGGATTGACAAGGCATGCTGTTTGGAGGAAGGCAGGTGGAAATGGAGATAACCTATCTGTATGTGTATTTTTAGATGGGAACTGCAGATATACAGTAAGCAAATAAGCAAATCATAATCAAATTAATGAGGAGGATCAGTCTAAAATACATGGGGGAAAGTGTGCTGTATTTTCACTGATTCCAAGGTGTTTATTGCTGTAAAATCACATCTTTTTAGCACCAGTATTATCAATGGCCACAAACTGAAATGCCACAGTTTCAAAGGACTGGATTTCGTCTCTGGTGCCCCAATTCAAACAATATTAATTCATCTCTCCTCCCCTTTTCACTCTTTCCCTCCTTTGGGTAGCTTAAACAATTAGCCTGGTGCATAAGCTATCCTCATAAAGGCAAAATGAGCTAATTAGACAAGATCATCACCATGGCCTTCTCCCTCTACACATCTAAGATTCTATTCTGCCTAATTTTTTCAATTTCACAGTCATTCCTCATTCTAGGCCTAGGATATTTTTTATCCTCATTCATGAGATCCATCTATTAATGTTTTTATTTTGTTATCTTAATGACCATCAGAAAAAGTGAATGCTTCCTTCTTTGTCTTTCTACTTCTTTGATTAAATGACCTTCATATGCAACATCCCATTATAACACATAATTTAGCTCTCTCCCTGCCTCATTTTCTTCCCTCCTCAATAATATTTTTATTTACTCTCCCTGAGTTTTACTAAAAATTCTATTTTCCATTTCCTTAATCCCTCAAAGAAAAAAGTGAAACTTCTAAAAGGCCCTACATCTTACTTCATAATTTAATGCCTTGGTGTTTTCATGCTATATGGACATGTTTACCTTTCTTGTTTCTTTTTTTATGAACTGCATATCAAATTTCTAGATCTTCTTTGATTTCTTCAGTAAAAACCACTCAAATGCTCTTCTCTTCCTAAGAATTACTCTCCCACCTTGGTTGTTAAGTTCATTTTTATGGTGATCATTTTTTATTTGGGTTACAAAGCAATTTCCTATATTTTTCAGAATGTCATACTCACACATTTATTTTATTTAATATTTTAAACAAATAGTTTCATGAAATTAAGAATGATTTATTTGAAAGGTTAAAAGATCTTTCCCTGGCTGTTTGCAACACTTTTTCTTTAATTATTTCTTTAAAGTACATTTCTGTGTGAATTGAATTTATAGTTCCTCTCTGCAAACATTCCATTGCTGTTCAGTCATGTTCAACTCTTTGTGATCCCATTTGAGTTTTTCTTGGCAAAGATACTGTAGTAGTTTGCCATTTCCTTCTTTAGCTCATGTTACAGATAAGGAGACTGAGGCAAATAGGGTTAAGTGACTTGCTCAGGGTCACACAGCTAGTAAATGTCTGAGGCTGGGTTTGAACTCAGGAAAATGAGTCTTTCTAACTCTGGGCATGGTACTGTGCCTTGGCACTGGGCCACTTAGCTGTCCCATCATATATAATAACACATATTTATATGACTCTTTCCTCAAAATAGCCTTAAATATAAATGGTATCATCATCCCCATTTTACAGATGAAGAAACTGAGTCAGTAAATATTTATTAAGTGCCTATTATGTGCCAATCAATGTGGCACTCTATTCACTGTGCTACTTAGGAAGCATTCTGTAGATTAGGATAATTCATACTTTGCCTACTATTTTTAATATCCTAGGTAATTGTCTTGTTTTTTTGTTTTTGTTTGTTTTTAGTGGGGCAGTGAGGGTTAAGTGACTTGCCCTGGGTCATACAGCTAGTAAGTGTCAAGTGTCTGAGGTCAGATTTGAACTCAGGTTCTTCTGAATCCAGGGCCAGAGCTTGATCCATTGTGCCACCTAGCTGCCCCCTCTAGGTAATTTCCTTATATGATTTCATGAAATATGACATTCAGATTTTTGGTTTTTTTTTTTGTTCTTCTAGGAGACCAATAATTCCTTGATTGGCTTGTCATTTTCTGCCTTGATTTTCAATTACTTTGACTTATAGGGATCTCAACTGTTGTTCTGATTCTGTTCTCTATAATTTTGTTAAAATATTGATTCTTTCAAGTCCAGCACTTAGCACAGTGCCTAGCATATAATAGGTATTTCATAAATGCTTGTTGACTGACTGCATTTTTGAATCGCTTTTTTGATCACTTTTTCAGAGGGTCATATGCTTTAATGAAATTTCCTACTATTTGTTCAACAGCTGATGCTCTCATTTATCTTTGCAAATTCTTCCATGAGAGTTCTATTGTCTGTCCTAATTTCTTTCCTTATTTTTCCTGCAATCCTTTATTGAGGTAATAAATCACTCTGGAAATTCTTATGGTTGCTATATGATTATTTTTTTTGGGGGGGATGGGAAGGTCTAGTTGTTGCTGCTATGACATCACTTTTTTGAGAATTTCTTCTTGCTTTCTTTTATCCCATAAATTTTTCTATTGTACTGAGGTCTATTTTGTTGTTATTTACTCACTATCTCAGTCTCTCTGCGGGTTTTTCTGTGAGGATTTCTCTATAATGAATTAGTTCCTTTCTCTTATTTTTGGTTGTCCTTTTAACATTATTTGGCACATTTTTTCTCTGTTATGAATTGATGACAAGGAGCATTGGCACAACAGTAATCATTCAGCCAAATTTCTGGAAGTCAGAGCATTCTCAAAAAAAGATCCTGTAGAAATAAGAGTGTTAGACATATGAGCTGACCATTTTTGATGTCACCTCTATCTCATCTCACCTTTTAAAAAATAATGATGTCATAATGTGGTCTTTTCCATTGTTCTGGAATTTTCTTCCCTTTGAGATATTTTGCAAATGATTCTGCATTCTTCTCAACTTTACCTTAATTTAAAACATTTATTTATTCTTTGATTATATGCATATTTTAATTGATTTGTTTAATTTTTTTAAACCTTTACTATAACTGTTTATCATTTTACTTCCCAAAGGTAGTTAGTTCTGAAATGCTTTTGATGTCAGTAACCAGTTATTTCTTACCTATTAAGATCTAGTTAATTTCATTTACTTTTAGATGTCGTTCAATGCTCATCATATCCAATGCCTTCCATTCCTTTCCTTGAAGAAAGTGGAGAGACTGTTGAATAGTCTACAAGCCTTTATGATTATGATATTTCATTGACATTTTCAAAACTCTTTTATCCAAAGTACTTTTTACCATTTCCTTGAGTCTATCTACACAGTGAAATGAGCAAGTCCAAGACATGTTTACTTGGTTAGGAAGACCTTGTTTAATTGTTCATAAAATTCTACTCCTTTATCTTCAAAACAAAAGCTGGTGGAAAAACTACAATTATTTTTGTGATAGTCTTTTCCTATTACTTCAAAGTGAGATAACCAAGTGTTACTGCTTTTTCTCTAGTAAATGAAATGAAATAAACTCTACCAACAAATTATTTGCTTCTCCAAAAATAACCTGTTAGCTGTTTTTAAACTTTTTATTTAGCAGAAATTTTTAATGCCTTAATGACTTCTGCGTTGTTTGATAGGATTATTTAAATTTAGTAGTTTTTGTCATTGGGCAAAAAACTCACATTAAGAATATCAACGAGAAATTGTGTGTGTATATTATTTTTTAAATACTCTGTAACTCTTAGCAACTTCGTTCTTTTCTAATGTTTTACTCCTTGCAATTCAAATATATAACAGTGCCATGTAGGACTGTAGGACACCTATGGGCTTGCCTTCTTTCTGATGAACTTTCCTATACTTATGCAGTCTGGTCCTTGGACAACAGATTACATTGTCTGCAGACAGAACCATATTTAAAGCCTTTCTATCTTGGAAGAATCTACAGGCTTTGTGCTCTATTGGCACAGTCTTTGAGGACTCAGAATGACCTCTACATTACAATGGTATATAGGATTAGAATTCTTCAGTCCTATTTGCCTTATATTAATAGAAATAAAGGATATAGAACAAGATGTTATTAGTAGGGTCAAACTCAAATGGAAAATAAAAATCCATCAATTCCTGTCCATCCTGTGCTATTCCCCTAATTTCTCTACATGAAATCTATCCATCTTGCCAGGGACCTTGCCTAGATTTCTCTTGATATCATAAAGAATATCTTTTCGACACACTAGCTGTCTATTGATTATCCTTTATTCTCCTTACATGACTAGTCCATCTTTTTTCAACCGTAAATTTCATTGATATCCTCCTTCTTCACAATTCTGTAGTACCTTCTACTTCATATATTTTTTAAGGCAGCTAGGTGGCCCAGCTATGCTGGGTCTAGAATCAGGAAGACCTGAGTTTAAATCCAACCTTGAACACTTAAGTTGTGTGACCCTGGGCACTTTGTTTAACCTCTGTTTACTTCAGTTTCCTCATCTATACAATGGGGATAATCATCATGCCTACTTCCCAGGGTTGTTGGGGGGGATTAAATAATATTTGTAAAGCACTGAGTACAGTGCCTGGCACATGTTAGGTACTACATAAGTGCTAGTTATTCTTCTTCTTATGATTACTATTATCTATCTGCATTATGTAGCTGTCTATTAATAATCTTTTTTCCATCGTCATTTTTTGTGACTGCTCATGTTTGCAAATCACATTGTATGGATTGAATCAAAGCCTGGAATCTCCTAGATGACATTCCTAATCATTCTAGAGAGTATCACCTAGTTATCTACTTAGGAAAACCAAGTACATAAAGAATATCTATTGCCCAGACTATGGCATGCATTTCAGTGAACAACCTATAGAACTTTTCCATCAGTATTTCTATTTTGGGAAGATACTACAAATGGACAAAGAATCAGACTAAGAGTTGGGCAAGAAGAGAAGAGAAGCAGGACTGTCTTTGAAAAATTTAACAGTTATTTTAATGACCATGAATATTTCCCTGAAGCAAAATCCCATCTTTTAAATATGTATATTCTAGTGCTGTATGTCTGTGAATCATGGAAGATGACAGTTGCCAAATAATTGAAAACAAGGATCATGCCAAGTACCACCTTATCATACAATAAGTCAGTTCAATTCAATAAACATTTATTGTTTCTTCAATACTTAAAGCATTGTATAAGAATCCAAAGAAAAAGACCAATGAAGAAAATAATAATCAGGCAAGATTTTAAACAAAGGGAGGATCTTGAGTGAGCTTTGAAGGATGGATCCTGTTTTCATAGGCAGAGGGTCTTTCCTGGAAAGGAAAAGAACATCCTAGAGAATAGGCTTGATGGCATATTTGTATTCCCCTGATGAGATTGATTTGACTAGAACAGAAAATTCACATTGAAAAATAATGGTGGGGGGGGCAGCTAGGTGGCACAGTGGATAAAGCACTGGCCTTGGATTCAGGAGGACCTGAGTTCAAATCCAGCTTCAAACACTTGACACTTACTAGCTGTGTGACCCTGGAGAGTCACTTAACCTCAATTGCCTCACCAAAAAAAAAAAAAAGAAAAAAGAAAAAATAATGGGAAATAAAGTTGGCTAGTCAGGACAAAATTTTGGAGGTTCTTGAAAGCAAGAGATTCATGGGCTTCCTATATCATGGTATCTCAGTGAACTTAATAGCTTAAACAGAATTTTTAAAAGTTAGGCCATTTCATTTTGACCCAGTATTCTCTCATCCATTAAGGACAAAATGTTGGAGGTACTTAAAGGCAAGAAATACATAGACTTCCTATTACATGATATCTTAGTGAATTTAATGGCTAAAACACAATTTTAAAAAGTCAGGCCATCTCATTTTGACCCAGTACTCTAGGAAGTACTAAAATATCATTCCCTTTCTCATCCCTCATAAAGCACCTGTTAATAACAAACAGCCAATTTACTTGCCAATTACTGCTGTGGCTGATTCTTTATTTTGGCCATGTGGAAGCTCATGATCAACTTAATTTTATGCATGCCTCAACAGAATCTGGGAGTTTTGAGTATGTGTTTAAACATCTCTTTATTATTTTAATCTGTCTCATGGATCCTTTGGAGTTTAGAGAACAGGGTCTTAAGACTGTATCTTTAAAAACAGAATTAGGGCAGCAGCCATAAGTGTGAATTCTAATACTAATAGCTAGAAATATATGACTTTCTAGCACTAGCTGATAGTTGTAGGAATTACAGATAACAACAATTGTGTGCCTTGAGTTGTTATCAATAACCTGGAAGAATGACCGTTGGTTTCTAAGTCTCCTCAAACTCTTCAAGTCCAAGTCCATATTTCACTCTTCTGTCACTAAGGCTGACCCAGAGTCGACTTCTGCACGCTGTCATCTTCTTCCTCTCATAACATACCAGTGGAGAACTGTTACAGGTCAGCTGAATGATGCCATTACTATTAACTTGTTGAATAAGAAGGAGCTCAGTGACTGCTTACCTGAGCCTTCTGCCTAGCATTTCAAGTTCTTAGCTAGAATACCCTTAAGGAGCTTGGAAGTTTCTCTCCTTAGGACTGCAGGAGGGGACAGCCTGCGCAAAACCAATCAGCCCCCATACGTCAAGCAGTGTTTGTATATGTTTCAGCGTATCCAGGCAAAGTCTTTTAACTTTCCATCCTACGGGCTGGAGCTGTACTTTCCTGAATGGCAGCCAGGAAAGATTTTGTAGATTTGGCAGGAAGACTGTGGGAAGCCTGGTGCAAGACCAGCCTGAGAGCTGGAGCAGGCTCTTTCTACAAAGGACAGACCATCGAAACACCTCCCTTTGTTTCACCCTACAAGGGAACATAACTGGAGCCCCAAGATCACAATCAGGACCTATTGTATAAACTTGGGGTTTCCATGACCAAGTTGCATTGTTTGGCACCAAGTGCCTTATTATTTTTCAGCTGGAAAACTAATTAGAAAGGATTCTTTTTTTATCTGGGTGTTAATACTACAGCTCAGGCCCATTTTTTGGCCCTTGGCCACATCGTTGTAGTCCCTAGGGCAATGCCTGACAAATTAAGATAAAACCGTTACTTAATGTTTTCCTACTAAGAGAAAACAAAAACTGTTTCCTGCCCTTATTAATTGGATGAAGTCAATTTCCAGGTTTTAAAAAAAGGAGGGGGGGAGACATCATCTGGGTGTCAACCCACAATTCTTATCTTTCTCTCTACTGGTTCCTTTGCAGGAATGTGAAGAGGAGGAAAGGTTGCCAGGTTTGACCCCAGGCTTTAGGTGTCTTGGGAAAAGCCCTCATGGTACACAGACACATTTGGCAGATATGTTGTCTTTTGCTACCATAGTCTACCCTCTGGCCTCAAAACCATCATTGTGAGTAGATTTACCTGGGAATGGGAGGAGGGTGCAGGGGGTGGGGGGTTAGAAAATGGGAGAAGATCTCACCCTTGAAAAGTCGATTAGTCATAGCAGTCCGAAGGGCACTGCCCAGTTTGAGAAGAATAAACAGAGCCAAATTTCCTCTGTTTTGAAAATAGGTTAAAAGGAAATTCACACTCTGCTGATGTAGTTTGTGATTAGGATAATTTGTATCTTGCCTGCTGGCTCAGGACCTCAGTGTGAACATGTAGCAGAAGAAAAAGACAAGGGGACAGCCCATAGTGCTGGTGGTGAGGTTTCCATCCTTTAAATTTTTCCTTATGATAAACAGCCTTTACCATGGCAACTCACGCTGATGCCACAAATAAAAGGAATGTGAGGCCTCCAGTGAGCGGGTCACAACTTCGGAAAATATCCAGGATGATGCAGAATATTTAGACGGGAAGTGGTAAGCAAACATAAAAAGGAAAGAGCAGCAACATCCATCTTTGCTGTTTAAAGTCTGCAGCAACAAAGACACAAAAACAGAATTTGGGTGTGTTTCTAGCAGGGGCTTTGTCTTGGGTACTTGGGTATGAAGGGTGCATCTCCTGGGGCTAGAGACAGACCAAGAAAGGGCCTACTGTTTCCCTTCCAGGCTCTCTTTGTAAATTGTGGGTGGTGGCTGGTTTGGGGTTTGGGCTTTTTAAAAAAATATAATCTATGTAAAAGACTACCAGGCCATTTTGTATACTTTCCCCCACTATAACAACAAAATCTATTCTGGAGCAAAAATCATTGAACAAGGATGCTGTGTTCCCAATGTACTCTAGCTTGATTATGCAAACTTTGCTGGTTGTTGCTATGTTTGGTAGTAAGATTTTTTAAAAAGTCATCTGTTTAACCCTGGGAAAAGCCTTAATGAAGGCATTTTTCACTCAGTGATGGAAGACTGGCCTACATTTGCTTAGTTTCTAAGACCTTATTCCCTCCACCCACCCCTGACTGAAAGATGGAAGACTTTCTGACCTCCCACAGGAGTACCAATCTTGGTCACTGCTAGCATCGCCATATGAAAGTGATCTAGGAGAGTCTAGTAGGAACACAGGGGGCGCCATTGTGCCTAGGAGGCTAGCAATAGTAGTAGCATTGAATACACCTAAATCCCAACAAGACAATAAGGACAAAGAATCATGGGAATTAAATAACCAATAACCAGACTAGTCACCTACACTGTGCATGGTATGTTTTGTGTGTGTGAGTGTATGGGATGAGGTTGGGGTGGGGAGGGAGCTTGGGAAAGGGGGGCAGGGGGAGGGAAACTGAGGTTTCTTTGAGAGATTGCCCTGTCTTGCAAAAGCCAGTTTAAGGATGTCCTTCCTGAATCTGAGGATGCCTACCATCTGACCTGCAGATGAGGGAATCAGGGCTACGATGAGCCAAAATCCATGCAAAATGTTTCTTTGTCAAATATCAGTCACATTTTCACTGGAACTGTATGGCTTGATGCTATTTCAAAGACAGAGATACGTTTCTCTCTCTCTCTCTCTCTCTCTCTCTCTCTCTCTCTCTCTCTCTCTCTCTCTCTCTCTCTGTAGCAACAGATCAGGCTTTGCCCAGAGGATTCCAAATCAGAGACTTGCAATCATTTCATAATGCCACTAGCTATACTTTGGATCAGCTCTTTGGATCAGAATGGAAACTCTTTGATCTCCTTTTTTTTATCTGTTTGCCTGTGAGCTGGGCCAAAAGGTAGACTAATTTTGGCAACTTCCCATGTATACTTTTATCTAGAGATAAAAGGAACACTTGGAAGCATAAACAGAAGGTGAATTTCCTGAGGCCCACCAGGAACCAGTGAGACAAATAAAGAATATAGAGGTGCATGCTAACAGTTAGCACAGTATTGTTGTGTGTTCCCCTGAGCTCTCCTTCACTAGCAGGAAAGAAATAGCTAATCCCACTCCTCCCCACCCCCATTTTTTTCATCCTCTCTTCTAAAAATGTCTCCATCACCCTATGTCACCCCAGGCAACACAGCAGCTCACACTCCCTTAAATTTGGGAACTGCCACCTGGTAGAGTTTCCAAATGTGGCTATAGATTACACCCTTACATCCATCAGGCATCTATCTTGCCAAGGTTTGCGGTTCATCACAGTGGGTACCGGACAGGGTAATTTGGAATGAATAGCACATTAGTGAAAAGCTATTATCATGGAAGAAAAATAAATTCAGTGTGTATAATAAATCAAAGAATGAATGAATGAAAAAACGTACATTCATATAGTGCTTTGAGGTTTATAAAGTGCTTTACCTGGTATAACCTAACAAAGGTCATCAAGAAACATTTGTTAAGGATTTACTATGTGTCAGGAAGTATGTGAAGCTCTGGGGATACAAAGAAAAAGCAGAAACATTTGCTATTTACATTCTACTGGGGAAGCAAATATATACAATTCAGAAGTGAGATAAATACACTATGACCAAATAGGATTTATACCAGGAATGCAGGGTTAGTTCAATATGAGGAAAACTATCAGCATAATTAACCATAACAACAGCAACAACAAAAACATGATTATGTCAACAGATGCAAAATAAGCTTTTTACAAACTAGAACAGGCATTCCTTTTAAAAACATTAGAAAGAACATAGGAATAAATAGTCTTTCTTAAAATGATAAGTAGTATCTATCTAAACCTAGAGTAAGCATTATCTGTGATAGGGATAAAGTAAAAATCTTCCCAGTAAGATCAAGGGATGATGCAAAGCTGTATATTATCATCACTATTATTCAATATTGTATTAGAAATGATAGAGCAATAAGACAAGAACAATAAATTAAGGAAGTAAGAGTAGGCAATGAGGAAAAGAAACTATTACTCTTTACACATGACATGATGATATACTTACAGAACCCTAGAGAATAAACTAAAAATAAATTGAAATAAATAACTTTAACAAAGTTACAGAATATGAAATAAATCCACATAAATCATCAGCATTTCTAAATACTCTTGACAAAACCCAGCAGAAAGAGATAGAAAGAGAAATTCCATTTAAAATAATGGCAGACATTTTCAGAAAAAGAAATCAAAGCTATTGATAGTCACGTAAATATATTGATTAGAGAAATGCAAATTAAAATGACTTAGAGATATCACCTCACTCTTAACAGATTGGCTAACATAACATAAAGGGAAAATGACAAATCTGGGGGAAGGTTGAAAAAAATAGATACACTAATATATTGTTGGTGGAATTGTGAACTGGTCCAACCATTCTGGAGAATGAAAAGGGTTATAAAATTGTGCATACCCTTTCACCCAGTAATGCCATCACTAAGTTTGTATCTCAAAGAGATCAAAGAAAAGGAGAAAAGACCTATATGTACAAAAATATTTCTAGTAGCCCTTTCTGTGGTAGCAAAGAATTAGAAATTGAGAGGATTCCCATCAATTGGGGAATGGCTGAATAAGTTGTGGTATGTGATAGTGTTGGAATATTAATGTGTCAATAAGGTTAAACTGCTTATATTTCTATATGACAAGATAATAATTGTAAGTCTTTACTTTATTACAAGAGAAATTAGAAGGAGTATATGTAGATAGAGGATATGGTTATAAGATGACAATGATGGGATGACAACCCAAAAAACAAAATAAAGAGGTAAGAAACTGCATGGAAGAAGGAGGGGAGAAAATTGAATGGGATAAATTGTTCCACCTAAAAAAAGAAGCATGAAAGAACTATTATAATGGAGGGGAAGACTCGGGGAAGAGAATGGCAGGCAAAGATTAATCCTTAGTCTTATCAAAGTTGATTCAAAGAGGGAATACCATACACATTCAGGAAGTTAAAAAAAAAGGGACAGGGATAATAAAAGGGGGAAGGGGGGACTGATACAAGGGAGGGGATATTGGGGAAGGTGATGATAATAAGTAGAACACTTGTGAAGAGGGAAAGGGTGGGGGATAAGAGTGGGGGGGGATAAACAGGTGAAAAATATCATGGAGACAAATAAAGTTATCATGACTATAAATGTGAATGGGATGTACTCACCCATTAATGGAAGTGGATAGCAGAATAGATTACAAACAAAAATCCTACAATGTGTTATTTACAAGAAACACATTTGAAGCAGAAAGATACAAACAGGGTAAATGTAAGGGGCTGGAAGAGAATCTTTTATGCTTCAGCTGAAACAAAAAAAAGCAGGGGTAACTATCATGATTTCAGACAAAACAAAAGCAAAAATAGAATTAGTTAAAAGAGATAAAGAAGGAAACTATCTTGCTGAAATCTACCATAGACAATGAAGTCATATCAATACTTAAAATATATGTACCAAATGGTATAGCATCTAAATTTTTGAAGAAGTTGAATGAGTTACAGGAGGAAATAGATAATAAAACTATACTAGTGGGGGCAGCTAGGTGGCACAGTGGATAGAGCACTGGCCCTGGATTCAGGAGGACCTGAGTTCAAGTCCGACCTCAGAAACTTGACACTTACTAGCTGTGTGACCCTGGGCAAGTCACTTAACCCCAATTGCCTCACCAAAAATTTTTTTAAAAAATTAAAAAAAACTATACTAGTGGGGGATCTTAACCTTCCCCTCTCACAACCTGATAAATCTAACAATAACAACAACAACAAAAAATGAGAAAAAAGTTAAGGAAATGAATAAAATTCTGGAAAAGTTAGCTATGATAGATCCAGACGCAGAAAACCAGAAATAGTAAACACATTCTTTTCAAATCATAATGCAATAAAAATTATATTCAATAATGGACAATTGAAAGAGAGATTAAAAATCAATTGGAAATTAAATAATCAGATCCTAAAAAAACAAGTGGGTCAAAGAGCAAGTCATAGAAACAACTGACAATTTCATTAAAGAAAATGACAATGGTGAGACAACATATCAAAATTTATGGGATGCAGCCAAAGCAGTACTTAGGGGAAAATTTATATCCCTAATTGCTTACATCAATAAAAGAGAAAAAGCAGATTAAGAAATTGGGCATGCAACTAAAAAAAAAATGAGAAAATGAACAAAGTAAAAATCTTTAACTAAACACCAAATGGGAAATCCTGAAAAACAAAGGAGAAATTAGTAAAATTGAAGGTAAGAAAACCACTGAATTAATAAATAAAACTAGAAGCTGATTTTATTTAAAAAACAATAAAACAGACAAACCATTGGTTAATTTGATCAAAAAGAAAGGAAAGAAGAAAATCAAATTACTAGTATCAAAAATGAAAGGGGTGAACTCACCACCAATGAAGAGGAAATTAAGACAATTATTAGGAACTATTTTGCCCAATTACATGCCAATAAATTTGACAATCTAAATGAAATGGATGAATATCTACAAAAATATAAATTACCCAGATTAACAGAAGAAATATAATACTTAAACCAATTTTAGAAAAATAAATTGAATAAGCCATCAATGATCTTCCTAAGAAAAAAATCACCAGGGCCAAATGTATTCATAAGTGAATTCTACTAAACATTTAAAGAACAATTCATCCCAATTGTATATAAATTATTTGAGAAAATAAGTGGATTCCTACTGAATTTATTTTATGAGATAAATATGGTGCTTATACACAAACCAGGATGAGGCAAAACAGAGAAAGGAAATTACAGAACAATCTCGCTAATGAATATTGGTGCAAAAATTTTAAATAAAATGCTACCAAGGAGATTATAGCATTTTATCACAAGGCTCATACATTATGACCAGGTGGGATTTATACCAGGAATGCAGGACTGGCTCAATATTAGGAAAACTATCAGCATAATTGGCCGTATCAATACCAAAACCAACAGAAATCATATGATTATCTCAATAGACACAGAAAAGGCATTATACAAAATACAGCACCCATTCCTATTAAAAACAATAGGGTGGGGGGCAGCTAGGTGGCACATTTGATAAAGCACTGGCCCTGGATTCAGGAGGACCTGAGTTCAAATCTTGTCTCTGACACTTGACACTTACTAGCTATGTGACCATGGGCAAGTCACTTAACCCCCATTGCCCTGCCCAAAACCAAACCAAAACAACAACAACAACAACAACAACAACAACAACAACAACAACAAACCAATAGGGAGCACAGGAATAAATGGAGCTTACCTTAAAATGATAAGTAATATTTATCTAAAACCATCACTATCTGTAATGGGGATAAGCGGGAAGCCTTCCAAGTACAATCAGGAGTGAAGCAAGGATGCCCATTATCACCTCTATTATTTAATATTGTACTAGAAATATTAGCTATAGCAATAAGAGAAGAAAAAGAAATTAAAGGAATTAGAATAGGTAATGAGGAAACAAAACTATCATTCTAGGCAGATGATATGATGTTATACTTAGAAAATCCTGGAGAATCAACTAAAAAACTACTTGAAATTATTAACAACTTTAGCAAAGTTGCAGGATACAAAATAAAGCCATTTAAATCATCATCATTTCTATATACTACCAACAAAGTCCAGCAACAACAGATAGAGAAATTCCATTTAAAATAACTATGGACAATATAAAATACTTGGGAGTCTATCTGCCTCCTCCCCCCAAAAAAAACCACCCAGGAACTGTATGACTAGAAATATAAAACTTTTTCACACAAATAAAATCAGATATAAAGAATTGGAAAAATATTAATTACTCATGGGTAGGCCAAACCAATATAAAAAAGGACAATTCTACCTGTTTATTAATTTAGTGCTATACCAATAAAACTATCAAAAATATTTTATAGATCATCTGGAAAAACAAAAGCTCAATTATATCAAGGGAATCAATGAAAAAATATGAAAGAAGGTAATCTAGCAGTACCAGATCTCAAATTGAATTATAAAGCAGTAATTATTAAAACAATCTGGTACTAACTAAGAAATAGGTAGATCAGTGGAATAGAATAGGTAGAATTTATGCTAAAGTAAATGACTATAGTGATCTAGTATATTACAAACCCAAAGATCCAAGCTTTTGGAACAAAAACTCATTATTTGACAAAAACTGCTGGGAAAACTGGAAAAGAGTATAGCAGAAACAAGGTATAGACCAACATCTCACACCATATACCAAGACAAGATCAAAATGGGTACATGATTTACACATAAAGGGTGATACCGTAAGCAAATTAAGAGAGCATGGAATAGTTTCTCTCTCAGGTTTATGGACAGAAAAAGAAGGACCAAAGAAGATATAGAGAGCAATATAAAATATAAAAGATAATTTTCAATATATCAAATTAAGAAGTTTTCATACAAGCAAAACTAATGTAACCAAGATTATAAGGGAAACAGAAAACTGGGAAATTTTAAGAAATTTTAAAACAAGTATCTTTGATAAAGGCTTCATTTCTCAATTATATAGAGAACTGAGTCAAACATAAAAACATGCCATTCTCCAATTTATAAATGGTCAAAGAATATGAACCAGTATTTTTCAGACAAAGAAATCAAAGCTATCTATGGTCATATGAAAAAAATACTTCAGATCACTATTGATCAGAAAAATGCAAATTAAAACAACACTGAGGCATTACCTCATACCTACTAGGGTGTCAATTATAACAAAAAAAGAAAATATTGGATGTCGGAGGGGATATGGGAAAAATGGGATGCTAATCCATTGTTGGTGGAGTTGTGAAAGATTTCAACCATTTTGGAGGGCAATTTGGAATTATGCCCAAAGGGCTATAGAACTGTGCATACCCTTTCATCCAGCAATACCACTGACAGATTTATATCCCAAAGTCAAACACAAAAAGAGAAAAAAAGGCATATCTGTACAAAAATATTTATACAGTTATAGCAAAGTGGTGGCTAAGAACTGGAAATCAAAGGAATGCACATCATTTGGGGAATGACTAAAATAGGAATGGGTGTATGATGGTGATTGAATATTATTATGCTATAAGAAATGACAAGCAGGATGATTTCAGAAAGGCCTGGAAAGACTTATATTAACTGATATATAGTGAAGTGAGTAGAACCAAGAGAACATTATGTACAGAGACAGTAATATTGTTTGATGAAGAACTGTGAATGACTTAACAATTCTCAGCAATATAATGATCCAAGACTATCCCAAAGGACTAATGATGAAGTATTCTATCTATCTCCAAAGAAATAACTGATAATAAGTAATTTTCATTTGTTTAGAATTTTATTTTCCAAAATTACATGTAAAAACAAATTTTAGCATACATTTAAAAAAACCGTATGTTCCAAATTCTCTTTCTCCCTTCCTCCCCAACCTCCCCTTAAGAACTCAAGCAGTTCAATATAAGTTACACATGCACAGTCATGCAAAACATTTCCACATTAGCCAGGTTGTGAAAGAAAACAGACAAAAACAAAACTTCAGTACAAAACATTTTTCTCACAAATAAAATCATATCTAAACAACTGGAAACATATCTCACAAATAAAATCATATCTAAACAACTGCTCATGGGTAGGCTGGGCTAATGTAATAAAAATGACAATTCTACCTAAGTTAATTTACTTATTCATTTCCATCCCAATTAAACTACCAAAGACTTTTTTTTATACTACTAGAAAAAATAATAAAAGCCATTTGGAAGAACAAAAGGTAAAGAACATCAAGGGAATCAATAAAAACAACATGACAGAAAATAACTTAGCAATACCAGATTTCAAACTATATTTTGAAGCTGATGACTTTGCTAACTCTGCCTCACTTATCTCTAATTCATGTGCAAGTTAAGATATAACCCCACAATGTTACTAGTTCTCTTTGAAAATGAATAATGAACAATGGTGACAAAGCAAACATCATCAAAACAATCTAGTACTGGCTAAGAAATTGAGTGGTGGGTCATTCGAAAGATCAGGTACACAATACACAATAGTAAATGACCAGAATAATTTTGTATTTGATAAAGCCTAATATCTAAACTTTAGGGGCAAGATATCATCATTTGACAAAAACTGCTTGGAAAACTGGAAAGCAATTTGGCACAGAAACCAGGTGTAAACTAACATCTCACAATGTATTCTGAGATAAGCTCAAAATGAGCACATAATTTAGAACTAAAAGGTGATATCATGAGTAAATTAGGTGAACATGGAAAAATTTACCTGTCAGGTCTATGGATAAGAGTTTATGTCCAACCAAAATATAGAGAAGATCACAAGAAGTAAAATGGATAATTTTGATTACATGAAATTAAAAAGTTTTTTGCACCAACATAACCAATGCAGCCAAAATTAGAAAGTAGGAAACCAGGAATAAGTTCACAGTAAGTTTCTCTGATATGGGACCCATTTCTCAAATATGTAGTGAACTGAGACAAATTTATAAAAATAAGAGCAATTCCCTAATCAATGAATGGTCAAAGGATATGAATAGGCAGTTTTCAGAACAAAAAATCAAAGCTATCAATAATGCTCTAAATTATTATTGATTAGAGACATGCAAATTAAAATAATTTTGAGTTTCTATCTCACACTATTAGATTGGCTAATATAAGAGAAAAAGAAAATGACAAATCTTTTTGTTTTTTGTTTTTGTGGGGCAATGAAGGTTGACTTGCCCTGGGTCACACAGCTAGTAAGTGTCAAGTGTCTGAGGCCACATTTGAACTCAGGCCCTCCTGAATCCAGGGCTGGGGCTCTATCTACTGTGCCACCTAGCTGCCCCACAAAATGACAAATCTCAAGAGGATTTGGAAAAATAAGTACCTAATGTATTCTTGATGGAGTTGTGAACTGGTCCAACAATTCTGGAGAACAATTTGGAACTATACCCAAAGGGCTATGAAATTGTGCCTACCATTTCACTTAGTAATACCATTACTACATTTGTATCCCAAAGAGATCAAAGAAAAGGGAAAAGAACCTATATATAAAAATATTTATAGCAGCTCTTTATGTGGAGGCAAAGAATTGAAAATTGAATGGATGCCCATCAACTGGAGAATGGCTGAAGAAGTAGCTGTATATGATTGTGTTGGAATACTATTGTGCTTTAAGAAATGATGAGCTGGATGGTTTCAGAAAAACCTGAGAAGGCTTATTTGAACTGATGTAAAATGAACTAAGTACCAGGAGAACATTGTACACAGAAACAACAATATTGTAATGATAATAAGCTGTGAAAGATAGACATACTGTGCCAAGAAATTCCAAAGGATCCACGAGGAAAAATGCTCTCTACCTCCAGAGAACTTTGAGTGTAGATTGAAGTTTATTTTTCTTATTTTATTTTTCTTGCTTTTTTTTTCTTTTTTTGCAACATGGGTAATATGGAAATAGACTTTGCATAACTTCACATGTATAATTAATATATTACTTGCCTTCTCATGGAGTGGGGGAGGGGCAAAAGGGAGGGAGAGAATTTGGAACTCAAAATGTAAAATGGTGAATATTTAAAATAAATAAGTGAATTTAGATATTTTTTTCTTAAAAATGAAATAAGGATTAAAATTCCTCACTTGTAGAAAACAAGAGGTAGGGGCAGCTAGGTGGCACAGTGGATAAACTCCTGAATTCAGGAGTACCTGAGTTCAAATCCGGCCTCAGGCACTTGACACTTACTAGCTGTGTGACCCTGGGCAAGTCACTTAACCCCCATTCCCCTGCCAAAAAAACCAAAGAACAAAAAAAAAAAAAAGAAAAAGAAAACAATAGGTAGCATATGCCTCACCTGTCTGATAGGAAGGTTACTCCAAGGATTAGCCTAATGTAGATCATGGTGATTGGTTAGGTATTCTCCACAGAAAAAGGGCTGCTACTCTACTTGTAAATAGTTTAGGGAATTGTCTTAACTATAGCAACCTTCAGTTACCTACCCATTTCTCAGTTTCTACTTAGCATGATCTAAGATTTTAAAATTCAAAATCATTATTCATATACAATATTTCATCAATTTATCCTAAACCTCTAGGAAAATCTATTTTTAAAAACAACAAAATTTTGACCTTATTTCCTATTAAGATTTTTATCTCCTTCAGCACTTTATTTGCCCTCAAAAGAAAATGTAGCTAGGTGGCAGCTAGGTGGTACAGTGGATAGAGCACCGGCCCTGGAGTCAGGAGTACCTGAGTTCAAATCTGGCCTCAGACACTTAACACTTACTAGCTATGTGACCCTGGGCAAGTCACTTAACCCCAACTGCCTCATTAAAAAAAAAAGAAAATGTAATCTAGTTTAGGACACCTCATCTGCAACACAATAATAAAACTCCCAGTGACACCACCTATCTCCATGTCCAGAAACAGCAACTTCTGCAGTAATTCCTGAATATACACATTGCCTTTTTCCAGAAGAATAGGAAATAAAGCTCCCAGAAGCCATCACTTATTTTCCCTCCAAATAATACAAACAAAGTGGGGAAAGTCACCACACCCTGCATAATTGATTAATCAGTGTATCAGAGATTTTAGCAGCAGAAGCTATCTTGATATTTTCTCAAGAATGACTGCTTGCTGCCACTGCCCTTTCTCCTAATATCTCAGCATCCTTCTTTTCTTTCTTGGGTTTCTCCTCTTCTTGAGGGTTTCTCTGGTATTTTTAGCATCTTGATGCCTATATCCAATTCCCAAGAGAGAGGGAGAGAAAAAAAGAGGGTTTCTCCTACCCAGTAGATGGACAATTCCTGACCTACTGTCTTTTCCTTACATGGTGCCAAGGAGTATAATATGACATGAAGTTTCTACCTACCAAGCAGTCCAGTCTGTGGTTTGTTTTTTTTAAAGAAGTGTGCGATTCCTATCATTTTGCAATTTTTTGTTTGTTTGTTTGTTTTTTTCAGGACAATGAGGGTTAAGTGACTTTCCCAGGGTCACACAGTTAGTAAGTGTCTAAGGCCAGATTTGAACTCAGGTCTTCCTAAATCCAGGACCGGTGCTTTATCCACTGTGCCACCTAGCTGCCCCCCACTTTACAATTTTAATTCCTTTCTCTTATCTCCTTTTCCCAGTGGCATTGACCTGTATTATAGATAGAAAACACAAGAATATAAAGGAAAGATCTACCCACATATACACAGGTGCTACACAGGCTTTATATCAATTTAGAAAGAAGTCTCTAGTGGAATGCTCTAGAAATATGTGCTTGGTCTAGTTCGGTTAAACATTTTAAATCAATAATTTGGATTAAAAGCAATCAGATTTGCAGGTGACACAAAGCTAGCTCTACATAATACAATAGCTAATGTAGTACATGACAGTGAGAAAATTTTTTAAAGTTTCTCAGCAGGTTAAAACATTAGATCAAATATAGTAAGATGAAATTTAACGGGGGAACATTTAAATAAAGTCTTGCGCTGGATTCAAAAAATCAGTTTAAAAAATACAATATGTTAGAAACATACCTAGATAGTAATTAGTTTGAAAAAAAAGATCTGGGGGTTTTAAGCTTAATCTAAGGCAACAGTATAATAAGGCAGCCAAAAGATACCTGATGTGATCTTAGGCTATATCAGGGCTTCTTAAACTTTTTCCACTGATGACCTCTTTTTGCCTGAGAAATTTTTACATGGACCTGGGGTATATAGGTATATAAAATAGCTATACATAACCTTTCATTGTTGCCAAATTTTTCATGACCCCCACATTCAGTTATGTGACCCCATATGTGGTCACAACCCACAGTTTAAGAAACTAGGGGCAACATTAAAAGACATAACATCTCAAAAATATGGAAGTGATAGGCCCATCATACTTTGCCCTAGTCAGAAGAATCTAGAGTAATGCATTCAATAATAAAGGCCATGTTTTATGAAGTTGTTGAGAGACTCTCAAAGACACTGCAGAGTAGCTAGTAAACTCCTTGGGATGGAGGGTTTTCTTATCAAGAGTTCCCTATTAAATCAAATGTCTGGGGGAAAAAACAATTAGAAAACATTCAGAGGAAATTGACCCAAAATGGTGAAGGACCTCAAAATAATGTCAAATGAAGATCAACTGAAGAAACTTAGGGTATTTAATTTTTAAAAAAAAACTTTGACTCTGTATTTAGAATTTTATTTTCCCCAAATTACATGTAAATACAAATTTTGACATCAATTTTTTTAAACTTTGTGTTCCAAATTCTCTTCTTCCTTCCCCCTCAAGAACTTAAGCAATTCAATATAAACTAGACATGATCAATCATGGAAAACATTTCCACATTAGCCAGGTTGTGAAAGAGAACAGACAAAAACAAAACTTCAGATAAAGGAACTAACAAAAAAATTATGCTTCAATCTGTATTCAGACAACATCAGTTCGATCTCTGGAGATGGACTGCATTTTTCATAAGACCTTCAGAGTTGTCTTGGATCATTGATTCCTGAAAATAACCAAATCATTCACAGCAGATCATCTTGCAGTATTGCTGTTATTTTGTGTATGGTACATTTAACATTGCATCAGCTCATGTAGGTCTTTCTGGGCTTTTCTGATAGCATCCTGCTAATCATTTTTTATTGTAATCTACATTTATATAGTACTTTAAAGAGAGATTTCCTTACAATAAATCATGAGGCTGATTCTTGCAACAACAATAATAGGTAATATTTATATAGTACCTTACACCTGACGAAGAATTTTCTTCACAGCAGCCCAGCAAAGTACCATATGTTTTATCATCATCCTCATCAATCGCCATCAATCAATTCTCATCTTCATCTAATCATCATCAATCCAGGGTATTTAATTTTGAAAAGCGAAGACTTAAGGGAAATAGGAGAGCTGTCTTTAGGTACTGGAAGGAGTATAGTGTAGAAGAAGGGATTGGATTTGTGCTGCTTAGTCCTAGTGAGTAGAACTTGATATTTAGAATTGATATAAGGGAAACCTCTCTGATAATCAGAGCTGCTCCAAAGTATAATAGGTTACTTTAAGGAGCAGTGAATTCCCCCTTGCTAGGTGTTTTCAAGCCAAGGCTGGATGACCTCTTGTTGGTATGTTATAGAAGAAATTCTTGTTCCAGACCAGAAAGCCTCTGATTTTCCTTCCAAGTCTGAGATTCTGTGATTTTTATTGTCATGTTTCCCCGCATTTCTGGTATGTTAAGTATAATTTTCTTTTTCTGGGATTTTATATCCTGCCCTGGAAGAGGAGCAGATTCTTTGATTCAATAGATATTTTCCATCCTAATCATCAGCAATACAACACTGAGAGAACTTAAAATGAAAACTGGATGAATAAAAAGACAATAGCACCCCTATTGTGATCCAAAAGACAGAGGGAAATCATTTTTAGCTTCACTGCTTCCACACAATTAATTTCTATTCTTAGTAAACTTAGTAAACTATTGAATATTTTGGATAAGGGTTTTCTTCCTTAGAAACACGAACACAGTGCAGCAGATTTCTTTTTGGTTCCTAAGCTCTCCAGACCATAAGGCCTTCTTTCCTGTAGGAAGAAATTCTTGCAAAAAAAAAAAATCCTTCTCAGGACTTTTTACTTTATGTTGAGCTTCTCTTTTACTAGTTCTATAATCTAAGGGGAAACAGAGATAGGTTAAAATTGTGGTGATCTGGTCTTTCCATTTCTCACAAACAAATTATTTTCTCCAACTGTATATGTATGTATGGTCAGCATACTCATTTTGGCAATTTTGTTTGCTGATTTTTTGTTTGTTTCTGAAGATGACTACATCACTCCAGTTTATTGATAGCCATCTAGAAGTTTGGTATCCGGAGGTGAATACAATATTCTATATCATATCCTTTGTTGTGAACAACCTACTTCAATCAACTCAGTCTAAGGTCACCTTTTTAACTGCCATATCAAAAGGGTGACTCATCTGGATCATGCAGTTAAATAAAAATCCAAAGTTTGTTGTTGTTTTTTCACATGAGCTACTCATAATCTAGTTCTCCTCCAACCTTAACTTCTGCATTTGACTTCCTGAACCTAAGGAAATGGCTATCCATCCAATTTGATACTGACGTATCAAATCTGATATGTTGTGATAAATCTGTTGTGATTTAGGGGATCCTATATCCTATATGTCACTAATACATTTGCTATATATCCCAACTTTATTCATCCTGGAAAATTGATATGCATATCTTTTCCTTTTTTTACTTTTAATTAAAATGTTGATCAGATCAAGGATAAAGATAGGACCACACAATGTTCTACTTGATGCTCCCCTCCAAGTTGACAATGATTCATATTGTAGTTCCTTCTTTTATCTTTCTGAAATACAGTATAAGGCTCTATAAGGTGATACTTCCCCAAATTCTTTACATATATAAGATATGTTAAGCATAGAACATTTACAAAATATGGCTAATAATCATGTCATTAAAAAAGGAAAATGAAGTTGGTTTAGTTTGACTCATTATTATTGATCAAACATTGGTTTCATGTGATGAGAGTAGGAGGCTTTGTGGTATGGTAGGTAGAGCATTGGACCTGGAATCAGTAACTTCTGGTTTCAAATTTGGCCCTGGACACTTAGCAGCAGTGTAACCTTGGAAAAATAATTTAATATTTGTCTGCCTCAGCTTTCTCATCATAAATACCACCTATCTCTCTGTGCTGATGTGAGGACAAAATGAAATTATATTTGTAAAGTGTTTTACAAACCTCAAAGTACTATAAAAATACTTGGCACTATCATCATTATCATTAGTTTCTTTTTCTAAATGTTTACAAACCAATGATTCTAAAGTCCATTCAGGAAAATTTCCAGACATCAGTGTCAAATGCACTATTCTCCATTCTCCAGAATCCTTTTTGACCCTTGAAAATCATGCCATTTTGCTGCCTCAGATCTAGCAATCCTCCTATTTTCCAGAATTCCTCAAACATTATCAATAGTAAGTCAGGAATTGCATCAAACTCTTTTAGTGAGATGTGGTTTTTAGACATAGTATCCTAAACTCATTTAAACTAGTTATCTTATAAAACACCAGCCCTGTATTCGGGAGGACCTTAGTTCAAATCCAGGCTTAGACACTTGACACTCACTTAACCCTCATTACCCTGCAAACAAATGAATGAATGAATAAATAAATAAATAAACAAATAGACTAGTTGTCTTACTATACCTTCATAGATCTAAGCCTTTAATCTTCTCTTGACCCCTATTCTATTCTCTCTATTTATAATAATCATAATATTTATAATAACTAGGATAGTATACTGGAGTGATGAAAACCTGAATTAGAGTCCTGATTCAAAATCTTATTGCCTGTGTGACCTTGGTCAAGTCACTTAAATTCTATTTGCTTCTGTTTCTTTGAGTCTTGGAAAACACTATAAAATTATGTCATCCAATCCTCAACTCTGGAAGGTAAGGACTATTATTATTACCATTTTACAGATGAAGAAATAGAACTATCCACTGTGCTGACTACTACCAAGTCAAGTGGTTTTTTCCCCTCCTCTATGTGATAGATACATACCAACTATCCTGTGGAGGGGCCTAGAACCATAGCATCAATAGATATCTGAGATCAACTTAGTCCAAACCATACTTAAACAGGGGTAAAGTTAGGGATAAGGACTGGACCTATTGGAGTCTAATAGTATAGGGAACTCCTGGGTCAGAAAATGCCCACTACCTAGATCAGTGTAATAGAATAGGTAAAAATTACACTACAGTAAATGACTGTAGTAATCTAATATATGATAAACCCAAAGATCCAAGCTTTTGAAACAAAAACTCATTATCTGACAAAAACTGCTGGGAAAACTGGAAAACAGTATGGCAGAAACTAGGTATACATCAACATCTCACACCATATACTAAAATAAGGTCAAAATGGGTACATGATTGACACACAAGGGGTGATATCATAAGCAAATTAAGAGAGCATGAAATAGTTTCTCTCCCAGATTTATGGACAGAGGCAGAATTTAGAACCAAAAAGGATATAGAGAGCAATACAAAATATAAATTAGATAATTTTGATTTTATAAAATTAAAAAAGGTTTTGCACAGGTAAAACTAATGTAACCAAGATTATAAGGGAAGCAGAAAACTGGGAAAGAATTTTTGAAACAAGTATCTCTGATAAAGGCCTCATTTCTCAAGTATATAGAGAACTGAGTCAAACTTATAAAAAATATAAGTCATTCCTCAACTGAGAAATGGTCAAAGGATATGAACAGGCAGTATTCAGACAAAGAAATCAGAGCCATCTATAATCATATGAAAAATGCTCTAGATCACTATTGATCAGAGAAATGCAAAATAAAACAACACTGAGGTATCACCTCATGCCTATTAGAGTGGCAAATATAACAAAAAAAGAAAAATATTGGATGTTGGAGGGGATGTGGGAAAACTGGGATGCTAATCCACTGTTGAAGTTGTGAAAAGATCTAACCATTTTGGAGGGCAATTTGGAATTTTGCCCAAAAGGCTATAAAACTGTGTATACCCTTTGATCCAGCAATACCACTGCTAGGTTTATATCCCAAAGACATCCCAAAAAAGAGTAAAAGACCTAGTTGTACAAAAATATTTATAGCAGGTCTTTTTGTGGTGGTTAAGGATTGGAAATCAAAGGAATGCCCATTAATTGGGGAATGGCTAAACAAGCTGTGCTATATGATGGTGATAGAATATTATTGTGCTGTAAGAAATGACAAGCAGGATGATTTCAGAAAGGCCTGGAAAGACTTGTATGTACTGATGTATAGTGAAGTGAGTAGAAACAAGGGAACATTATGTACAGAGACAGTAATATTGTTTGATGAAGAACCGTGAATGACTTTACTATTCTCAGCAATACAATGATCCAAGACCATCCCAAAGGACTAATGATGAAGCATATGATTCACCTCCAAAGAAAGAATTGCTATTAATTGAATACAGACTGAAGCATGCTATTTTTCACTTTCTTTCATTTTTTCTTTTATTCAAGTTTTCTTATACAAAATGACAAATATGGTAATGTTTTGCATAACTGAACATGTATAACCTGTATCTGATTGCTTACTGCCTCAAAGAGAGGAGAGGGGAGGGAAGGAAAGAGGGATAAAATTTGGAACTCAAAACTTTAAATAAAAATGTTTATTTATCCATTTATTTATTTATCTATCTATTCATTTATTTATTTATCTGTTTATCTATCTATTTATCTATTTATGTATGTATGTATGTTTGTGAGGCAATTGGGGTTAAGTGACTTGCCCAGGGTCACACAGCTAGTAAGTGTTAAGTGTGTGAGGCCGGATTTGAACTCAGGTACTCCTGGATCCAGGGCCGGTGCTTTATCCACTGCATCATCTAGCTGCCCCATGTTTATTACTTTTTAAGAAAATTCCCTCTAGTAGAAGTTGGCACCTTCTCTGCAACTGATAGTCTTGGAGGGTTACCTAGAGCACTGAAAGGCTGTGACTCTCTCAGAGTCACACAGCCAGTATATGTTGGAGGTCATATTTGAACCTAGGTCTTTCCAGTTTTAATGTTGACTCTATCTACTGTGCTACATTTCCTCTTCAAGCAGAAGTATCCTCTACAATGTATTTCCAATAAAGATTTATCCATACTCTACTTGTAGATCTTTGGTAATAAGGAATTCATTACCTCCTGAGTAACCTCATTCTTTTTTTTTGCTTTTTGCTTTTTTGGTGAGGCAATTGGGGTTAAGTGACTTGCCCAGGGTCACACAGCTAGTAAGTGTTATGTGTCTGATGCCGGATTTGAACTCAGGTTCTCCTGATTCCAGGGCCGGTGCTCTATCCACTGCACCACCTAGCTGCCCCTGAGTAACCTCATTCTTAAAAATTGGGAAATTTTTCTTATATAAGTGGCATAGTGAATAGTGTTGGACTTACGATCAAAAAGACCTGAGTTCACATTTTGATTCAGATACTTAATAGCTGTGTGACCCTAGTCAAGTCACTTAACCTCTCACGGCCTCAGTTTCATCATTTATCTAATGCAAATAATAATAGCACTTCACAGGGCTGTAGTGAGGACAAAAAGATAATATTTATAAAGCATTTTGTAAACCTTAAGGTACTATGTATAAAGCATTCTAAACCTTAAAATGTAATATAAATGCTAGCTTTTATTATCATTAGTTTTATGTATAGCTGGAATCTGTCTCTACAAATTTTGTCTCTCTTTGTAGTTCTATCTCCTTGGGCAAAGAAAACAAGTATAATTCTTCTTCCACATAATAGTCATGTAGATACCTGAAGACTGTAATTACATAAATGTATACACTCACATATACATAGTGTTCTTGTCTTCTTGGAGCTCAATATCACCCTTTCCTTCAAATGAAACATATAGTGCATCAGTTTAAGCCTCCTTGTCATCCTGATCAATCATTCAATCAAAAAGCATTTCTAGAAGTATCTCCTATGTGCAAGGAAGTGCTAAGTGCTTGGGATATACATACGAAAATCAGACAATCCTTGCCCTTAAATAGGAATAGAGAACATGTATATAAACATAGGCATATAAAAGTTCTTTTTGGAAGGGCACTAATAGCTTTGGAGAATGAAAAACTTCATGTAAAAGATGCTTAAGCTGATTCTTGAAGGAAGCAAGCAATTTAAAGAGGCAATAGTGAGGAGAGAATGTAGTTCAGGCATGGACATAGCTGCAGAGGCATGGAGGTGGGAGGTAAAAGTTATGTGAGGGGAATAGCATATTATATGAAGAGCAGCAAGACTAGTTTGGCTGGACCATAGAGTGGTCTATTGCAGCCTACCCTTGCAACCTTCTCCTGAAGTAGTTCAGCTTATAAATGTACTTCCTAAAATGTGAGACCCAGGACTAAATATAGTACTACAGATGAAATCCAAGTAAGGCAAACTTTAGTGGCATTATTTAATTCAACAAGGATTTATGAATAATGTGATGGGTTTTATTCTCTTGGGGATGGAATATAAATTTGTACACAAATGAGTTTAACAGAATATGGGCTTCTTGGGGACAAAGAAAAGATACAGATTAAGTATCCTACAAAATTTTTAAAGTTACAGAAGGGGAAGAGAGATACAGAACTATGGCTAATAAAGACAGTAGGATCTAGAAGGATTTTTTTTAATGAGAGAGGAGATGAAGGAATGTTCATAGGCAGGCAGGCAGATAGGAAGATATTGAATATTAGGAAAAAAGAAGGGATGATAATGGGACAATTTTCTGGAGAAGAGATGAGGATGTGAGATTACTTACTAAGATTCTACTCTAACAATAGCAATGACAAGTGGCCATCTGATCTAGCCTTTTCTTTAAAATGTCACATAAAGGGAAAACCATTTCCCAGAGCAGCCAATTCTGTTTTGAGTTCTATTTTTTTCCTTTCATCAAACCTTAAATCTACCTTATGAAACTTCCTCCTGTTGCTCATAGTTCTTTCCTCTGGGGTCAAGTAAAGAAAGTCTTGTTATCTTTTTACATGATAGCTCTTCAAATACATAAAGACAACTACCTTTTATAGCTTTCCTCATAAATTTTCTCTTGTTCATGTTAAACATCCCTAGGTTCCTTAAGCTGATACTTTTCTGAGGCATGGTTGATTTTTGGTCCCAGGACTTCATCATACTTCAGCTGTCTTCTCATCCTGGAAGATCCCTCCACCCATGGAGACCCCTCTTCCAGTGGTTAATTCCTCCTGGATGCTCCATTTTGAGGAAATAGCCAAGTCAGTCCCCCTTTATTCCTCCCCTGGCTCTGTTCCTGATTCTCCAGACTTCACTTCCATGACCTCTTCTTCCTTCCCTTACCCCTTGGCTCTTTAGCTCCCTTCTATGTGCTGGATCCTTCCATTAGAATGTAAGCGCCTTGAGATCAGGGACAGTTTTTTTTTACTTGCATTTTGATTCCCAGTACTTAGCACAGTGGTGGGCACATAGGAAGTGCTTAAGTAAATACTTATTGATCAACTGATTTGGTCATCCATCCTCTCACCATTCAGGATGCCCTTCTCTTGAGGTATCTTAACTTGTCTACATCCTTCCTAAAAAGTGGTTCACAAAAGTAAACAGAGTGACCAGGAAAGAATACAAGAGAACTGTACCTTATACTTTCTACATTCCCTGTTTTTCTAAATCCAGGATAGCATTAGTTTTAGATTTTTATTGTTATCTTTGTTTTTATATTACGTACATTCCCCCCTTATATACCTTTCTTTCTACTTCCCAGAAAGTTCTCTTTTAATGAAGAATTTAAAAAAGAACAAGAAGAGAGGGGCAGCTAGGTAGTGCAGTGGATAAAACACTGGTCCTGGATTCAGGAGGACCTGAGTTCAAATCCAGCCTCAGACACTTGACATTTACTAGCTGTGTGACCCTGGGCAAGTCACTTAACCCCCATTGCCCAGCAAAAAACAAAAACAAAAAACAAGAAGAAGAAAAAAATCAGCAAAAGAAACCAACAAATAAAAATTGGATGCTATAGCATTAGCTTTTGAGGGGCTGTATATCATGGTGGTTACTTATATTGAGTTTTTTAGTTTCCTTAACTGAGATTATTTTCATGGGAACACATGTCTTGCCATGCCTTCCTCATCTAGCATTTTGCAAAGCTGAGATTTTTGAACACCAGTGTAAAACTTTAGCTATATTCTTATTAATTTCCCATCTTATTTAATAATAATGATAATAATAATAACTAGCATTTATAGAGTGCTTTAAGATTTATAAAGTGCTTTACATATGTTTTCTCATTTGATCTCAGGGAGATAGGGGCTATTATCTTCCTTTTACAAGTGATGAAACTGAACCTAGAAGAGGTCAAGAGATTTGCCCAAGGTCTCAGAGCTAATACAGGGAGAGTGTATTTTAACTCAAGTGTTCCTGTCTCCAAGGGCAGAGCGCAACCCTCTGCACCACTGAACTAACTCATTTGATTGAATCCATTATTCTAGATACTCAGTATTCATAGCTGCCAGTACATCAGTTTGCAATTAATTAGAACTGGTGACTTGAACTCATTTGGGTAAAGCAAGATGTTTGTTCTCTTTCATTCTCCTCTCTTTATGTTGACTTTCTACTGCCTGTTAACTTTTTATTCTTTCCTTCCTAGTCCAACTCAACAAACATTTATTAGGCACTTGCTATATGCCAGGCACTGTGCCATGTGCTGGGGGTACGATAAAAGGCAAAACAGTCCCTGACCTCAGGGAGTTCACATTCTAATGGAAGTGACACATAAAAAAACCCAAAAAACCTAAGTACATAGGAATAAAGGAAGAAATGTAGAGAATAGAGAATAGAGAGAAGCTAAGAAACAGTGGGGAGAACCTATTATCCATTCTTCCTTTCCCCCTAGAATAATTAGTCAATATATAAAGTTTTCTTTGCCCAGATACAGAAGTTGTTTTTAACACTGTGAAATCATAATGTGCCAAAAGTACTAGGCCAAATAAATACAACATGTATGAAGATTTTATATCCCCATATTAGCCTTCTGAATTTAAAAAGTTACTCCAAATATTAACAGCTTTCCTCTTCTTTTTTAAAAAAATATATTTTATTTTTCACCAATGACATTATAAAACGATTTCATATTTGTTTTTTCTTGAAAGTTTTTGAGTTCCAAATTCTATCTTTCCCTCCTTCCCTTCCCCCTTGTAATGACTGGAATGATACCACCTGCTGGAGCCTTACTGTAGAAAAGCTCCACCATGGAGTGAAGGTCTTTGAGGGCAAGACCAGGAGTCTTCTTTGGCGTCAGGAAGTGACATTTGCTTGTAGGAGGAAGAAGGGGGGAGTGGGGCACCCTGACTCGCACTTTTTCCTGGGGACTCTGGCAGAGAGGAGAGCTAGAAATGTGATCTCCCTTTAATAGACAGATGAATGTAGGCCTTTCTCTCTCTCTCTACCAAATTCTTATTCTCCTTAATAAATGCTTAAAAGTCTAACTCTTGCTAAAGCTTATAATTTATTGGTGACCACTCATTAGATATTTTAGACAGACTAGCTAGAATTTTAGCCCTTTAACACCCTCCTCAAGAGGGTAAGTAATCAGATATAGGTTATACATGCGCAATGGTGTAAAACATTTCCATTTTTGTCATTTTGTATAAGAAAACTTGAATAAAAGAAAAAGAAAGAGGGAAAGAAAGTGAAGAATAGCATGCTTTAGTCTATTTTCAAACAATATCAATTCTTTCTAGAGGTGGATAGTATGTTTCATCATTAGTTGATTCAGATTGTCTTGGATCATTGTATTGTGGAGAATAGCTAAGTCATTCACAGTTCTTCATCAAACAATATTATTGTTACTCTGTACAAAGTTCTCCTGGTTCTGCTCACTTCACTTTGCACCCAGTTCATGTAAGTCTTTCCAGGTTTTCTTAAAATCATCCTGCTTGTCATTTCTTATAGCACAATAATATTCCATTACAATCATATGCTACAACTAGTTTAGCTACTTCCCAATTGATGGGCATCCATTTATGTCTAATTCTTAGCCACCACAAAAAAGAGGTGCAATAAATATTTTTGTACAAATAGGTCCTCTCGATCCCCCTTTTAATCTCTTTGGGATGCAGACCTAGTAGTGGTATTGCTAGATGAAAGGGCATGCAGTTTTAGAGCCCTCTGACCGTGGTTCCGAATTGCTCTCCAGAATGATTGGATCAGTTCACCTCTCCACCAACAGTGCATTAGTGTCCAAGTTTTTCCACATCCCCTCCAACATCCAATATTTTATTTTTTTGTCATATTAGCCAATCTGATAGGTATGAGATGGTATGTCTGAGTTGTTTTAATTTGCATTTCTCTGATCAATAATGATTTAGCACATTTTTTCATGAAACCATAGAACTGTTCTCTTCTAATAATAAGCAAAAAAAGAACATGGGAAATAGAAAGATTAAAATAGAATAATATAAAATCATAAATTGTAAATAAAAAGTATTTGTTGGACAGCATGGATGACAAAGGGCCTACTGTGTTAATTTTAGAATGAGGCAGTCAAAAGTTGGAAGGTTAGTTAAGTCTGTTCTCCTCCTGCATCAGTATCATTTCTTTCCTTAGCTAATACTCGGTGTTTTCACTTAATAATTTGCATTAGTGTACTGTATTTGTATGATTCTTCACTTAATGCATCAAGTATCAAGTTTAATAATGGCAAAAGCAGTCTTTGCAAGAGAACAGGCTTCCTCCAGTGTGTTCAAAATTTTATGAGATATTATAGTGTGGTAAAAAGTGAAAGCTTTTAACAGTAGGTTAGGATAACTGAAGGATGCCAGTTTTTGAAGGACCACCCTTTCGGAGAGGAGACCGTGAGGAACTGCCCGTGTGTCTGCTAAGCACTCCACTTCCGGGGTGTGAGCTTAAAAGCAAGGAGAGAACGGAAGTTGTTCTCTCTTTCGCTTACTCGCTCGCTGGCTCGCTGGGCACACAGACGCTGACTCAGGTCCTTGGTGATCAGCCTGGTCCTCCGTAATAGCACATGCTTGACTCGGTTGCAACCTCAGAGGTGGCTTTGGGATTTTGGTGAGTTCTATACGGAATATAAACTAAGCTTAGATCTAGGACTATTTATTTGTATTTCTACTTTCCTATTTCTCTAATCAACATCACCTTGTTTTGTTGGCTAATTCATTCCCAAACAATAAAAGCTCTAACTAAAGCTCAGAGGATTTTTTCACTTACTGGTCTGGAAGACATATATAAAGGAAAGGTTAAAGGGGAGTTTAATGCTCTTGTATCCAATTTTAAATCTCACCATAGAGAGATTAAGGGCCACATCCACTGTTACATTGGTTATATCTGCTTTTTGGTGATTTCAAAAACTTCTTAATATGCTTATTGTGACTGTTAATTTCTTATAATCATCAGCAGTAATCTTAGCCAAATGATGGTAGCCAACTTTTTTTTTTCCAAATAGAAAACCTGGGTTTCTGCATATGAAGTACTAGGAATAACTTTTCCAACAGAAACATCATTGAAGATATCTCAGCTCCATTTCAATTTTCTCTAATTCTTGGTGCGTACACCAGTTTTTTTGTCAGCATTTTTAGCCGTTGTTCAGTATTAGAAATGACCTTATATGTCTGATTACTATAACTTTGTCGTAAGCAACATGGAGAAGATTTCTCACTGGATAATTCCGTTCCTTGTTCAGATACAGGCTTCATGTAGGCTACCATGTCTTCATATCTCTTTGCATTCTCAGTTCCTTTTTTTTACAATTACATTTTATATTTTAATTAACATAAATATGTTTTCTCTCCTTCTCACCCAATAGTATCTTGGAAAAAAGATACAAAATCCTTATAAAAAGAAATGCATAATAAAAATTCCCTACTTGAATGTGTCTAAAAGATATATATCTTTTTCTGAAATCCATCATTTTTGTCAGGATAACATGTTTCATCATTGGTCTGATTCCAGACCCAGCATTTTATCCACTATGCCAATAGTATTCTATACATTCACATAACACAACTTTTTTAAACATTCCCCAATTGTCAGGCATTCCCTTAGTTTCTAGGTTGGTGGTGGTGGTGGTTTTTTTTGTTTTTTTTTGTCATTTTGCTGATTTCAATTAAATTCAATAAACATTTATTAAGCACTTACTATGTATCAGGCACTGTGCTAAGCACTGGGGATACACCCAGTCCCACCCAGAAGGAACTTATAATTTGATAGAAGACAATGTACAAAAGGAAGATGAAAAGTGGAGGGGGTAAGGACCCCAGGTTATGATGATCTCTGGAGTGGAAAAAAAGCAGAAGTACTGATAGAAAATGAATACCATCACAAAAAAAGGGGTTATAAATATTTTTATTCACGTAGGAACTTTTCTTCTTTATTTGCTGCATCTGTGTATAGACCAAGCATTAGTAAAGCGGTGTCAAAGGACATGCTCTCTTTAGCAGCTTTCTGTGTGTAATTCAAAATCACTTTCCAAAATGGTTGTTCCGTAAATTGTCCATTTTCCCACAGTCCCTCCAGCATTTGTCATTTTCTTTTTTGTCATCTTTGCCAAACTGATGGGCATGAGACAGAACTTCATAATTCCTTTAATTTGCAATTTTTTAATTAGTAATGGTTTGGAGCATTATTTTTTCAAATAGCTTTAGATAGCCTGAGTTTTTGTCCTTGAGAATCATCTCTTCATATCCTTAAATGATTTATAAGTTAGAGAATGTCTATTATTCTTATAAATATTAATTAGTACCTTATATCTTGAAGATGAAAGCTTTATTGGAGAAACTTGCTGCAAAAATATTGTCTTGGTTAATTTTGCAACTTATTGGATTTGTTTTGTGCATAAACTTTGACCTGAAGTCATCAAAATTATCCATTTTGTCTTTTGTGATCCTCTCTATCCTTTTGTGATCATGAACTTTTCTTCTACCCATAAATCTAAAAGCTAATTTTCTCTTGTTTCTCTAATTTGTTTATAACATGAATTTTTATGTCTTATTCAAGTATCCATTAGGAGATGATGTAAGGTATGAGATACTAGTCTTATTCTAATTTCTTCAAGATTTCTGTCTAGTTTTCCCAGCAATCCGCCCCCCCCATAGTCTTTACTCTAGTAACAGATCTTTATGTTTACTGAATACTAGGCTACTATGTTCATTTGCCTCTGTATTCATTTGCCTAACCTGTTCCAATAAAGGATGTCTTTATTTTAAAAACAAATTGTGTCAAATTGTTTGTATCAAATTATTTTGAGAATTATTATTTTATAGAATAGATTGAGATATGGTACTGCTAAGATTGCTTTGTTCCCACTTGAGTATTTTGCCTTTTATTTTTATGGTTCAATAAAGTAATTTCTTGGTCATTTAATTAGTTTGGCATTGAATAAGTGCATTTATTTAGGTGGTATTGTAATTTTTATTATATTAGTTAATGCTACCCATAAGCAAGCAATTCATGTTTCTTCAATTATCTAACTATCTTCATTTTTATAAACAGTATTTTGCATTGTATTTATATCATTCTTACATGTGTTTTGATAGGTAGACTTCAGCTACTCTATACATTCTGTACTTATTTATGGAATTTCTCTTTATATTTATTCTTGCTGAGTTTTATTGATATTATATAGAAATGCTGATAACCTGTGATTTATTTTACATCATGCAATGTTGCTGAAATTAGTGATTTTTTTCAATTAATTATAGGTCACTAGGGAGCTTTAAGTAAATTATTATATCATCTGAAAAAAAAGTGATGATATTGTTTCTATTTTATCTATGCTTGTCCTTTTAGTTTCTTTTTCTTGCCTGGTTGTCACAGCCAACATTTTTAGAACTATGTCAAAAAGAAATGGTAACAACAGGCATTCTTGTTTCACCATTCATTTTATTAGGAAAGACTATAGTTTATCCTCTTGAACTTCTAAAGATAAGCTTTGGTTTTAGATATATACTATTTATCACTTTTAAAAAGGTAGATTTATTCTTACATTCTTATATGTTTAACAGAAATGCATATTATATTTTGTGTTTTTTGGCATCTATTGACATATAATTTTTGTTGCTTTTGTGCAGCTAGACAGCACAGTAGATAGAGCACTGAATCTAGAGTCAAGAAAAACTGAATTGAAATTTAGGCTCAGATACTTACTAGCTCTGTGACCCTGGGCAAGTCACTTAACCTCTGTCTATATCAGTTTCCTCACTTTTAAAATAGGCATAATTGTAGCACCTATTTCCCAAGGTTGTTGTGTGGTTAAAAGATAATATTTCTAAAGCATTTTATAAACCTGAAAGAGCTATGTAAATGCTAGTTAATGTTATTAATCTTGTTAAGTTTATAATGTGATGTTTAAAATCTAATGTGGGGGGGGCAGCTAGATAGCACAGTGGTAAAGCACTGGCCCTGGATTCAGGAGTACCTGAGTTCAAATCCGGCCTCAGACACTTGACACTTACTAGCTGTGTGACCCTGGGCAAGTCACTTAACCCTCATTGCCCTGCAAAAAACAAACAAACAAACAAACAAAAAATCTAATATGGGTCCTTACCTGCCCCCCCCCCCAGTTTTTTTTGTGGGGAAACTTGCTAAGATTTACTGATAAATTCAGCAAGAGTTTAGGCTTTTAAGTATTTATTAAAGTGTATAAGAAGTTAGTGAAGAGAGAGAGGGTAAGAACAAATCTCTTATAGAATGGAAAACCCTAGCTTAGATCTATTTGGTATAGCCAGAGAGAAAATCTTGCCTTTCCCTAGCGGCCCACATGAAGTTCTGCCACCATGCCAAAGTCCCAGACAAAAAGAGGCTGATCCAGCGAGCTACCCTTACCTTTCTACTTCCTGTCTCCCTCCCTGAAAGGGGATTGGTCGAGGGTGGTCTCCTGTTTGATGCTGTAGTCCACAGCCTCTGAGAACAACAGCCTACTCAGGGCTGGCCAGGCATGGTCTCAATTTTATCTATCTTAAGTAGGTTCTCAGTCAGTTTCTCAGTCTCACCCAATTCAATCAATTTTCAAATCAATCTTCAGGCTTGGCCCCTGGGTGCCTGCCAAATCCCATTATTTTATCAAATTAGTTTTCCTAATATTAAGCCAACTCCACATTCTTGATATAAATCTAAGCATGCCATAGTGTATTATCTTTGTGATAGATAAGTTTTAGCCTCTTTACTAATATTTTATTTAAATTTTTGGCATCAATTTTCATTAGGAATATTATTCTATCATTTTCTTTTTTGACTCTTCTTACTTTCCATATCAACTCAACTCAATTTTTATCAATTACCTGAAAATTCTATATCTACATTGAGTGGTGGGAGAAGGCCTATGGAAATTCCATGATCTAAAGGAGGCATCAGTGGCTATATATAATATTTTTTTCAAAATTTCTCTTTTGAATAATTCTGTATTTTCTATTGTGTTATTATTTCAGTGGAATCCACAAGATTTATTTTCTTGCTTTCTTTTTCAATGGGTAAAATAAAGTATAATATTTATTCATTGTGTTACAGTCTTTTCTGAAATACTTGCTTATTATTCTTTCTTTATAAATTTAACTATTATTTAATTTGTTTCAGAGTTGAGCTTATATAGAGTTCTTATCTCTGAGACTTGTCTTTCACTTTTTTTCTTTATATACCCATAACCTAGCACCTATCTTGGCATATACCAGGTGTTCAGAGATGCCTGTTTACTGATTGATCCACTTTTTCATTTATTATTGGCCATTTAAATATGTTTTCCCCCACATTATTTGGATTCTCTTCTTATGATTGCCAGTGTCTACATGTTTTCTTTTGCACAAATCAATGGAGTTGAATGATCTCTGCCTTTTCCATTTGAGAATGTGTGGATCTAGTAAGGTGCCTTCTACATGCAAGCATGACCCCAATGGTAGAGGACTGTAGTGAGTTTTTATAGATCTCTTCCCTGAGGTATAAAAATGCCAGTCCTCTTTATTTTGTTTTGTTAGGACAGTTTGTTTATTTGTTTACTGTGGTGTTTTGAGATTCATATGAGTCACGGCCATGGCACAATAGATTACATTTCACCATAGCCAGAAATTTAAAATGAAAGCCTGTTAGGTTGTCTGCTGTCATTTTTACCAAAAGTCAGTTTTATGTTATAGATAGTTACATGAATAGTACTTCTCAGTGGTTAGACACAAGAAGAAGCATAAAAACCAGTCAATGAGCAATAAATCCCGTGAAGAATGAGACTTTATCTTATTCATTGTATTTTTCCAAATTCCCAGTACAAATCTATGCCTATAGTGGTACTAAAGAATTTTTTCTTTTACTAATTCTTTTGTATTGGGGTGGAACTAAGATGGTAGAGTAAAGGGAGGGACTTGCCTGAGCTCTCACAAATTCCCCTCCAAACAACTTAAAAATAATGCCTCATATGCATCTCTTTCACAGACCTGGAGCAGTCATGTCTGCTTTTAAGGTTTCCACTAAGATGGAAGAAAAAATTTCCTCATGCTTTCTTTCTGCCTGATTGTGGCAGTCTAAATTGAATAGGGGAATACATCTTTATGTGAATATTTTTAGAGTCCTTTTATAATTTTTATTTTTGGTAGGCATTTTGAAATAGAAGTATGACAAAAGTATCGTAGCTCTGCCAATTTGCTAGACTTTTTGAGGTTGAGCAAGTCCTATAAGATTAGTTTGGGATAGATGATTTAGAATTTTTGAATAATACAAGTCAGATTCTGAAATAGTAATTGTTGCAGAATGTTACCATTTTGATGATATGGGGGAGAAGTATGACTCTTAAGGTTTGAGGTCTGAACTTATTTCCAAGTCTAGCAGTATTAGCTTGCAGTTAAGCCTCCCACCTAAAGGTAGAGGTTGATGGTACCTGGAAGTCCCAGATTGATTTTTTAAAAAGAAGCTCAAGTGTTGAATCCTATAAATAAAACTGAGTTTTATGTCTGACAAAAAAGTAATGCCTCAAAATAAATTCTGGAGTGACAGAACCAATAAAAGGACAATATGAAACAAATTTTCTAGCCTAAGACAACTTAGAAGTTTTACAGGAAATGTCTGTCTCACTGGGCTGAAAGTTGAGCACAGCCCAGCACAGGCCAGGCCCCAGCAAGCCAGTATCAGGTCTTGGTGGGAACAGAACTGGCAGTGGTAGCTTTCAGAGTTCTCAGCCTGCATTTTGTAGGAGATTGGACAGTTGTTCAGAAGATTACAGGGAGTCCCTTTTTGACAGTGGATGCAATAATCTGTTTCATTACTCATATTCAGATCCGGGTCACAGTCCCAGGATGAGGAGGAAAACACTAGAATGTGTGGCCATAGGGAACTGGGGACCACAGTCATAGAAAAGAGCAGAAAAAAGAATGATTGTGGTCAATTATAGACTAGAGCACAGGACAAGAAGAACAGTAACTGTACTTTTTCCTAGATTATGCCACTTTGGAAGAACTAAAAACTAACACCCTCCCCGCCCCAAGATCTAGCTCTGAAAACAGCAGCATGAAAAACCTGAATTTTAGGACAGTGCCCCTTCCACCCTGGCAGCAGAGCCCAACTTTAACATAAAGTTAAGTCAAGAAATAGGGCTGGAAAATGAGCAAACAACAAAAAAAGAACCTGACTGCAGAAAGTTATTATGGTGATAGGGAAGATCAAAACACAAACTCAGAAGACAACAAAATCAAAACTACTATATCCAAAACCTCAAAGAAAAATGTGAATTGGTCTCAGGACAAAAAAAACCCAAACATTCCTAGAAGAGCTTTAAAAATTTTTAAATCAAATAAGGGAGGTAGAAGAAAAATTGGGAAAAAGAAATGAGAGTTATGCAAGAAAATTATGAAAAAAGAGTAAACAGGAGGCACAAAAATACTGAAGAATAGAATAATAGGCCAAATGGCAAGAGGCACAAAAATCCATGAAGAGATGAACTCCTAAAAATTGCAGAATTGGCTAAATGAAAAAGGAGGTTCTTTTATTTAATGAAATAGAGGACTTTCAAGCATTCTTGGTGAAAATCCCAGAGCAGAATAGATAATTTGACTTTCCAATATAAGACTCAAGATAAGCATAAGAAGTTAAACAGGAAAGAGAAATCATAAGGGATTCAATAAGGTTAAACTGTTTATATTCCTACATGGGAAGAAGATACTTGTAACTCCTAAGAAGTTTACCATTATTAGAGTAGTTAGAAGCAGTATACATAGAGGGCATGGGAAAGAGTTGACTATGATGGGTAATATTTAAAAAAAAATTAAGTGGTGAAAAAGAGGGATATACTTGAAGAAGGGGAAAGGGAGAGAGAGAATAGTACAAATTATCTCACATAAAAAAGTGTAAAAGAACTTTTACAGTAGAGGGGATAATAGGTAGTGGTGGCAAATTTCTCAAATATATAGAAAACTGAGTCAAATGATAAGAATACAAGTTATTCCCCAATTGATAAATGGTCAAAGGCTATGAACAGTTAGTTTTCTAAGAAATCAAAGCTATCTATAATCATATGAAAAAATGTCCTAAATCACTATTGATTAGAGAAATGCAAATTAAAATGACTCTGAGGTACAGAGAAAAAATATGAGAGAAAAGGAAAATGACATATGTTGAAAGTGATATAGGGAAAATGGGAACACTAATGCACTGTGGGTGGAGTTGTGAACAGCTCCAACCATTCTGAAGAGCAATTTAGAACTATGCCCAAAGTGCTATAAAACCATGCATACCCTTTGTCTTTCCAGGTTTTTCTGGTATCGTCCTGCTTGTAATTTTCTATAGCACAATACTATTCCACTACAATCATATACCACACCTTCTTCAGTCATTTCTCAATTGATGGACATTCCCTTGATTCCCAGTTCTTAGCTACCACAGAGTTGCTATAAATATTTTTTTGTACAATTTCCCCCCTTTTCTATGATTACTATTGTTAACTGTTTCCCTCTATCCTATTCTCTTCCCCATGATATTTACTCTATTATCTATCTTCTTTCACCCTATCCCTCTTCAAAAGGGATTTTGCTTCTGCCTGTCCCCTCCCCCAATCTGCCCTCCCTTCTTTTGCCCCTCTCTATCCCCTTTCCCTCCTATTTTCCTACAGGGTTAGATAGATTACTCCACTCAATTGAGTGTGTATGTTATTTCCTCCTTCAGCCAATTCTGATGAGATTGAGGTCTTTGAACCAATTCTGATGAGTGTTAGGCTCATTTACTGCCCAGATTAAATAGATTATTCCACCCAATTGAGTGTGTGTGTTAATCCCTCCTTGAGGCAACTCTGATGAGTTCAAGGTCTTTGAGCCTATTCTGATGAGTGTAAAATTCATTTACTATCCTACTCCTCCCCCATCTCTTCCCCACTCCATAAATCCTTTCCTGTTTCTTTCATATGGGATTTTACCCCATGCTACCTCTTCCCTTCACCTCCCCCAGCGCATTCCAGTCACCCCTAAATTTAACCCTAAAGATGTCATCATGGGGCAGTAGGTGACACAGTGGACAAGCATCCACCCTGGACCCAGGGGGATCCCAGCCAAAATCCAGCCTCAGACACAAGACAGTCACCCACTGCACAACCCCAGGTATGTCCCCCAACTCTAATTTTTTATGGTTCTCTAGGGTCTTGTATTTAAAAGTCAAATTTTACATTCAGTTTACATCTTTTCATCACGAATACCTGAAAGTCCTCTTTTTCATTGAAGTCCCATTTTTTCCTCTGAAAGATTATACACAGTTTTTCTGGGTAGGTGATTCTTGGTTGTAATCCCAATTCCTTTGCCCTATGGAAGATTATATTCCATGGACTCCTTTCCTTTAATGTAGAAGCTGCTAGATCTTGTGCTATTCTGATTGGGGCTCCACAGTACTTGAATTCTTTCTTTTTGGCAGCTTGCAATATTTTCTCCTTGACCTGAGAGCTCTCGAATTTGGATATAATATTCCCAGGAGTTTTCCTTTTGGGATCTCTTTCTGGAGGTGATCGGTGGATTCTTTCTATTTCTATTTTATCTTCTGCTTCTAGAATATCAGGACAATTTTCCCTAAGAATATCTTGGAAGATGATGGAAGATGGTTTTCAGGTAGGCCAATAATTTTCAAATTATCTCTCCTGGCTCTATTTTCCAGGTCAGCAGTTTTCCCAAAAAGATATTTCACATTGCCCTCTATTTTTTAAAAATTAATTTGGATTTGCTTTATTGTGTCTTGGTTTCTCATAAAGTTACTAGCTTCCATGTGTTCAATCCTAATTCTGAGGCGATTATTTTTGTCAGAGAGCTTTTGTACCTCCTTTTCCATTTGGCCAATCTGGCTTTTCAAGCTATTGACTTTTTTTTCTCATGTCTTTCCTGCATCACCCTCATTTCTCTTTCCATTTTTCCTCTACCTCTCTTACTGTATATTCAAAGCCATTTCTGAGTGTTTCTATGGTTTGAGACCAATTCATATTTTTCTTGGAAGCTTTAGATATAGGGGTCCTGATGTTGACATCTTCCTCTGAGGGTATACCTCTATCTTCCTTGTCATTAAAGAAGCTTTCTGTGCTCCTCACCTTTCTCTCTCTGCTCCTCTTGCATTTCTTTTACTTGACTTTTAGCTCCTTAAAGAGGGGCACCGTTTCTAGGCTGCAGTATCCCAAGCTTCAGAAGTCCCAGGTAGTATGATTTAAGAAGAAGCAGGTTCTTCACTCACCTGGACTGTTCCCTGGTCCATAGATGACCCCAGACCAACTTGCTTATCAACCAGCTTTGTGCGTTGTGGTTGTCAGCTTCAACATGCCTGTGCCCTTCCTCCACCTGGGCCAGTGCTACTCAACCCTACCTCCTGGTTCCCAGCAGGGGTGAAAAACACAAGTTCTACCTTGGCACCAGCATAGACCCCTGTGTTCTCCCCCCTGCCAAGAGCTCAGCCCTCTCACCATATTGTGAGCTTAGTTCTAGATGACACTGGTGCTGCAGCTGATTCAGAGGCTCTGAGGGGGTCTCTTTCTTTGGAGAGGCCTTCCTCGGACTGGATCTGTGTGAGGGTGGCTGTGGGGTTGGGTTCCACTCCTGTCTCAGCACAGCAGCTCCCTCCTTCCAAACTTCCAAGTTGTCCTTGGTTGGAAGATGATTTCAACACATTCTTCTGTAGGTTTTGCTGCTCCAGGAATTGTCCTATGGCATTATTTGGATGTTTTTTGGAGTGGTCATGTCATGAGTTCAAGAGCTCACTGCCTTTCCTCCACCATCTTGGCTCTGCCCCCTGTGCATGCCCTTTGACTCAGTAATTCCACTACCAGGTATGTATTGCAAAAAGATTTAAAAAAGAAAAAGGAAAAGGCCCTGTATGTAGAAAAATATTTATGGAAGTTCTTAAGAATTATAAATTGTGGGGATACCCATCAACTGGTGAATTCCTAAATATGTTGTGGTATATGATTGTGATGGAATATTATTGTGCTATAACAAATGACAGGCAAGATGTTCTCAGAAAAATATGGGAAGACTTACCTTAACTGAAGCAGACTGAAGTGAGCAGAACCAGGAGAACACTGTACAAAGTAACAGCAATATGGTGTGATGATCAACTATGAATTACTTAGCCATTCTCAGCAATCCAATGATCCAATATAATTCCAAAGGATTTATGATGAAAAAAATGCTATCCATCTCCAGAGAAAGAACCAATGGAATATGAATGCAGATCAAACTATACTTTTAAAATTTACTTTATTTTTCTTAGGGTTTTTTTTTTTGGTCTGTGTTTTCTTTTATAACATGACTAATATGGAACCATATTTTGCATCATTGCACATGTATATTCTATATTAAATTAGTTTTCTCAATGAGATGGTCCAGGAGGGGAGAAGGGGAGAATTTGGAACTCAAACTTTTAAAAGATAAATGTTAAAAGTTGTTCTTACATGTAATTAAACTATTTTATTTTATTTATTTATTTTTTTGCAGGGCAATGGGGGTTAAGTGACTTGCCCAGGGTCACACAGCTAGTAAGTGTCAAGTGTCTGAGGCCAGATTTGAACTCAGGTACTCCTGAATCCAGGGCCAGTGCTTTATCCACTGCGCCACCTAGCAGCCCCCTAATTAAACTTTTAAAAAGAAACAAAAGAGAAAAATAAAAATTCTTCTTTATCTCTTGGATCAAGACAATTATGATTATGCCAACTAAAAACATTTTGGCACTGGTTGATCAATGAAAAAGCAGAGCAGGATTATTGTTACCCAGTTTGAGTGTTCAGACATGGTTTGGAGCATAGCATTACAGAAAATCCATTTTTCTCCTGTATTCCCAGATTGCTTATGATCATCTTTTTACTGGAATGAGGTTCATTCTTTCTAACCACCCACTGCCATGATTCACAATGAAGAAATTATAGTGTCTACTTCATCAAAGACATGTTGTACAAATGGGGGTAGGGAGAATGAGGTGTGGGAATTCCCTGGTGAAATCATCCAGCAGGACCCCAGAATACGATCATGACACATCTTTTTTTGTTTGTTTGTTTGTTTTGTTTGTTTTGTTTGTTTTGTGAGGCAATTGGAGTTAAGTGACTTGCCCAGGGTCACACAGCTAGTAAGTGTCAAGTGTCTGAGGCTGGATTTGAACTCAGGTCCTCCTGAGTCCAGGGCCAGTGCTCTATCCACTGCGCCACCTAGCTGCCCCATGACACATCTTAAGACACATCTCATATAAGTTTATGCTGCAGTTTGAGCCAAAGAACAAGCTTCATGCTCATGCTTTATGTTCATGTTTCATGTTTTTTTTTAAAAAAACAACACTAGAAACAGCCATGTAATATCATGCTCCCAATTAAATCAATGACTATTTTCCTTCTAGTAATGACCAAGATTGTTTCCCATTCTATACTTCTCAACATGACCTTCAAGTATTACAGATGAAAAATGAGTTTTTCAGATGCCTTGATTTTTCAACTGTGAGCCAATAATTCAGCTGGGTCTTCACTTCTAAGGCCCTGACCCCATGACTTTGAAGGTCATTTCCTTGGATGAACTATATGGGCTAGAAGACAGATGAAAAATTATCTTTTTCACAGTGCTTGTCAAATGACATTATAAAGGGCTGAAGGCTTGTCATATTACATTAAGATGGTCATATTTTTAGTCATATCCATATTTTACTGTCATTGAAATATGCTAAAATGATAGGCAATATATGCCAAAGATTTATATTTCAATTCAATGAATGATAGGCTACATATGTGGAATGTTTGGAGTTATTAGCTATTAATAAAGGGTTACATTTTCTATGAAGATAAGAAAAGATTCCCTGAACTTCCACTATGGTTTTCTCTCATGTCTTCCAACTAAATCATTGTTCAGGAGTAAAAACACCATTTGTCTTGCTTTCCTTTATGTCTACATGAACCTTCTAAATAGAAAAATGCTCATTGGCAGCATATTGCTCCATAGTGGTTAGAGTGCTTTCTTGTGAGGAAATTTGTGTTCAAATCCCAGATCAGACAATTACTAGCTTTGTGACCAAAGGCAAGTTGCTTAACTTCTCTGAGTTACAGCTACCTTATCTGTAAAATGAGGAAAACAATACCTTCATTCAATAAGACTTTATTAAACACTTAATTTGTGCAAGGCACTGTGTAGGATGGAGGATTTTGTTACTCTGCAGTTAGTGTTTTAGAGAGTAGCCTAGGACATTGAGAGGTTAGGTAACTTGGTCAGGGTCATACAACCAATATGTGTTGGAGTTGGAGCTTGAATCTAGAAATTTTTAACCCTGAGGTTCTTTCTCTATCCTCTACATTATCCTGCTTCTTACACTAGGGAACACAAAGACATAGGAACTATATATTGTATAACATATATTCATAGAAATAAATATCAGTAGACGGAAACTGAAACAGTTATTTTAAGAGAGAGAAAGAATGAATAATTAAAGGGATCAGAAATGGCATTGTGAATGGAGTAGGCGCTTGAACTATGCTTTGAAAGAAGCTAGGGAATCTAATAATGTTGTTCTGATTAAAGTAAAGCATGTTATAACTATGTGCTATTATTAGCAACTAAGAGAATGGAAGACATAAGGAGACCAGAGAAACAGTTTAGTTCTCTCTCCTCACATTTTTATAGATAAGTAAACTGAGATCGGGGAGGGCTTGTCTAAAAGCCAAACAACGACTAGACGCAAAGTTGGACTAGAACCCAGTTCTTACAATCCTCAGTCCAGTGTTTTATTTTCTTTTATCAAACCATACTGCTCTTTGTAAATTGTGCTACTAAAAGGATTTTAGACTTATATACAGGGTGTCCCAGAAGCTTAAATCCTTAATAGATTAAAATAGTAACAAGATTTTTGGGACACTGGGATACTGCTTTTATAAAGCAGTATCTTTTGTAATCTTGGTCTTCAATCAATCAAAATGCTCCTATTAAGTACACAATATGTCCCGAAAACTGTGATTAGTGTGGGGAAGTGAAATAAAACAAATGAAAATTCTTACAAGAAGTTTAGATTCCAGTGAAGAAAACAGTCAGAATGCATCTAAGTATATACAGAATAAAGACAAAGAAAATAAATACAAGGTAGTTAAATCAAAATAATTTGGGAGGGATGAGAGAAAATAATGGGGTCCTGGGGGACCCAAAGGCTCCCCCCCACCCCGACTTGAGGAAGCCTTGCCTGACCTCTTTTAAGGCCAGCCCAGAGTCAGTAGGATTACAAAAGAAATGTATATTGACCTTCCAAACTACTTAAAGGAAGTTAACTCACCTAGTTGACCCCCCAAGTCATGTCAATGAATGGACTGGCCAATTAGCTTGGATCAATGTGCAGTGACCCACCTCTACCTGAGAGAGGATAAAAACCCTTGGGTCAAGGGGTGGGGAGTTCACTCTCTTCTTTCCCCCTCAGCTCTTCTTTCTCCTGCTCTTCTCACTGTGCCTATTCCGATCCTGGGATTTTATGCTGGGCCTGGGATGCTGGAGGAGGCAGACACTCAGTCCCCACTCTCTCTTCTTTCTCTATCTAGTTATGTAGAGCTTCTGAACCCTAATTCTGAGCAACGTGCTCTCTCTCTTTACTAACATTTAATATGCTTTAATAAATACTTAATGCCCCAAACTGGTGCAGTAGCCTTTAATTTATAAGTAGCAATATATTAGAAACCCCAGCTAAGTTCCCCAAAACTTAGGACAGAGATAGGCATCTCCATATAATTTCAAATGACACAGGGAGGATATTACCAGTTGGGGGAATCAGGAAAAATGGTGTTTTAGTTGTGTTTTAAAGGAAGCAAGGGTTCTCTGTATTGAGGTTATAAACCTAGAAGATTGGAAGAATGATAGAAATACATTTTGTTTGGCATATATTGAGTTTGAGGTACTGCTGAGGCCATATAGTTTGAAATGTTGAAGAAATAATTGGTGATGAAGGAATAGAAGTTCAAGGGAGAGAATGAGCTAAATATAAAGATCTGGGAGTCATCAACATAGAGAACATAAGGTATGGGAGCTGATAAAGTCACTGAGAGAAAATGTAAAGAGAAAAGAAAAGGGAATCCTGGAGAATACCTCCAGTTAGGGAGCATGATAGGGATGATGAGGGAGAAAAGGAAACTCATCAGGAATGGTTTGACAGGGAGAAGAACCAAAAGAAAGTAGATTTGCAAAAAACTCAGAGAGGAAAGAGTATCCAGGAGGAGAGGGTAGTGAATAGTATCAAATGCAGCCGGTAGGTTGAAAAGAGTAAGCACTGACCTGACATCATAAGATTTGGCAATCAAGAGATAATTGGTAGCTTCTATGTTAGCTGGTGGAGTCCTTGAGATCAACGACTCCCTTGTCCTTTTTTGTATCTCCAGCAGTTCTTGACAAATAGTAGGCACTTAGTAAATCCTAGTTGACATACTTAGCTTTTACAAAGGGTTATTTACTGAAAAGACATAGTAAGAACCAAAGGACAAACATTCCCCTGACCCAGAGTATATTCTCTCCCACACTACTTTGGCTTTGGTCATTTTGGAGGGAGTAGTTTCACTTGAGTAATGAAGTTGGAAGCCAGATTGCATAGAGTAGAGGAGTGAGAGAGAAGGAAGTAAGTGGAGGCAACAAGGGTAGATAGCTTTTTGTTGGAGTTTGGCTGAGAAAAGAAGGCTTTCAACTGATAGTTGAGTCAATAGTATTCCTAGATAGACAAAAATGTCAGTAATGCATCACAAGCATCATAGTATTAGTGCTTGGAATATTTCCAGTTATCTGGGGGACAGATAAGGCATATCAAAAGGAACAGTGACTCTCCTAACTAGAAACAATTACCTAGACAAGGTTTATAATACAAGTGTCCCCTGTAAGCTAAGCATACCAAAGAAAGGGTATCTGCTGTGGGGAAGGAGAATACAACCTACAAGAAATATTACCAGTGCTGGATAACTTCCATACTGGATCAACACTCATGAATTCAATCATGACTCGAAATATCTCAAAAACTTCAGTGCAGATTGATATTTGAAGTTTTCAATGAAATCAGTTTGGGCAGCCTATTTAACTTAGCAAAAACATTTAGTTTTTTTAAAAAAATCAGTTTAGTTTTCTCTGATCAACTAGGGTGATTGGTGAAGGAGTTCCATCCTAAACAGTTTTCTACCATATTGTTTTGCAAAAGTTTTTAAGGCACCAGAGGAAATCTGACTGACAACCAGATGCCAAAATGTGAAAATGCCTTTGTATTTATTTCTGTGTAGACTTATTCTGTGTCATCCCAGTATATTCTGAGTCTCCTCTCTTATCACAAATCATAAATGGAATCTAATATATATTTATTACATTGACAACCTAGGTGTCATCCTTGACTCCTCATTCTCTCTCTTCCCCCATATACAAGTAGTTGCCTGGTCCTACCATTCCAACATCTCTTCTGTAATCCCTTGTGTCCTCTGACACTTCTTCCATCCTGGTGCAGGCCCTTATCACCTCTCACTTGGGACTCCTGTAATGACCTGCTGGTTGGTCTGTCTAAAATATCTCCCCATTACAATCATCTCCACTCAGCTGTCAAATGGCTCTTCCTAAAATGCTGTCTGGCCATACACCTCTCTATTCAATAAACTCCAGTGGCTCACTATTACCCCCAGGATCAAATATGCAATCCTTGGTTTGGCTTTTTTTTTTTGGCTGGGCAGTGAGGGTTAAGTGACTTGCCCAAGGTCACACAGCTGGTTTGGCTTTTTAAACTCTTCATTATCTGAATCTGTCTATCTTTCTAGTCTTCTTATACCTAACTCTATTCTATGAACTCTGGAGTTGAGTTACACTAGCTTCCCTATACTTCTTCACACACAGCACATCATCTCTGGACTTCAAGCACTTTTGCTGACTTTCTTCAGTGCCTGGAACACTCTCCCTCCTCACCTTTGCCTCCTGGCATCCCCATCTTCTTTTCAAATCTCAGATAAAGTTCTTCTTTCTGCAAGAAGCCTTTCTAGTTCTCCTTTATCTTAGTGCCTTCCCTTTAAGACTACCCCCGATTTATCCTGCATATGTATTGTTTGTACATAGTTTGTATGTTGTTTCCCTAATTATTCTGTGAGCTCCTTGAGATCAGGAACTGGTATTTATTTTTTGTAGGGTTTTTTTCCCCGCCTTACTCTCTGTAACCAAAGAGGCTGCACAGTGCCTGGTATATAACAGGTGCTCAATAATCTCTAGTGGACTGACTATCTGATTACTATCTGACAGGCACTTTGTCAGGCTCTAAGGATACAAAGGAAGGAAAGAACTGTGATTTCATTTATAAAGGGAACTTCTGGTTGAAGAAACTTTCTCTATTAATAAAGGCTAGACCCTCCTGTGACTCCTACATTTTTAGAGAGTTGTCTGGAGCACAGCCAGGTTAAATAACATACCCATGGTCACACACATAGTGTGGACCAGAGATCGGGTTTAAGCCCAGGAAATCCTAGTTCTGAGGACAGGTCAAGACAAGGAAAAGTTTCTGATCTCAAGTAGCTTTTATCCAATTGAAGATTTACTAGTTTTTAAGTTTCTCATAAGCCTGGTAGGTTTATAAAAGGGGCTTTAGGAAAGTGCCCCTTTTTACTCCCCAACACCCCCAAGGGGATATATCCAGTAGCCCTCAGACTTTGAGCCTCATCTGGAGAATGGCCCCTGCACACCTATTTGAATCACTGGCTTTTTTTTTTTTTAACTTTTTTTTTTTTAAGTGAGGCAATTGGGGTTAAGTGACTTGCCCAGGGTCACACAGCCAGTAAGTGTTAAGTGTCCGAGGCCGGATTTGAACTCAGGTACTCCTGACTCCAGGGCCGGTGCTCTATCCACTGCGCCACCTAGCTGCCCCTGAATCACTGGCTTTTAAAGTGATCTAATGATATCGTTTCAGTTGACTGAGTGACATCATTTGGAGAAGACAAAGAAATTATGACTGAGGGTTACATTTTACCCAAGGTTATTTCTACAGGAAACATGTGAGCTCTATGTTTTCTGTATACCTTGAAAACATTCAGGGGTTTGGATTCCAGACAGTACGTTCTTTCATGGTCTTAAGTCGATCTAAGAAGAAATTTCCAAGTTTGCCAGTTTTATTGATATTCTTTTTAAAATGCAGGGCAGCTAGGTGGCACAGTAGATAGAACACTGGCCCTGGATTCAGGAAGACCTGAGTTCAAATCCGGCCACAGACACTTGACACTTACTAGCTGTGTGACCCTGGGCAAGTCACTTAACCCTCGTTGCCTGGCAAATAAAAATGTATATATGCAGACCTATGGTGCTGCACATAATATTGTTCTGGAAGGAACAATAATCCAGATCCAGTGCTATTTGAGCAACCCCAAATACCCTTCTGCATTACTTCTCAGAGTTACACATCCCCAGGGGAACACCAATTAATCAACCAACATTTATTGAATGCCTACTATGTGCTGGTCACTGTGCTTAGGGTTGGGAATGCAAAAAGAGGCAAAAGACAGTCCTTGCCATCCAGGAGCTTACAATCAAATGGTGGAGACAACATTACACACATAAAAAGCGAGCTATATATAGGATAAATAGGGAATAATTGATAGAAGGAAGGTACTATAATTAAGAGGGATGGTGGAAAGCTTCCAGTAAAAGATAGAATTTTACTTGGAACTTAAAAGAATCCAGAACAGTGAGTGGGGAGAATTGAGAACATTCCAGGTATGGGGGACAGCCAGAGAAAATGCCCAGAGATGAGAGATGGATTGTCTTGTTTGTGGAACAAGCAGGAGACCAGTGTCACTGGATGGAAGAGTATATGATGGAGAGTAAAGGGCAAGAAGACTGGAAAGGTAGAAGGAGAATAAGATTATGAAGGGTTTTAAATGCCAAGCAGAATTTGTATTTGATTTTGGGGGCAAAAGGAAGCCAGTGGAATGTATGGAGCAAAGGAGTGACATGATAATACTTGAGCTTTAGGAAAACCACTTTAGTGGCTGCCTGGAGGATGGACTGGAGTGAGGAGAGACTTAAGACAGGAAGAACTCCCAACAGACTATATTACAATAATTCAAGCATGAGGTGATGAGAGCCCTCGCTAGAGTGGTGCCAGTGGCAGTGAAGAGAAGGGGGCATAGTTAAGAGATATTGCAAAGGCAAGATCAACAAGCCTTGGCAACAGATTGGATATGGGGGGAGATAGAGTGAAGAATCCAGAACGACTCCTAGATTGTGAGCCTGAGGAACTGGGAGGACAGCGTTGCCCTCTAAAGTAAAAGAGAAGGTAGAAGAGATGGGGAGGAGTTAGGAGGAAAGATAATGAGTTTAGTTTCGAACATGCTGAGTTTAAGAAATCTACTGGACATCCAGTTGGAGATGTCTGAAAGGCAGTTGGAAAGGTGAGATGGGAGGTCAGTGGAGTTTGGTTCAGGATAGGTAAATCTGAGAATCATCAGTATAGAGATGATCATTAAATTCGTGGGAGCTGATAAGATCATCACATGAAGTAATATAGAGGGAGAAAAGAAGAGGGCCCGGGACAGAACCCTGAGGGGTGCCTAGGAATGTACAATGATGCACAAGGTAATGACAATATTTTCCAAAAAGCCAAAGCCTGAACATGTTCTAGGTATAGCTTCCAGCACAATCAAATTTTGATAGAATTGTATTTGATAGATTTGTATCTTTTTTTTGCGGGGCAATAAGGGTTAAGTGACTTGCCCAGGATCACACAGCTAATACGTGTCAAGTGTCTGAAGTAGGATTCGAACTCAAGTCCTCTTGAATCCATGGCCACTGTGCCACCTAGCTGCTCCCAAACTGTATCCATTTTTGAAGTTATTAAGGATGCTAAAGATCATTTATTTAAACCTCAGCACTTTTTGTGTGTGTATGAGGCAATTGAGGTTAAGTGACTGGTCCGAGGTCACACAGCTAGCAAGTGTCAAGTGTCTGAGGCTGGATTTGAACTCAGGTCCTCCTGACTCCAGGGCCGGTGCTCTATCCACTGCGCCACCTAGCTGCCCCAAACCTCAGCACTTTTTAGATGAGGGACTGGTGCCAAAAGATGGCAGTCGTATCGTACAAGGTCTCTCAACTAGCCAGTTGCAAAGCTGAGGCTCAGACCTAGATGTCTTGACTCCCAGCCCTGCCACAGCATGCTGCCTCCTTCTTCCCAGGGTAGAAATGTAAATGCATCTTCTACTGACTTGGCATTTCTGGTTGCTTTAATCGACTGTTATGTTTGATGTGATGGGTATGTATGTGTGTGTTTATCCACACACACATATGAGAAAGCCAATGTGGGGTAGTGAAGAGTGTCAGCCTTGAACCAGGAAAACCTGGGTTTAATTCCTATCTTTGATGCATAGTGGGCAAGTCAGTGAACCTCTCACTGCTCTAGGAAGCTTTCAGAGTTAAAATGAATTCAAAAGCCTCTATCTATGATGGGTAAAAACAATCTAATTTTATTTTGATGTATTACTAAATATGTTACTGTTTCTTTGTGCTTGTTGCATGTATGTATTCAAGCTGCTTAACTGATTTATTGCATGAAGATTCTCCATGATTTGTGTGGGTTACAGTACAAAGTGAAAAGAGGCTCAGCTGTAAAACAGTGGAAAGCCTCGACTAATCACATCAGAATTTTCCCATAAAAATATTTGAGTGTAAAAGCTCCTAAGGTTTGGGGGCAGATTCCCCCCCCTTCAATATGCCTCTCCCTTGTTTCTGCATCATTTAATTCTGTACTGTTATTTTCCTTTCTTGAAAAGAATCTATTGGATTTTGCCAAGCATTTGGCAATTCTTGGAATCAGGCATTGGAAACTATCAAGCGGAAGCTCCTCACTGTCAATTCATGACCTGAGTTTTAAATAGCCCATGACTAGAGGCTGGTGGAAGGGCACACTTGTAGAATTGAATGTAAAAGAACATGGGTTCAAAATGTGTTTCTTTGTCTTACCACCTACAAAATGTTGGACATCACAAATCTCTCTTGGGCTTCAGTTTCCTCAAATATAAGATGAGAGGAAAGGATTCAATAATTGCAACCGTCCTTTCATTTTTGAATCTGTGATTCCAAGGAAGAAAAGTTTTTAAGAAGTTCTGAGGAGGAAAAGATTTGTCTCCACTAATGTTTTGAAACATACTCTTTCTCATGAAAAATCTTATTATATACAGTGTAAGCTCATTAAGAGCAGGAGATGTCTCACTTTTGTATTTCTATCCCCAGAATCCAGTACATAAGAGGCACTTGATAAATGCTTGTTGAATGACCGATTGATGCTCTCCTCAGGATTCATGGTGTGGAAGCACTTTATAAGGGAGACCACTGATGACAATGTATGATGGATTAAAAAAAGATGACCTCAAATGCAGTATAAGATGGCCTAACCTTATACCTAATCCTATTTGGACTAGTTTGATCCATATGTAACATAAGTAATAACATGATAACTCTGAAAATAAAAATAAGCCTTCTTCCAAGTGGTACATCAATATTCTCCAGGAATTACATTTCATTTCCACTGATGATTAAAGACTAGTAGAATAAAAAGAGGTAAAATAAAGAGAATTCAGTCTGGATCTTCCTGCTGGATCCTCCCACAATATTAGAAATTTCCAAGGATGCCAGAAAATAGCTTCCTTTTACCTCATTAAAAGTGAGGCAAATAAACTGAAATGCAGGATGGGATTTAACAATGACTATGATCGGCCCTTTCACCCTCCCCCTTCCTCCCTCACCTTCCCTCAGCTTTAGTTTTTCTACATTAGTAGCACTTGAATCTATTCTATTCTAGAGGGCTTCCCTGTAATCGGTACTCATTAATCCTCTCTGCTATCCTTTCAATTTTGGATCAACCAAAAGGACAAGAGATGGCATCTCTTAACCAATCCAAAAATCAAGTCACCCAAATCTTTGCATGTCCTCAATACTGTTAAATGACCTATCAAAGTAGGCAGCCTTATGCACTACAGCCATTTAGAGAACTTCTAATTAACATATATGGCAGTTGTAATACTTGGCAAGGATTATATAACAATAAGCCAATTTGAAGGCAGAGCAAACTGGGTAATCAGTTTGCTGCTCAGCTTAAAAAAAATTCCTTGTAATTATGAGAAGTCTTTCCATGGAAATGTACACATTAAATCAGAATGTACAGAGCTATCAGCACATTAGACCAGTTCTGACATTTAAGAACCATCGTCTTCCCATTGTTCATAGCTTAATTTCGTATTCCACCTACCCAAAATTTCCATTCTGTAGTAATAGAATTTCCATAGTATGTATGATAGTTTCTACTTTTTAAAAACCATTTTTATTTATGCAATGTTTTATGGTGCAGATGATTTATGCAGTGTTTATAATGTTCTGATTTGAGGCTTCTGAATCCTACAGTGGTTAAAATGATTACCCTTCAATGTGTACATCATAGAATCATGGGGTTGTAAAGGACCTAAAGAGGTTTTCTAGAGACAGAATCTTGGAATTATAAAGGACCTTAAAGATCACATGGTCTAGCTCCCTCCTACCCCTACCCTCCATATTACAGATAAAGAAATTGAGTTTTAGGAAAAGGAAAATATCCAATTATCCATTTTATTCAAGTTGAGTGGAAAGTTTACTGTGAAAATACAATGGGTGTGTGTGTGTGAGTGTTACAAACAGGCTCCCTTAACAAACACGGGTGAAACAAGAATGCATTATGTGTAAACTTCTAGAGGACAGGGATTGTTTGTCTTTGTACCCTTCATCCCACAGCCTAGAACATAGTAAAGGTTTTGAGCTGCACTGAGTGGCCCAAGGTCACACTTCAGTTTGGTGACAGAATATGGATGCTTTTAAAGTCATGGGACTTTAAAATGGAGAGTATGCCCATTTCTTCTGACCCCCAATCCAGGGCTTTTCCCATTACACTCTAATGTTGAAAAATTCAGCTGACTTAAAAAAAAAGAAAAACCTCACACCCTTTCGCTTTAATGCAATATTATCAGTATATTCTACGAGATACTTTGGCATATTTCTTTCAATCATGTCAAAACACAAATGTCTTTCTGATAAGCTAGGGAAAATATCCTGGTACTTGATTAGATAGCTAAATGTTATGAAACCAGTGAACAGTAACTTCACTGCATTTTTCTGCCTTGGTTTGCTACTACCTTTTTTTCATTCAGTTATTTATTAAAGGGTTTACATGCACCTGGACCTTTGTGTCATTCCAGAGATGCCTTCCTTCCCACATCTTAGGACAATGAGCTTTGTTTTTCCTCCCTCAGTGTTCAATTCACAAAACCATGGTGAGGTCCAAGTCAGCTTGAACCTTTCAATTAAGATCTTAGGAAATAAGCACCAAATGCCATCCTAAAATCTAGATAAATCAGATCTTTAGTCATACCTTCCTCTTCTTCTCCTCCTCCCCACCTCCCAAACATTTTGATATGAAGGAACCAACTACTTAAAATAAAAAGTCAAGGGCAAACATAAAATAAGTGACAAGAGAGCAGCAGGTGGCCAGAGGAGAAAAAATCCCTTATTAAGGTGATGGCTTCTATCAATGACCTACCTCTAAAGTTCCCTACAATTTGAGAGGCAGTATTGTTATCAAACAGACACCTCCAGTCCCTTGGTTGGTGGGGATGGTCTGTATGCATGAACAATTTTACGTGTGTATAAAAGTTTGTATTGTACAAAATGCTTTCTCATATTTTACCTCACTGAATGCTTACCATAGTCTAGCAAGGTAGGAAGTACAAGTAGTTTTATCCCCATTTTGAAGATGATGAAATTGAGGGTCAAAAAGACATAGTGAGAGTTTGATAAATTAGAGAGATCCCTGGACTAGAAGACATGAGTTCAAGTCCTTCCCCTGATATTGGGCCATACTAGTCACATCTCCTTGGACAATGAACTTTGTTGATCCCAGTTTCTTCATCTTTCAAGAGAGGAAATTGTACTAGATGATCTCTGAGTTTCCTTCTTGCTTTTTTACACATGAATTTGTGACAGAGAAGAGGAAAGGCTGGGAATAGTCTGTTACAAATCTATATTTGGGAACAGCAAATTTCAAAAGTTTCAGGGGAGCTGCAGCTAGGTGGCACAGTGGATAAAGCAATGGCCCTGGATTCAGGAGAACCTGAGTTCAAATCCAGCCTCAGACACTTGACACTTACTAGCTGTGTCACCCTGGGCAAGTCACTTAACCCTCATTGCCCTGCAAAAAAAAGTTTCAGGGGGAAAAAGTTTTAGGTGGGATCCTATAGACTAAAATTCTCATCAAATTTCATCAAAGAGACACAAGAAACTTTCAACGATGAAATTCTTAAGACACCAAAAAAATAATTCCAATGAGGTAGAATGATGGGAGTAGAGGTACAAGTAACCTGCCAACCAGTATTTAAAAAAAAAAATTGGGGGGTGGGGCAACGTGTGTTAAATGACTTGCCCAGGGTCACACAACTAGTTAAGTGTCAAGTGTCTGAGGCCAGATTTGAACTCAGGTCCTCCTGAATCCAGGGTTGGTGTTTTATCCACTATGCCACCTAGCTGCCCCCCCCAACCAGTATTTTTAAAAATTTAAATAAGTGTAGAAGATACAAGTAAGTATAGATGAGAGAGGATGAATACAAATGTATGGCATGGTCCAGGCAGAGTAGTGATGGCAGTGCTAAAGACCAAAGGCAGTTGAGGGAAGGGAAGGAAGCTACAGATGACAAAATTGGTTTGTTGGTCTTATTTTGAGGTATATTGGGGTAAAGAGGAGGAACACACGAAGGCACAGCATCACTTGTGGAGTAGCTAGGATAATGAAAAACATCAATAGGTAGGAGGGAAGTCTTTTCATTTCTAATTATATTTCTGTTTTCTCTGACAAGAATAATGACTTTCCAACTGCAAAATGAAGAATAGACATGGTTAAAAGGGAGTTTGATACCCAAGATAAGTAAGGAAATAATAACAGAGCATTTAGTTGCTCTTGGTGAGGTCAAGTCATGTGGTTCAGCTGAAATATATCCTCTAGTACTAAAGGAATTAGCAGATGTGGTTATTGGTTAGCTGTCAGTGACTTTTCAAAGATCATGGAGCTAAGGACTGAAGAACATGCAAATCCACCCCCAATTTAAAGAAAAAGAAGAGTACGCATTCTGCATATTATATATAGATCAATATGCTTAACATTGATTTCCCGGCCATATTCTAGAGTATATGACTAAAGAGACGCTTAATAAACATTTAGGATGCAGTGATCAAAAATTGTCAGAATGGTTTCATCAAGAACATATGAAACCAAACTAACATCATTTCTTTTTTAAATAGGGTTCTCAAGCTGGGAGATTAAAGAATGCTATAAATGGAGTTTATCTATATTTTAGCAAACATTTGACAAAGTCTGACTATTTCTATGGATAAGATAAAAAGAGGTGAGCTAGATGACAGTTCAATTAGATAGATTCAGAACCCACTGAATGTCCAGATCTCCATAGAAGTCATACATGGATGAATGTCAACTGAAAAAGAGGTCTCTATTTGAGGGCCAAAGGGATCTGCAATGTGCCCTGCACTATTTAACATTATTGTCAACAGCTTGAACAAAAATACAGATTTCATGCTTCTAAAACTGAAGATGATACAATTATAGGAGGAATAACTAAGACAATGTATGGCAGGATTCAAAATTCCCTGACAGGCCAAATAAATGGGCCAAATCTAACAAAGTGACACATGATAGGACTAAACATAAATTCTTATATTTGGATTAAAAAATAAACTTCACAAATAAATATGGAAGAGGCACAGACACTCAGAAGTCTGTTTGAAACATCTGAAGATTTTAGTGGACTACAAACTTAATATGAGTCAACAGTATAAAGCTAATGAAAACTTATGATGCAATAAGTGAAAAATAGAACCCATGAGGAAGGAGCTTACTGACCCTCTTTACTTTGGTTTGGTCAAATTATGTATGGAACATTGCATGCAGTTGTGCCACTTTTTTTTTTTTGCTGGGCAATGAGGGTTAAGTGACTTTCCCAGGGTCACACAGCTAGTAACTGTCAAGTGTCTGATGCCAGATTTGAACTCAGGTCCTTCTGAATCCAGGGCTGGTGCTTTATCCACTGCAGCACCTAGCTGTCCACCGTGTGCCCCTTTTAAAAAGAAGAACATTGAGAAACCAAAAAGTATTCATTCAGAGAAAAACAAATTAGGATGTTAAAGGGCCTAGTGTCCATACCATATGTGTTTGGTTATAGAACCTACAGATATTTATGTTAGATAACAGAAAATTTAGAGGGGATAATATAGCTGTGTTTAAGTATTTGAAGGCCTGTCACCTAGAAGAGAGATGAAAATTGTGATACCTGGCCTCAGAAAACAAACTAGAATCAAAAATAAGTAGTTACAAAGAAGCAGATAGAAATTTTATGTAAGGTAAAATTCCTAACCATCAGAGATTTCCAAAATTAAAATAAATCAGTGGATCAAAAAGCATTTATTAAGCACATACCATGTGCCAAATGTTGTGCTAAGTTAAGCACTTGAGGATACAGAGAAAGGGAAAAACTTTTTTTGCCCTCAACAAGCTTGAATACAAATGGGTGAGACAATATGTGAATATATATATATATATAAAATATAATATAAAACACATGATACGTATAGAGTAGAAGGAAGGTAATCTCAGAGGAGATGATATAAGTATCTGAGGTGGGAGTGGGAGAGTTGAAGGAAGGCATGAAAGAAAGGACTATTCAAGAGAAAGGAGAATTTGAGGGATGAGGGGTGGGAGAGATCGAGTTCTGCCTTAGATATGTTTATTGAGTCTGAGATACTGACAGAACATTCAGTTCAATAGGCCCAAAAGGGATATGGATGTGGGACTGGAATTCAGAGGTGAAACTAGGATGAGTTATAACAGATCTAGAAATCCTCCTCAGAGATGATAACAAAAGCCATAGTAACTGATGAGACTGCCAAAATAATGAGAAAAGAGAAGGGAGCCCAGAATAAGCCTTGGTGGATGCCCACATTTAGGAGTTGTGGCAAGGATAAAGACGCAGCAAAGGAAAATAAGGAAGGATACTTCTACAGGTAGGAAGAGACCAAGAAAGAACAGTGTCACAAAAGTACAAAGAGAAGAAAGGATTCAGAAAGAGGTAACCAACAGTGTCAAAAGCTTCAGAGAGCTTAAAAAAGGTGATTATTAAGAAAAGGACATTAGATTTGGCAATTAAGAGATTAGATTGTTGGTGTTTGAGGCCGGCCTGACACCAATACCCTGTTAATTCAGGTTTGACATTGGGATGAAATAAGGCACTTGAAAGAGGTTTAACTAGTATGTTAGGGTTACTAACATACCGAGGATATATACGCATATAATTGTAATGTAATATACACAAGTGCTGCTTATGTGTTACAGAACTGGCCAAATGACCATGTCCAAAAATTGTAATAACTGATTCAGGTTGGAGTTAGACTCTATAACTCCTGAGGTAAATTTCATCTCTTGAGGTCCTGAAATTCTAAAAAGCTTTTGGCAGGGGCAGCTAGATGGCGCAGTGGTTAAAGCACCGGCCCTGAATTCAGGAGTACCTGAGTTCAAATCTGGCCTCAGACACTTGACACTTACTAGCTGTGTGACCCTGGGCAAGTCACTTAACCCCCATTGCCTGCAAAAAAAAAAAAAAAAAAAAAAAAGCTTTTGGCAGCTCCTGATTACATGACCAATTGCCCATCAATTTGATTCCTCAAGCTAAATGGCACTCTTAAAATATGGGGCCCGGAGTAATAGCCCCTGTTTAGCTATATAACCTATAGATGACATTACCAAGACTCTCAGAAAACAAGTCAAATAGTAATATTTTAGAGACATCATTCAAGAAGATGAATTTAGCCGGTCATCATTTATTGAGAATTCATTATATACAGAGCATTGTACTAGGAATAGTACTATAGAAATAGAAGACATGGTCCCTGTCCTCTGGAAGCTTACAATTTAATTGGAAAAGCAGGACAACATGCAGGGGAAATACAGCAACATTCATAAAAAGCCTACAAACAAATGAAAATCACTACAATACATAGTATATATAAATGATCATCATGCAGAATTTTTGGGTGGGTAGGCAGGGTGGAAGGAGGATTCTGTGATTAAGAAGTTAAATGATGGGGGCAAGCTAGGTGGCGCAGTGCATAAAGCACCAGCCCTGGGTTCAGGAGGACCTGAGTTCAAATCTGGCCTCAAACACTTGACACTTACTAGCTGTGTGACCCTGGACAAGTCATTGCCCCCCCCAAAAGCAGTTGAATGATGGATTTGCAATGAGAGGATCTGAATTCCAGTCTCAGCTCTACCAGTGTGGAAGATTGGATAAATCACTTAACACCTTTGGTCTCAGTTTCATCATCTATAAAATGAAGGAGCTGAATTTTGTGACCTCTAACAATAATGATAATTATAATAGCTAACATTTACATAGCATTTTAAGGTTTTCAAAGATAGATGATAGGTAGGTAGATAGGATTAGATAAGATAAAGTATTTATTGAACTCTTACTATGTGCCAGGCACATTCAGGCTAAACATTGGGAATACAATTACAAACAAAAAGAAATAGTTCCTTCCTTTAAGAAGAAAACACTTAAGAGAAAGCCGAAAAGGTAGGGGTAGGGAGGCAGGAAGCACCTGCTCCAAGAAGCAATATCATCTTATTTTATTACCACAACAGCCCTGAGAGGTAAGTGCCATAAGGAACTATAATGCTTTAAATCTATGTTCCTATTAGATATTGTAATCTTCTTTTCCTGAGACATGTGAGGATGATGGAAGAGTAACAGAAGGAAACCTAGATCTATCCTCTCTACTCAGACAATAGAGTAATAGAATTGATTCCCATTTAAAAAACAAAAACATGGGAGGGATATATTTTTATTAATTTGTAATAACATCTCACTTAGTGGGGTCCTCAGCTGAGAAAGAATAAGCAGAGTAAAGATGCAGGTTTCTGAAAAATATGAAAAAATCAAGATGATCTAAAGGCTGAGAAATCTTTAAGAGAGGAAGGGTCATAGTATAACCCAGTGTGTCTAGACCAGAGCATTCCAAGCACTTACTGTATTGTTTGTGTGACTTCTAGAATATGGGTGTTTTCCAGCTTAGTGGATGTGGATTGTGGGTAGGTTAGGTTAATTGTTATAACCTTACTATTGTTTGCTACCTCTATAAATACTTGTTAACTGACTGATTTATTGCCAGTACATGGTAACCAACTCCCAAGAGCATGGGGAGGATGGGCAAATTTTTTGCAAAGCACTTAGAGCAAATTGGAAGAAAGGTATGTGGAATCTTGATCATTAAAAATCACTTTTACATTCTCACTTTTCTTTTTGGGCCTGGTTGAACAGATTCAGAGTCATATGGTTGATACTTTCCTGACTTTGCAGTGCATAGGAGAAGGGGTGTTCTCTCAGGTTAAAAAAGGTAGCAAATAGTGTGGGGAAGGAAACAAAATTTTAAATAATAAAGAAAAAACAAGGATTTTTTTCTTTCTCTATTCTATTACAGGAAAAATTGTTATGTATGCCATCCCCCCTTCCCACCCCTAAAGGATAATAATACTTTATAGGCTTCCTAAATCTGTGACTAACATGCCTAAAATACTGCCCAATCCCAAGGATACTTATAAATAGGGATTTTCAGACAGCAAAAGAAAAAAAAGGGATTATTTCATTAGTTTTCAAGTTTTTCCATTAAAATAAGCCAGTATGCAATCTTTCAGTAAAATGGCTTCAGATTACAGAAGGTCACACCTGCAAGGCACCTTAGTAGTCATCTAGGGCCATTTCCTCATATTACAGAAGAAGAGACTGAGGCCTCAAGAAGATAAAGAGGAAGGGCATGTTCTCTAAGATCTGCCTAAAGTTACAGACTCAGTTAGTGGCATTTCTGAACTAGAATCTAACTCTATTGAGGAGAGCGGCAAAGACTGTTTTTAGAGCAAAATTCTGACCTGCACTCATAATTTTAGGGCTAAAACTACTATCCATTCTTTTTACTTCTGTGCCCACTGGTATTTAGCCACCTAACAAGCTCCAGGGCAACAACTGAAGCCCCCAAATTCCCTCCTTACTGTTCTTTGGAGAATCAGGTCAGTGTTTTACAGAGCTGAGTAATCTAAAATGAGATTTGGCAAAGGATGCTTGCCAGCTGTTACACATTTACCAGCCTAGCCACATTTTTTTCTCTAGGCTGCAGCATCATAAAAGGAAACTCTTAACCTTATTTGGATTAAAATTTACACCATTCACACAACAGGGTATTTTTTAAAAATTGCACATGTTTATTTTTCTCTATTCAGTATTTATAGTGGAACCAGATGTCTGTAATGTCTCATCTAACCAGTATCAACTGCTACTATTATGACAGTGGGGAAAAAAGAAAGTTATGTCTATTTGCTTTCTTATCACTGTTATATGTTAACAGGCTTCACCAAGTATTCAGTAATCAATGGCTCTAATATATCTACTCTTCTTCTTTACATTTAATCTACAGCTTGCTTTAAAAACACCCTTCTAAAGCATTGTGGAGAAACTTGGCAGATTTCTTTTTAAAAGGCACTGCTTAAAATAAATGTCAAAAAATCTTTATATGTAATTGGGGAGAAATAAAATATTATATTTTAAAAGCATTGCTTAATTTTTGGAAAGATTTCCAATGCACATTGTTTGTTAATGCCCAAATAGGTTTTCCTCAATTACTTAAAGAATCAGAGACCTGGAGATTTGCTGAATAACATATACTTCAGTATCATCTTTCTTGGTCTCTGCAGCATTTGACACTACTGGTCACTTTGTCTTTCTATATATACTGTATTCCCTTCTCTCTGGTTTTTCATGGCAATGTTCTTTCTTGGTTCTCCTTCAATATGTCTGACTGTCTTTTCTTTGTGTCCTTTGATGAATTATCCATATCATGTTCTCTAACTATGAGTATACTTCAGGTCCCTGTCCTCTTCTCTTTTTACACTCTCTCAGTGACCTCATCAGCCTTCATGGGTCAACTGTATGCAGTTGGCTCCCAAGTCTACTATAGGCAGGGAGGGTGTTACAAAAGCCTTAGTGCGGTTTCAAACTAAAACTTTTGGGTGTCTATCTAGCCTCAGCCTCTCTCATAAGGTCCATACCACATCACCAATCACCTCTTAGATATTCTGAACTGCATATAGAGTAGATATGGCAAACGCATCATGTCCAAAGCAAAACTCATCATCTACCAGCAAAACACCCACTCCTTTTCTGAACTTCCTAATCTCTGTTAAGGGGACTATCTATCATCCTTCCAGTTATGAGATTTGCAACCTCGAAGTCATCCTTGATTTCTCACTCTCCCTCATTCCATATATCCAATTAGTTGTCAAGTGTTGTCAATCCTACTTCCACAACATTTCTTCCATTCATCCTTTTCTTTTCACTAACATGGCTACCATCCTACTTCAAGCCCTTTCTACCTCTCAACTGGATGAGTACAAACCTCTTAAGTGATCTATCTGCCTTAAATCTTCTTCCCTCTTCAATTTATCTTCCACATATCTCCAAAATATGATTTTCTTAAAGCACAGGTTTGATCATGTCACTCCCCTAGTCAATAAATAAGCCTCAGTGGCTCCTTATTAATTATTATAGGATCAAATCTGAACCCTGTGTTTTGCTATTTAAAGTATTTCGCAACTTGGCTACAATCTACCTTTCTAGCTATATTATATGCATTACTCTCCTTCACATACTCTCTTTTCTAGCCAAACTGATCTTTCTGTTCCTCATCTGATTTCCTGTCTCCATGTCTTTGTACAGGCTGTCCCCCATGCCTGAAATGCACTTCTTCCTGTCAGTTCTAGGGCCCTTTATTTCCTTTAAGATTTAGCTAGAGAGCTACTTTCTACATGAAACTAGCCTGATCCACCCAGGTGCAAATGCATCTCTCAAATTATGGTGTTTTTATTTTTATGAACATATATGTACATCTTGCACCTTCTAATACAATGTAAGAATATTGAAGACAAGAACTGCTTCATTTTATCAGTTTTTAGAACATAGTAGGCATTTTTAATTGATTCATTGATTGATCTATATCAAACAATGAGTTAATGTTTCAGGCAAAGACAAAACACTTGATAGGCACAGAATAGTAGTGGAAAAGGACTTAGGCTCCATTTCTTGCTGTTCTACCTACTATCTCAGATTCACCTAAGCTATCTGAGTCTTTATATTTAAAATGAGAGGGTTGGATTAGGTGACCTCTTCAATCCCTTCTAGCTTTGATCCCAAAAGCTTCTTTTGCAATCATATATTTCTTTCTTTTTTTCTTTTTTTGTGGGGCAATGGGGGTTAAGTGACTTGTCCAGAGTCACATAGCTAGTAACTGTCAAGTGTCTGATGCCGGATTTGAACTCAGGTACTCCTGAATCCAGGGCTGGTGCTTTATCCACTGAGCCACCTAGCTGCCCCACAACCATATATTTCTTCGATGACATCCTTTATAATGGGGTTCTTTATGGTTCTTTGTTAAGCTACAACTTATACAAAAGGACCATGCAGTCTTTGTCCAACATTCATTCTCATTCACTCTCTCTCTCTTTCTCTGTGTATGTGTGTGTGCCTTTCTCCACCTCTTCCCCTTCTGCCTCTCTCCCCCTAATAGATGGGTTATATAAATTGCCCAAATTATAAAGTAGACAATGTTCATGTTTTAAATAACAATGTTCTATTGTTAGTCTTTTTTCTTTAACATTACAGTTGCTTCCCACTGATTTACACACACACACACACACACACACACACACACACACACATACACACCCCTTCATAGAACCATAATCTTATCCTCTCTCTATTGAGATCAACAAGGCATGATTTACCATTAGTCCTCTGAAGTTATGGTTGTTCACTGCACTGATCAGAGTTCTCAAGTTTTTTTAAATCTTCCTTTACATTTTGTTGCTAAGCTCTTCTTAGGAAGACAGAGTAGTGTAATGGAAAGAATTCTGGTCTTGGAATCAGTGGACCTATGTTTATCATCTGTGTGAACTTGGGAAATCTCTGGGCCTTAATTATTTTATATCTCAAACATGGGGTTAAACCAGTTGGCTTGAGGTCTTTCCAGTACTAAGCCTATATTTGCCTGACACTATGGTCATTTTTACTGCATAGTTTGTAAATGTCTCTGAAGTTCCTATGAACCCTTTATATTTGTCATTTCCTATAATACTATATACCATTAAATTAATATGCCATGATTTGTTAAGCTATCCTCAACTCATGCTTAGCCTTTGTTTGCAGTTCTTTGCTACTTACAAAGGTGATGTTATAAATATAAATATAAATATATATATATGATACCTTTTCCACTATCTTTAACCTTCTTGAGGTTTATGCTTAGTAGTATTATTTGGGCATGGGCCTCAGGGAGCATATATACACACACATTCTCATGTGTGTGTGTGCATTATAGATAGATAGACACATACATATATAAAATTTAGTGCTTAATAATTGCAAATTATTTTCCATATAAATCAAACCAATTCATAGCTCCACCAACAGTGTATTATTGTGTACACCTTCCATAAACACATCCACATTTGTCATTTTCAACTTTTGGTCAATATTGCAATGTGATGAGTGTAAGGTGGAACCTCTCAGTTGTTTTCATTTGTATTATTAGTGATTTGCATCATTCTTTCAAATGGATGAAAAAATTGTCATTCTTTATCATTTTTTCCTGTGTGGATGATCAAGCCAGATTTTTTTGAATTTTTATGGATACCAATTAATCAACAGACATTCATTAAGCATTTACTATACACCCAAATGGCAAGGTGATAAACGTCAAGTATGCAAATCAAGAAGACTCAGACTCAAATCATATAATCTTTGTTTCCCAGGTTGATTTGATTTGACTCAAATGGAACAAGTTTCCATGTTAGAATTTGCCCATACTGATGAAATCATAGGACAAAACCAAAACAAAAGTTTCAAGCGGAGCAAACAAAAACAAAAGTGAGACTCTTCTCTCAAGGAGCATATGTTTAAAAATAATAAATTTTCATTGATAGCTTTTATTTTTATATTTTTACCTAAAATTTCCAGTATATCTCCCTCTTCCTCCCAGAGATCAATCCCTTATATTGAGTAATATAAGGAGGAAAAAGAAAAAAATGTTCAGCAAACTTAATCAACATAGCAGAAGAATGCTTGAACTTGCATGCTGTGTTCCCTTCTCATAGTCCCACACCTCTGCAAAGAAGTGGATAGAAGTGACTTTTCATCTTTGTCCTTTAGGCTAAACTTGGTCATTATAAATTTACAGTCTAGGGGGCGGCTAGGTGGCACAGTGGATAAAGCACTGGCCCTGGATTCAGGAGTACCTGAGTTCAAATCCGGTCTCAGACACTTGACACTTACTAGCTGTGTGACCCTGGGCAAGTCACTTAACCCCCATTGCCCCGCAAAACAACAACAACAACAACAACAAAAAACACAAATAAATTTACAGTCTTAGGTTTCAATTGTTTTATTATTATTGTTTCCCTACCTCACCATAATCATTGTGCATATTGTTTTCCTAGTTCTGAGTACTTCATTTTGCATCAGTTTCTATAGTTCTCTGGATTTATCATAATCATTGTTTCTTATAACACAATAATGTTCTATTGCATTCCACTGTATTTCCAGTTCTTGAGCATCAAAAAAGAACAACTACAAATATTTTAGTGTATTTTCATTCTTAACTTTTTTGAGGCATATGCCCAGCAATGTAAACTCTGGGTCAAAGGGTATGAATATTTTAGTCACTCTTTTCCATAATAATAATTAATTATAATAATAAATTCAAATTTTTTCCAGAATGCCTAGACCAATTCATAGCTCTATAAATAGCATATTATGATGCCAATCTTTTCACAATCCCTCTAATATTATTTTTATCTATTGTTATTTTTGTCACTTGGCTTGGTAAAGGGTGAAACCACAGAGTTGTTTTGATTTGTACTTCTCTTATTAGTAATTTGGAGTATTCTTTCATATGGTTGCTAAACTTTTTCAACGTTTTGGAGATGTGTTTGTTAATAACCTTTGACCACCTCTCTATTAGATAATGGCTTTTGCTCTTACATATTTCTGTTGACTATCTATCTTGACTATCAGAGAGAGCTGAAATAAAGATCCCCCCCATCTGTGTGCGTGTCTCTTCTTATCCTAGTTGCATGAGTTTTGTTCATGAAACACTTTTCAACTTCATGTTAACAAAAGTATTTATGTTTTATAATCACCTCTGTCTCCTGTTTGGTTAAGATTTTGAGGGCATCATCTTTAATATCAACATCATGTATTTATTTTGAATTTGTTATTATTAAGCCTAATATCTGTCATATTCCTTTCTAGTTTTTCCAGAAATTCTCATAAAATAGGCAGTTCTTTCCTAGCTTATATCTGTTTTCAGACTTATCAAAATTGGGTTGTTCAATTATAATTAAATTATTTCTGATTCTTGTCTAATCTGTTCCATTGAATCTACTTTTCTATTTTTAAGAAATACTAAAATGTTTTGATGATTGTTTATAACAATTCCCTCTTCATTCGTGCCCTTCCCCTCATCTTTCTCTTGATAATCTAGATATTTCATGCCTCTAAATGAATATTCTTATTATTTTGACAATTTCTGCAAAGTATCCTTTGGGATTTTGATCAATATATAGTACTCAATATCTAAATTAATTCTGTTAATATGGTCATTTTTATTACATTGGCATGACTCAGCTATGAGCACTGATTATCCCTCCCATTGCTTATTTTTTTATTTCTCAAGTTAATTTTTTGTCATTGTATTGCTATAGGTATTAAATGTGCTTTAGCAGATGGACTCCCAGATATTTTATGCACCTTGTGATTACTTTATATGGAATTTCTCTTTCTATTTTTGACTCTTGGGTTTTCTTATTGCTGAATAGAAATGCTGGTGTATTTTGTAGGCTGCAACTTGACTGAAGCTATGAATTGTCTGAATTAATTCCTTGGCTGACTCTCTGATCTTCTAGGATTTTCTAAATAAACTATCATGTTGATAGCAGATAGGGATAATATTATCTCCTCTTTACCTATATCCACACCTGTAATCTTTTTCTTGTGTTATTGCTATTCCGAGCGTCTTGTGCTATTCTTGTCTTATTGCTACCCTGGAACTAAGCAAAAAAACAGTGGGAAAAGAGGAATCCTTGCATTGCTCTTGTATACACTGGGAAAAGCTTTGACACAAGAGTTTCTAACTTTTTATGCACTATAGACCTGTTTTGTAATCTGTGAACCCTGTGAATATCTTTTTAGAATAACACTTATAATGAATAAAATAAAATATATAAGATTAAAAAGGAAACCAGCTATATTGTTAGTTATAATTTTTTTTAAGTTCACATGCCCCAGGTTAAACAGCCCTGCTCAAACTTTCCCAATTGATCAGAGCTTATGTTCTATTTGTGGGATAGAATGTGTCCACACTTAAAAAAGAATCCAGGATATATATATATATATATATAAAAGATTCCAACTGATTTGAGGACAGGAAGGTATTAAAATTGAGAGAATTGGGAACTGTGCCATAAAGGAGGAGGAACTTAATCTGAACACTGAAGGAAAAATAGGGATTTTAAGGCAGAGGTAAAGGGAAGGAGTATTCTTGGTATAGAGGATCCTCTGTGTGAGGTCACAGGAAAGGACAATGGACCATCATGTACATGGAACAGCAAATAGGCCAGTTTGGCTGAAGCATGAAAGGGAGTCATGTGTAATCAGTCTGGAATCCTATCTGAGGACAGATGGAAGCAGCATGGTACAGTGAAAAAAGTGCTAGATTTGGAATAACGAGACCTGGGCCTAAATCTTGTCTCTCCCACTTATTACCTGTGTAGTTTCAAGTCACTTAATCTCTCTGAGACTCAGTTTCCTGCTCTGTAAAATGGGGATAAAAATACTCTAATACCTACCTTAGGTCCAACCTTGCATCTGTTGTAATGTATCCCATATTTACTAAAATAAATTTCATTATGATGATTATTGTAGTAGTAGTAGAATAGTAGTTGTAGTAGTAGTAAAATAGTAGCTGTAGTGGTAGTAGTAGTAGAAGAAGAGGAAGAAGAAGAAGAGGAAGAAGAAGAGGAAGAAGAAGAGGAAGAAGAAGAAGAAGAAGAGGAAGAGGAAGAGGAAGAGGAAGAAGAAGAAGAAGAAGAAGAAGAAGAAGAAGAAGAAGAAGAAGTTGTTATTGTTGCTGTTTTGAAATGACTGGCTTGTTTGTGAAACCTTTAGAACTAGATCAATGCATCCTGATAGGTGTATATTCTTTGTGCCTCACACTTTTCAGGAATCTTTTGACTATATTTTATACAAACTGTAGCTTCCAAATGGTATTCAAGGATAATGCCATAAACAAACAAACCAATATTATATACATTTTTTTTGGTGGGGCAATGAGGGTTAAGTGACTTGCCCAGGGTCACACAACTATTAAGTGTCAAGTATCTGAGGCTGGATTTGAACTCAGGTCCTCCTGAATCCAGGGCTAGTGCTTTATCCACTGCACCACCTAGCTGCCCCTATTATATACATTTTAAAATGAACAAAAGATGATCCAGAATTTAAGATAATACTCCAATAAAAGCTAATATAGAAAAAGGTTGCTTTATGATATAGCTGTAACCAATACAAAATAAGCACATAGGTTTTTCATGACTCCACTTGAAATTAGAATACTTTTTTCTTTTTATATGGCTTTTTCTTATTGCCTTTCAGTTCATCATCCTATCCATAATTTATACCCTCTTCATCACCTTCAATATTTCTCTTTTATACTGCCTTTATTGTTATCAATTTCATCACATTAGAGCAATACAACTTTGATCCCATCTACAGAATTTGAAATGCCATATTCTTTAAACCATTCTGATGGAATTTCTAGAATTATCTGATGCTACCTTATCTTAGCCCAATCACAATGCAATGAGATAATATATGTTTTTATTGTCTATATATGGATTAGAACATGATTTCCTGCCAAGTATTAAGGCTTCAGATTATCTTTAAATGATCAGTTCCTTTCAGGGGACCTGAAGCTGCTACATTAGTCCTGAATTGACCACAAGATCTAATTAATTTCTCAGTGAAATCAAAAGGCTGTGTGGTATAGTGGATAGTCTTAGCCTCAGAGTCAGGCACAGATAACACAGATGAGCTACTTAGCCTCTAACTGCCCTATGCCTAACTCTAAGACTGTGAATTACAGAAAAGCTGTTGACCATCATTCAAGGGAATTTAAACAGGAGTTCCCCCAGCCTTGAATAAAGCATAAGCCTTTGGAGTAGGGGGAAGGGTGGTGCAGCAGTTTATTGAGGTCAGTGATTCTTTTACCTAACAATACAATATTTATATTCCAAGCCACATTTAACCAGTTTGTCAAGTCTATCATCAATTAATTGCCAAGCACAGATTAATAAGCACCTAATAGGCACCAGTCACCATGTTAGCTTCTGGGAATGTAAATATAAAAGTAACACATTCTTTTCCTCTCAAGGAGCTTACACCCAACTAAAAATTTATACCGTCAACATTATTTTATGTTTCAAAATCACATACAATGGTAACTTTAAGCAATTTGATAATGATGACATTATTCTATAAAGCTTTTCTTTCCCCAAAGTTTTTAGGATGATGAATTTCGTTCCCTCTCAATTGTGTAACTAAATGACCTGCCAAAATAAACTAGGGTGTCACCTGCATTATCTATTTGACTCAGGAAGTAACCGTCAACTTTCTGTATTATAACCACCTCCTTATGGAATGCTAGGAACTTTTCAGTCTTGTTTTATTACAATGACCATTTTAATCAATTGCTAAGAAACAAGATTTAGACCATACAAGGCACAGAGATACCCTTCAGCAAACTGATATTTGTTCAGTCATTCATCAATCATTCAAAAATCATTGTTTAACCATCTATTTGCATATTCTTATTTACACATGCCTTGTTTCCCAGATAGAATACAAGCTCTTTGAAGGTAAGGCACGTTTCATTTTTTCTTCATATCCCTAGCTAGAACAATGTTTGGTGCTGAGTAACTTCTGAATGGTTGATTATTTGGTTGACTGGGAGGAAGAGTATGTAACTAAATAGAGTCCTCTAAAATGTTATTCCCCTGCTCAGAAATCTTCATTGGCTCTCCAGTTGCTTATAAGATAAGTAAGGGAATGACAATGTCAGACTTGTACCTTAAGAAGATTATTTTGGAACACAGAATGCACAAATTAGAATAATAAGAGCAGGTCATTTGCACATATGTGGAGGGTCTTGAAAGCCAGGATCTGGAGTTTTTACTTTATTCATACTATGCCATATGCTGAGTTAGTGTCACAGGTAGGATTTCAATCTATTTCTCTCTTTACTAGAGGCCTAGCACATCTTACACTTACCATGGTATCTTCTTTGAGTAGGACCCTATTGGCCATTTGTATGATGTTGGTTAAAATGCTATTAGGCTCTAAGTGCTAAACATCTCAAGTCATAATTCATTTATTTCTGAATTTCAATTATACTTATACCCTAGAAGCTTGAGGTCCCTTACCCCTCCTCATTTTTTGGCAAAATGCAATCTGGCAGAAATTTCATAGCGATAGTACAACCACTTAAAAATGAATACTTAATGTTTAAATGATCAGTATTGACCAGACATGAATAAATACTTCACCTATTTACTTGTCTTTAATGGTATAGTCCAAACCCACAAAATAAATACTTAGTAATGAGATACTCTATAGCTCAGCATTTGAGGCACTCCATAGTCTAATTCCTAAATACCTTTCTAGGATTATTTCATACTGCTTTCCTTCACAAAGTCTATGTTCTCGCCAGACTTAGAGATTTGCCAATCCCTAAACTCTATGTTCTACCTCTGAATTCCCCATGTTATTCCCCATGATTGAAAATTAATTTCTTCCTCCTCACCTTCTCCTCAAATTTTTGTTTTCCTTCAAACTTCAAGCAGGTACCATTTCTTCTACAAAACCTTTGATGACCTCTCCAGTTGTTAACATTCTCAGGCTATCCAATTTTCCTTGTGCTATATACTTATCCGTATACATGTAATAATCTTCCCCCCACCCCCAGTGTAATCTCTTGGAGGATAGGTACTGTTTCATTTTTCTTTTGTAAGGGCCACATTTAGTATTGCAAGAGTTAATTGGGTGGCTCACTGTAGTATTGGGGTAAGAAAAGAAACAGCCTCTTTCAAAAACAAAACACGCTTATCAATGGGAACAAATTTAAAACACAAGTGAGATTAATAGAACTAGAAACAATGTATAAATCTCTGGGGTAAAAAGGCCCCAGGCACTCTGAAACTTCCTCCAGCCCAGTTAGCTCCAATTGCCTCAAAAAACACAATCTCACCAACACGCAAAATCTGTAGCTCTAAAGAGAATTAGCTGTGTGGTCTCTTCTGTTTTGGTCTGAAGGTCAAACAGCAACAGCTCCTCTAACTGTCCCCCTTTCTTCCTTCCGCGTCTCTCTCAGAACACTCTCTCCTCAGACTCTAACTGACTCTCCCACAGGAAAGGGGGGGTGGTGGTTCTTAGTCATGCTGAGTTTCCAAGTGGTTCAGTACACCCACATGGGCTGTCCCCATTATAATCTGGCCAGGCCCATGTAGGAGGCCTAGTTACTTAGTTTCAATAAATGTTCCCTATGGTCAGAGTTCCTCTTGTTTGTTCAATTATCTCCCAAAGTACACACCCATCTTCTCTTAGGCTTTTCAAGCTTGCGTTTTTTTAGTCTGACCATAATGAAGCAAAGATAGGGTTATGAAAACCCCAAATCACAATTAATTGCTTACACTTTATATATTCAGCATCTGGTACAGTGCCTCGTGATATGTTGTTGTTCAGTCCTTCAGTCATGTCCAACTCTTTGTGACTCCACAGACCATAGCACACCAGGTCCTTATGTCCTCTACTCTCCCTATCTATCCAACCTCATATTCATTGTTTCCATGACACTATCTATCTTTCTCATCCTCTGCCCCCTTGTATGATGGTGCTTGAGGTATTATTAGGCTCTAAGTAGGTGTTAAACATTTCAACTCATAATTCAATTATACTTACCTTCTAGAATCTTGAGGTCTAATTCTGTTGCGCCTCCACATCTTTTGGCAAAATGCAGTCCTGCAGAAATTTCAAGGCAGCAGCACAACCACCTAAAAATGTATATTTAAAGCTTAAATGATCATTATTGACTGGATATGAATGAGTACTTCCCCATTTACTTGTCTTTAATGGCATAGTTAAGACCCACAATTAATTTTATTATGTATTAATTAATAATATGAATAACTTTTCTACTTTCTTATGTAAAAGAAATAGCATCTACATGAAATATATTCTTACTTCCCAGACAGATTTTTTTTTTACATCAGTAAAGGCCCAAACACTTACCAATCTTGAATTGAGTTTGAAAAATAATTGTTCACGGGGGCAGCTAGGTGGTGCAGTGGGTAAAGCACCAGCCCTGGATTCAGGAGGACCTGAGTTCAAATCTGACCTCAGACACTCGACACTTACTAGCTGTGTGACCCTGGGCAAGTCACTTAACCCTCATTACCGCACCATAAAAAAAGAAAAAGAAAAAGAAAAATAGTTGTTCACAACAAATTATTTGCATTCTTGTTATATTTAGAAAGAAATATTATTCTTATTTTCAAATTCAAATATGTCCTAAATGGCAATTTTCAGCCCTTCTTAACAACTTAAAATTAAATCTCTAAAAGTTAATGTCATCCATTCTGAACAAAATAATAGTATAATGAGCATAATTATGTTATTTCTATATTAGGTAATATAGTGATATAATTACTATAATAACAATTTCGTATAATAATAATCCATTAAGAACTTTAATTGGTACAGTAGGTTACCATGGATCACTTATAGATTATTCTCTCCTAGCATTCCAGTCTACAGAACATTTCTGAATCTATGATTAAAAATGTTACAATCCTCCTGAGAATGGCTTTTGGGGTTAGTTTCTCATAACATCACTAAAAGTTTAGTTCACTTCCCTGATATGAAAAGTCAAATGAGTCAGCACTAAAAGTAATGATCACTCCTAAATAATTCTTCCAAAATTATGGTTGCCTCCTTTTTAAAAAATGCTTATAGTGAAAGAAGATTCCACGTGTTGGCTAACCATAGAGAGATTAATTTCCTTCTGTCATATATTTCTACCAATATATACCATGATTTAGATAGTTTTCTTTGTCCTCACTCTCCTATTTTGGCTCTTTTCTAACGAATAGCTGAGTTTTAAGGTGGGGGAGAGTAGAAAGGAAAGAGAATAAGCATTTATATAGCACCTACTACGTACATGACAAACACTTTTCCAAGCCCTTTAGAAATATTATCTTGTTTGATCCTTACAACAATCTTGTGAAGTAGATGGTAATATTATCCCCTTTTTACTATTGAGCAAATTGAGGCCAACTGAACTGACTTGCCTGGAGTAACACTGCTAGTAAGTGTCTGAGACCACATTTGAACTCAGGATTTCTTGACTTCAGGCCCAGTGCTCTATCCACTGAATCACCTAGCTGCCTCAAATTAGAGTGTTCTGTCCCAAACATAGGAAATATTGTATGGATGTTCAGAGCCCTACTTTGGAATTTTTACTTAAGGGAATGTACTGCAAAGGTCACCTTGGTTAAGTGCCACAAAGAATGACAAGTTGAGGGGAAATGGGATATCTCCTCTTAGTAAGAAGACAAAGACCAACGGTTAAATTTACTCCAGACTGATATCTGTTAATTTATTTTAATTAATTGATTGATTAATTTAATTGTTCCTATGCTGACAAAGTGCTGTCAATGCCCTCTAAACATAGCAAGAATCCTCAGCCAAATTATTCTCATTATTCTGTCCTAGTTAGGGCTCAGTCCACATCCGTATAATATTGACTATTGCCAGGTACTATATGAATGACCTTGGGGAGAGAGAGACAGAAAGACAGAGAGAGAGAGAGAGAGAGAGAGAGAGAGAGAGAGAGAGAGAGAGAGAGAGAGCGAGCGCACTATCTCGGAGTAAAAAAGGACAAGACAGGAGAATGGACTGAAGGATCATGTTTTCCTTGGGTATCAGAGCAAAGGAAGGGAGAATAGGAGGTGATGTTAAGGTGTTTAGGAATACAGAATTAGGGAGAAGAGGGAGCACACAAAGAATGACTTCTAGTGCAGGTCTAGAAGATTTTTCTGGAATGTGAATTCAATGAAGGAAGAATAAAAGAATTACCAGTAGGGGCAGCTAGGTGGAGCAGTAGATAAAGCACCAGCTCTGGATTCAGGAGGACCTGAGTTCAAATCCAGCCTCAGCCACTTGACACTTACTAGCTGTGTGACCCTGGGCAAGTCACTTAACCCTCATTGCCCTGACAAACAAAAACAAAAACAAAACAAAAGAATTACCAGTTGAGACTCAGCAACATAAATAGGTAATGAGTCAAGTTGGAGTGAAGATGTGACTTTTTACAGCAGTGGTCTGCTGCAAGGGAAGAGGAATGCAGAAGATAAATGGTGGGAGTAACCAAGGTCTGCGATTTGGTATGGTATAAATGACAGGGATAAGCAGGCAAGGGATTCATGGAAGATAACAATATAAAGATGAACCAATTGGCTATGTGATCAATATTTCTTTTTTCTTTTTTTTTTTTTTGCAGGCAATGGGGATTAAGTGACTTTCCCAGGGTCACACAGCTAGTAAGTGTCAAGTGTCTAAGGCCGGATTTGAACTCAGGTACTCCTGAATCCAGGGCTGGTGCTTTAACCACTGCGCCATCTAGCTGCCCCTTGTGATCAATATTTCAAAGGGAAGAAAGTGGGGACAAAGCAGGTGACAGACTAGGAAAACTTGGAGGTGTGAGGTTACTAGAATTATTATGAAGACCAAAAAAATTTTAGGGAAAGTGCAGCAAAGGGGGAGGATGGAGAGATAGGAAATTGTGGGCAACGAAATGAATATTAGAATTCTGGGTCCTATAGGTCAAAATTAGATGTGATGTTAAAATCAAAGGTATAATCATTGTTGTATAAGGCTAAGGTAGAATAAAAGTGCAGATCACAAGGATTGAGAAAGTTCATTAATTGGGATTCAAGAGAATCTGAAGACATGTCAATTTTTATGTTGAAATTCTAAGGGGTTGGGTGGAAAAGGAAGACTATGATCCAGGTTCTAAGTTCCTTGAGAAAGGGAGAATGAGCTGGGGGTTGATGGATCACAATAACCAGGATTCCTCCTCTCACATGAGTTTCATATCTAGTTATTTACCAAATCATATTTATGCTATACTCTCACATAACTCACATTCTCTCTATTTGCCCCACAATTGTGGTATATTGTTTACCATCCACATGAATTATTGCAATCATGTCCTCACGGTCATTCCTGTCTCCATTATAATAGTGAATGAATCTTTGGATCAAGAGCTAGAAAGTACCTTAAGAGATCATCTAATCTAACCCCCTCATTTTACAGATGAGGAAACTGAGTCCCAAAGAAGTTTAAGTGATTTGCCCAAGGTTTTACACTTAGTGTCAGAGTATGGATTAAATTTCATCTCACAAATTAAATATTCTTTCCCCACATTCCAATCTGTTCTTTTCAACTTGGTCAAACTAATGTTCATGTTATTCGTCTATTCAAATATCTTCAGTGGCTCCTTAATAATATCCAGTGTTTCCCAGATAACATTCAATCTCCTTTGCCAGTCATTTTAGTCCTACATTCTGGTGCCATCCTACTTCTCAAACCTTATTGAATATTACTCCCTGTCCATGTATTGACATTTCAGCCAAACTGAACTACTTTCTTACCCTTGAACATAACATATACTCTCCTGCCTTCATGTGAATGTATATCTTATACCTGAAGTGTCTTCTCTTATCCTCATCACCTTTAAATCTTATTCATCATTTAAACTGCATCTCAAATGCTGCTTCTCCAAGAAGCCTTTCTTTACCTCCCTCTTAATAATGTTCTTCCTCTTTAGACATTATATAACATTATCTTTTGCACCTCTCTGATGCACCTCTAATCTGCTAATTATGCATTATATTTCCTTGCATTTGTGTCATATCCTTTTTTTTTTTCTAGACTGTAAACTCCCTACAGAGAGGAACCAGGATTTATGCAATCCTTTGTTTTTTTCCCTCAGAGACTGGCACAGAATCTTCCATATAGTAGGGTCTTAAGAAATTGTGGTTTAATGTTATTTGTTGAATTGTTAGGTGATGAATTAGCTAAGGTCAATGATCTAACTGACATTCTTGAACCTGGAACAGAAGTGTATCAAGGATGAGGAGCGTGGGGAAGGTAAAGATCTGGACTCCTACGCCACCCCATCCCTATTAACAACTACCTTCCTCCTCCCCAAGTTTAAAGAAAAAGATTTTGGACATTAAGAGGAAACAGAACAATTAGATAATCTAACTGGGAAGACTCAGTCACTACTTCAAGATTATGGCGATGGGGTAGGAAGGCATGCTAGAGAAGGGATATAGAAGACATTAGGCCATGAGATTCACTAATTCAAGTGCATACATAATCCCTGAACATTCATTCCAGTTTACGTACACAAATATCTACCCTACAAGCACTGTTTGATGTTATTTTCCAAAGTTGTTTGCCAATATTATTCCAAAAATGAATTAAAACCTCAGAACTTAAGCATTAGCTTTAATCATCTTAATGCTGGGTTAAAATTAATTTGAAAACTTTTATGCTACTAAAGTTTAAATCTATCAAGAGAAGAGACTCAAAATGTTCTCCAGATGTATGCTAAACATAATTACTTACATACTGCCTTACTCATTATACATGACTAATTCAAAGAAGAGTTCTGACTTAAAAGAAACACGCCTCATTGAAGGACATAACACCATATTTGTCAGATTAGGTCATTGATTGTATATTTTTGGAAAATCTGAGTTTTCCAGAAATCTGAAAATGAAATATTCTGTGGTGTGAGCCAAAAAAAATCAGACCATGATTAGTCCTTAAATGGACCAAACCATATAAGCTAATTTGGCATACTTTTAAAAAATATAACACAAAATCAGTTACTTAAATATCATATCACTAATGAGATTCCCTTATGTGAGTTCTTATAGCAGCTAGTTATTCCACTGGGCTCCACAAATAATTTGACAAATGAATGATTTCTCTTTCAAAATTAGCTACCACTCTCTGACACTGATTAGCTATGAACCCTGAACCCACATTTCTTCTATAAAATGGAGGTAATAATAACTAAAACCTATTTATCTCACAAGGATGTTGTGTGGCTTAAATGATCTCAAAGGTCAACTAGTTCAACCACCTCATCTTACAAATGAGGAAACTGAGGCATAGAAAGTTTTAATGACTTACCCAAGCTAAAAATATACAAAAATAACTAGCACATCCAAGATCTGAACCTATGTCTTCTGACTCCAAATTCTATGCTCTTCTTATTGAGCCATAAAACCTTCTCTAACTCAGCTGTTCTAACTATGAAAGATTATTCAAGTTATAGTTAAAACAGGATTTCATGATAATAAGTATATTAGATGGTCATATCACAGAAAATTCAAATTCTGCTAAGTTAAAACAAAATTTTCTTTATGGAATAAATGGAAGGAGAGAATTATGGGAAGATGGAGAAATAAGGCAGGAAATTACTTAGCTATCCCAAATCCTTCCCCCCCTCCCAATGACGTAAAGTCATACCTCAAAGAGAATATCAGAGAAGCAGAAATAATTAAAAGTCAGAGTAAAGCAGTCAATCAGCCTAAGATTACTTGGAAGGACATTAAGAAATATTTGACCTCTCAGTGTGGTAGTCTGGCCTAGGGAAATGTAGATACCACAAAGTAGTAACCTCTAGTCAATAAACAGAGAGCCTGGGGCAGCTAGGTGGCACAGCAGATAGAGCACCGGCCCTGGAGTCAGGAGTACCTGAGTTCAAATCCGGCCTCAGACACTTAACACTTACTAGCTGTGTGACCCTGGGCAAGTCACTTAACCCCAATTGCCTCACCAAAAAATAAATAAATAAATAAACAGAGAGCCTTAGGGGCTACTTCAGGAACTTTCTTCCTACAGATGGTGGGGGTTGAGTGGCTAATCAAGAGAAGATTGTAGAGCACTCCACTGATGCTGGACATGGGGCCCAGTTGTGCTGACAAGACAAGATCCCATGCTGTGGCTGCAGGTGAGGAATACTCAGTGAATGAGGTTGCAAAGAGGGTAGAGTTGTGTGTGTGTGTGTGTGTGGGGGGGAACTGCTGGTTGTGGTTGCTTTCAGGAATGTACTTCCTACTTTCAGTTCCAGTGCAGAGGGGTGAGCTGATATTTGCAGCTGCCTGAGGGATAACAGGGAGCAAAAGCATTTGCAGTGGCAGTGGTGCTGGGGGTTATAGCTCAAGGGTGGAGAGGAGTACCTGAGGTCACTCATAAATCAAGGCATGAGCTGGGGAAGCAACAACCACACCTAGCCTGGCATCACAGAACACTGAAATAACCAAAAAGGTGAAGACCCCCAGACAGAGCTCAGAAAACATGAACACAAAAAACCTGAAGGAGACATTACTCCCCCCACCCCACCCCTACACAAACACCTGGGAAACAGAGTCTGATCCTAACATAAAGTTAATACCCAAGAAATAGGCCATTAAAATGAGCAAACAACAGAGAAAAACTAGCTCCTATGGTGATAGAGAAGATCAGGGTTCAAAGTCAGAAGAAGATAATAGAATCAAAACAATTACTTGTAAAACTTCAAAGAAAAATGCAAAATGTTCACAAGCCTGAAAAGAGTTCTTGAAAGAGCTGAACAAGAACTTCAAAAATCAAATGAGAGAGGTAGAGGAACTACTGGGAAAAGAATTAAGAGTTATACAAGAAAATTATGAACTGGACAAAAAGGTCCACAAACTTACTGAAGAAAATAACAAATTAAAAATTAGAATTGGGCAAGGGGGAGCTAATGATTCCATAAGACATCAAGAAATAATAAAACAAAATCAAAAGAATGAAAAAATAGAAGAGAGTATGAAACATCTCAGTAGAAAAATAAGTGACCTAGAAAACGGATCAAGGAGAGATAATAAAAGAATTGATCAACTACCTGAAAGTCATTATAAAAAGAGTCTAGATACTATGCTCCAAGAAATTATTAAGGACAAATGCCAGGAAGTTCTATACTAGAGAGTAAAATAGAAATTGATAAAATACACTGTTCACTACCTAAAAGAGATCCTAAAATGAACATTCACAAGGACATTATAGCTAAGTTTCACAGCTCCCCAGGTCAAGGAGAAATGATTACAAATAAGAAGAAAGAAACAATTAAAACATCAAGGAGCTACAGACAAGATAACACAAGATTTAGCAGTTTCTACATTAAAAGACCAAACTACATGAAATATGATATTCCAAAGAGCAAAGGAGCTGGGAGTGAAACAAGAATAACCTACCCAGCAAAGCTGAGTGTAATTCTCCAAGGAAGAAAATGGATGTTTAATAAACTAAAAGACTTTCAGATAATCTTGAGGAAAAGACCAGAACTGAACAGAAAATTTGACTTACAAGAATCAGGAGAAACATAATAAGGTAAACATGAAAGACTAATTATAAGGGATTTAATAAGATTAAACTGTTTCCTTTTTTAATTACTAGGGTAGTTTGAAGAGAAAGAGAGAATTATAAGATGATCCTAAAAAATAAAATTGGGGAGGAGATAAGGGGTGGAGCCAAGATGGCAGAAGAAAGGCTGTGACTCTCCCAGCTCTGGAAAACCTGTCCACATACCTCCAGAAAAAATGCAATAAGCCAATACTTGGAGCAGCATAACCCAAATAAGAAGAAAGTAAGATTCTTTTCCAGCCGAAGATGGCTTAATTAGGTGACTGGGATCACCTACTGTTCAGGCTGAGAGAGGAGCAGAGCGCTCAGAGGACGAGCAGCCTCAAGCAGGCCTCCAGAACCTCAGAATCTTCAGTTGCTTATTCTGAAGCTCAGCTCATGGACCAGTGAGAGTGTCCAGTGCTTGAGGGGAATAGCTGTGGTCTCTTCTGGAACCGGGACGGGGCGCCCACATTCTGAATCAGCAAGCAAACTCGAGGGACAGCCACCCAGTGGGGAGGGGCACAGGCACGCCAAGCTTCTGACCATAGAGAATCAGATTTCAATCAGACATCTGTTTCTGGGTCAAAGAGAAAGCAGGCTGTGGTTACTCACAGGCCAGGTCAACTGAGAAAAAAGCCCAATCACCCTCTGGGCCAAGCTGTAGCTCAGAACAGTATGTCCTGGAAGCAATGCTACACTTTAAGAAGGAGTTAAAAGCCAAGAAATAGGGGATCAAGATGAGTAAGCAGAAAAAACAGCAGACCATCTAAAGCTGCTTTGGGGGCATGCTAGACCAGAATATGCCCTCAGAAGAAGATAATAACAAAATTAAAGCTCCTGCATCCAAAACCTCCAAAAAATATGAATTGGTCTCAGGCCTTGGAAGTGCTTAAAAGGGACTCTGGAGAGAAAGTAGGAGAGACAGAAGGAAGATTTAGAAAGGTGGAAGAAAGAATGGAAAGAGAAATGAGAGTGATGCAGGAAAGTCATGAGAAAAAAGTCAACAGCTTGAAAAGCCAAATGGAAAAGGAAATACAAAAGCTCTCTGAAGAAAACAATTGCCTAAGAATTAGGATTGAACAAATGGAAGCTAGTGACTTTATGAGAAACCAAGACACAGTAAAGCAAATCTAAATGAATAAAAAATATAGAGGGTAGGGGGCGGCTAGGTGGCGCAGTGGATAGAGCACTGGCCCTGGAGTCAGGAGTACCTGAGTTCAAATCTGGCCTCAGACACTTAACACTTACTAGCTGTGTGACCCTGGGCAAGTCACTTAACCCCAATTGCCTCACTAAAAAAAAAAAATAGAGGGTAATATGAAATATCTCCTTGGAAAAACAGCTGACCTGGAAAATAGATCCAGGAGAGATCATTTGAAAATCACTGGACTACCTGAAAACCATGACCAAAATAAGAGCTTAGATACCATCTTCCAAGAAATTGTCAAGGAAAATTGCCTGGATATTCTAGAAGCAGAAGGTAAAATAGAAATTGAAAGAATCCACTGATCACCTCCTGAAAGGGATCCCAAAAGGAAAACTCCTAGGAAGATTTTAGCCAAATTCCAGAGATTCCAGGTCAAGGAGAAAATATTGCAAGCAGCTAGAAAGAAACAATTCAAGTACTGTGGAGCCACAGTCAGGATAACAAAAGATCTAGCAGCTTCTACATTAAAGAACCTGTTATGGGTAAAACTAAATGTGTGTGGTCATCTGTCCCCAGTGTGAGGAAAGATAATTAGGACAACAATTTAACAGTTTATGTATTAAACATTTATTAAAATATATTAGAGTTTAACAAAGAGAGAACAAGTGTCTCTGAAAGGATAGGAAAACCTAACTACCCTCCAGGAGTGATTAGAGCTCCACTTCTCATGAAGTTCCAACCACCAACTGATAAAACGAACAGCCTTCCACACTGCTTCAAGCTGACTAGTTGAGATTGGTCTCATGTTGATGTGAGGTAACTTTGGGACACTGAACCTTAGAAAGGTCCACCCATGCTCTCTCAGAAGGGGGCCCTTGGTAATAATATTCTCACAGACCAGAGGGCAGAGGATATGATATTCTGGAGGGCAAAGGAACTGGGACTATAACCTAAAATCACCTATTCAGCAAAACTGTGTATAATATTTCAGGGGGAAAAATGGGACTTCAATGAAAAAGAGGACTTTCAGGCATTTGTGATGAAAAGACCTGAACTAAATAAAAAATTTGACTTTCAAATACAAGACCCTAGAGAAGCATAAAAAGTAAACAGGAAAAAGAAATCATGAATGACATTAAAAAGATAAACTGTTTACATTCATACATGAGAAGATAATACTTCCAACTCATAAGAACTTTCTCAGTATTAGGGCAGCTGAAAGGAATTTACTTAGACAGAGGGCACAGGTGTGAATTGAATATGAAATGATGACATGTGTAAAGCATTTATCCTTATTTTTTTTTTTTTGGTGAGGCAATTGGGGTTAAGTGACTTGCCCAGGGTCACACAGCTAGTAAGTGTTAAATGTCTGAGGCCGGATTTGAACTCAGGTACTCCTGACTCCAGGACCGGTGCTCTATCCACTGTGCCATTTAGCTCCCCCTTATCCTTATTTTTTGTAGGGCAGGCAGGGTGGGGTGGCTTATGTTTGGGGCTGAATTTGGGTTTGGGGCCTGCTGGGTGCTTGGTCTACTGTGTCACCTAGCTGACTCATGATGACATCTTCAAAGTAAAGTTAAGGGGGAAGAGGAATGCACTGGAAGAAAGGGAAAGGGAGAGGTGGAAGAGTATAAAGTTACTCACATAAAAGAAAGAAGAAAAAGCTTATGGAGTGGAGGGGAAAATGGGGAAGGAAGATAGTTTCAAAGGACTCATGATGGAAAATGTTCTCCTAATCCAGAAAAAAGAACTGTGTAATCTAGATGCAGATTGCACCATACTATTTCTACTTTTTTTGTTTTCCTTTTATGAGGTTTTTCTCTTTTGCTCTCCTTCTTCTTTCACAGCATGACTAACGCAGAAATATGTTTAATGTGATTGTACATATATAACCTATATCAGATTGCTTGCTCTCTTGGGGAGAGGGGAGGGAGAAAGATTTGAAACTAGAAATATTATAGAAACAAATGTTGAAAACTATCTCTACATGTAACTAGAAAATAATAAAGTACTATATTAAATGTAAAAAATAAAAAAATTAAATTGGGTAGGGAGTGGTAAAATGGAATAAATTATCTCATACAGAAGAGGCATGAAAGGAAGAACTGTTACAGTAGAGGGGAGGCTAGAGTGGAAAGCAAGTAGTGTGAAGGAGCCTTATTCTCATCATAACTGGGTTAAAGAGGGAATGACATATACACCTAGTAGTGTATAAAAGTCTTCTTACAGAGAAAAGAGAGGTCAAAGGGATATGATAAAGGAAAGACTCTTAGAAAGCTATGAAGAATAGGGAGGCAGTGGTCAGAAGTAAAGTAGACTTCTTAGGAAGGATAGGAGAGAGGGAGAAGAGGAGAGAGGGAGAGAGACAGAGGGAGGTAGGAAGGGGGAGAGAGAGAGGATAAAGAGTAAGAAAAAACAGGATGGAGGGAAATACATAACTACTAATTATAACTTTGAATGTAAATGGGATGAACTCACCCATGAAATGGAAACAAATAGTAGAATGGGTCAGAAACCAGAAACCAACAATATATTGTTTACAAGAAATGCATTAAAAATGAGACACATATAGAGTAAAAACAAAGGGCTAGGATAGAATTTATTTCTTCAGATAGTGTACAAAAAAGTAGGGGTAGCAATAATTATCTCAGACAAATTTAAAGCTAAAATATATTTAATTAAAAGAGATAAGCCAGGAAACTACATTATGTTAAAAGGTACCATAGACAATGGAGTAATTTCAGCACTAAACATATAAGCACCACATACTAATGCATCCAAATTTTTAAAGGAAAAGGTTAACGAATAAATAGCAAATCTATAATAGAAGATTTCAATCTTCCCTTTTCACAACGAGACAAGTCTAACAAAAATAAATATATAAATAAGAAATAAGTCAATGATATGAATAGAATCTTAGATAAGCTAAGTATGACAAACATCTGGAGAGGACTGAATGGGAATAGGAAGGCATATATCTTTTTCTCAATGGTACATGATATCTTTACACACATTTACCACATATTGGGCCATAAAAACTTTATAGTTAAATGCAAAAAAGCTGAAATATTAAACATATTTTTCAGACCATAATGCAATAAAATACATTTAATAAAGGGCCATGGAAACACAGATTAAAAGTTAATTGGAGATTAAATAACCTAATCTTAAAGAATAAATGAAATAACAGAAATAATAAACATAATAGAAACAACAAAGAAAAAAGAATAAGTGAAACAAGAGAAACAAAAAAAAAACCTGAAACAAATAATTTTATTAAAGAAAATTATAACAATGAGACAACATATCAAAACTTATGGGATGTAGCAAAAGCAGAAATCAGAGAAAAAGTATAAACTGGCTAGATTAACAGAAGAGGAAGTCGAATATCTAAATAAACCTGTTTTAGAAAAAGAAATTGAAGAGTCCATAAGGGAGTTTCCTAAAAAAAGTAAAAAGTATCAGGACCAGACAGATTTCTAACATTTAAAGACTAACTAATTCTAATATTAAATAAATTATTTAGAATAATAGGCAAAGAAGGAGTCCCAATAAACTTCTTTTATCGAACAAATGTGGTACTGATAACTAAACAAGGAAAAACAAAAATAGGGAAAGAAAATTATAAACCAATTTCACTGATGAATATTGATGCAAAAATCTTAAATAAAATACAAAGATTATATATGGTGACCAAGTTGCATATATATATCAGATATGTAGGGATGGTTTAATATGAAGAAAAGTATTAACAAAATTGATTATATTAATAACAAAAGTAATAAAAACATATGATCATATCAATTGATTCAGAAAAAGATTCTGACAAAATGTAACATTAATTCCTATTAAGAAATGCTTGAAAGCATATGTATAAATGGGTATAAAACTATCGATATAAAACTATAACTCAACTCTGAATTGCCAGACCTAGCTTTCTCATGAGTCCACACTTTTCTCTTATATACTACACCAATGCTTCATTGCATCACATAAGTGACATTAGTACATCAGAGGTGATTTTAACATAATTCAATCTCAGGTAGGTACCAGACAGCTACAAAGGTTTTGCTTGAGGACCAGTGCTACATACAACCACCCTAGCTAATCTCAGAGAGATACCTCATTGTAATATTGACTACCAGATATTTGTCTATTTTTACATATATAATGTATAATTTCTACATTATTATATTTAGATATACCTCAATATATTCTAGTATATATTTAGTCTTTTAAATCCTTCCTCTTCCTTTTTTTTTATAAACAGGCAGTTTTCTTTTTTTATATGTAGGTAAATAACTTTTATAAATAATGTATACATATCACTTTATATAAATAATATATATGGCAAATTTGTTTAAATATAATTACTATATAAATAAGACCTAAATAACTCATATATGCACAACCTATATATTTATGTGTGTTTATATAGATACATATATACATCCTGAACCCTTCCCAGCATACCCCTCCCCCACCTTCTTTTGTTTTTCAGGTTAAACATTTTAATTTATATTTTTCTGCTCCAATCTCTATCCCTCCTCCCCTCTCTCCCCTCTCCCCTTCCTGAGGCAGCAAACAATCCGATATGGGTTATACATATATAATCATGCAAAACATCACCATGTTTGTCACTTAATGAAAGAATGTGAAAAATAGCATGCTTCAGTCTGTTCCATCAATATCAGTTCTATCTAAAATGGATACATGATTTAGACATAAGAGGTGATACCATAGGTAAATCAGGAGAGAAAGGAATAGTCTACCTTTAAGATCTTTGGAAAGGAAAACAGTTTATGACCAAACAAGAGATAGAGAATTTTATAAAATGCAAAATGGATGATTTTGATTACATTAAATTAAAAAATTTCTGTACAAACAGAAGCAATGCATCCAAAATTAGAAGGGAGGCAGAAAGCTGGGAAACAATTTTTATGGCCAGTACTTCTGATAAAGGCCTCATTTCTAAAATATATAGGGAACTAAATCAAATTTATAAGAATCCAAGTCATTCCCCAATTGAGAAATGGTCAAAGGATATGAACAGGCAGTTTTCTGATGAAAAAATCAAAGCTATCTATTCCCGCATGAAAAAATGCTCTAAATCTCTAATGATTAGAGAGATGCAAATTTAAACAACTCTGTGGTACCACCTGACACCTATCAGATTGGCTAAAATTACAAAAAAGGAAAATAATAAATGTTGGAGAAGCTGTGAAAAAATTGGAACACTAATGCATTGTTGGTGGAGCCGTGAACTGATCCAACCATTTTGGAGAGCAATTTGGAATTATGCCCAAAGAGCTATAAAGCTGTGCATACCCTTTGACCCAGCAATATCACTTTTGGGTCTTTTTCCCAGAGATCATGGAAAGGGGAAAGCGACCCACATGTACAAAAATATTTATAGCTGTTCTTTATGTGGTGGCAAGGAATTGGAAGTTGAGGGGATGCCCATCAACTGGGGAATGGCTGGACAAGTTGTGGTATATGAATACAATGGAATACTATTGTGCTGTAAGAAATGATGAGCAGGAGGAGTTCAGAGAAACCTGGAGGGTCTTGCATGAGCTGATGATGAGTGAGATGAGCAGAACCAGAAGAACATTGTACACAGTATCATCAACATTGGGTGTGATCTACTGTGATGGACTATATTCTTCTCACCAATGCAATGGTACAGAAGGGTTGCAGGGAACTCATGATGGAGGAGGATCTCCAAATCCAGGAAAAAAAAGAACTGTGGAGTATAGATGCTTAATGAACCATACTATCTCTTTTGGTTTGGGTGCTGTTGTTTTTCTATTTTGAGGTTTTTGCTCTGATTTTTCTCTTATAACATGACTAATGCAGAAATATGTTTAATGTTTATATATATATATATATATATATATATATATATATGTATATATAAACACCTATATCAGATTACCTGCTGTCTAGGGGAGGAGGGAGGGAGGGGAGGGAGGGAGAAAAATCTGAAATTGGAAAGCTTGTATAAACAAAAGTTGAGAACTATCTTTACATGTAATGTGAAAAAAATACTTTAAAAAATATCAGTTCTTTCTTTGGAGCTGGATAGTATGTTTCATCAACATTCTTTTTGGATTGTCTTGGATTATTATGTTGTTGAGAATAGTCAAGTCATTCACAGTTCTTCATCAAACAATATTGCTGTTTCTGTACAGTGTTCTCTTGGTTCTACTCACTTCCCAATGCATCATTTCATACATGTCTTTCCAAGCTTTTTTGAAGGCATCCTGTCTGTCATTTCTTACTGCACAGTAATATTCCATTACCATCATATACCACAGTTTGCTTAGCCTTTCCCCAATTGATGGGCAATCCTTTGATTTCCAATTTTTAGCCCTCATAAAAAGTGCTCCTATAAATATTTTTGTACAAATAGTTCTTTTTCTCTTTTGGGGGATGTCTTTGGGATATAAACCAAGTAGTAGTATTGCTGGAGAAAAGGGTATGCACAGTTCTATAGCCCTTTGGGCATAGTTCCAAACCACTCTGCAGAATGGTTGAATCTTTTCACAACTCCACCAATAGTAGATTAGTGTCCCAGTTTTCCCACAATCCCTCCAATAACCAATATTTTCTGTTTTTGTTATATTTACCTTTCTAATAGGTTTTTGTCTAATTTTTAACCCAAGAACTCAAGAAACCACCATCCAAGGTTTGGAAGGTTTGCAATTGGTTTAAGTGAAGGGGTAGAGGTTTTTATTTTTATTTTTATTTTTTTTTACAATTTGGAAATATGAGAATTTAATGAAAGATACCATGTTTCTACTAGACTGAATCTGCTCCCTTTTACTACAATATTAGCGTGATTCACACAGATTTTGTCAATTCAACAAGAAAGGTCTCTAATTAATGCAGAGTGATCATTATTCCAGCCACCTACTATTCCAAAGACATAGCTTCCTCTCTCCTATTGACAGGAAATTCTGCATTGTGTGTCTGAGCTAGACAAGCATCACTTGGTAGCAGGATAAGTAACCTAGCCAAGCAGTTACATACCAGCAACTGGAGACTTCAGAAGGAAAACAATTTTGTAAGGCGGTACTTGTAGAATAATATGCTTGGGGTGAGGGAAGAGAGAATATAAGGGTGAGGAAAAGGTGGTGGCCTTCTGCAAACTGTACAAACAACTATCATGTACATATATGAATACATAAGAAAGAAAAAATAAAATATTTATGAAGGAGAATTTGGAAATGTGTAATTTAAGATTCTAAATGTGGATTCTAATCTCTTCCCCCAGTTTTGGGGGAAACTGACTAAAATCACTGATAAAATGAGTTTAGGTTTTTAAGGGTTTATTGAAAAATAGAAAGAAAAAGATTGAGAACAGAATTCCAACAGCCTGGCATTCCTATCTTTCCTCAAATTTCCTGTGAAGTCCTCTGCCACCACCACCACCATCAAGTCAGGAACCCAAAAAGAGCGAGAGCTCTCCGCGCAGGCTCTCTTTCCTCCTTCCTGTCTCCTCCCAGAAAATAGGAGGCTCCTCAAGTTGATTGGCTGGTAGCCTTGATAGACAGCACCCATGAGCATACGTCATTTCCTGACGCCAAGGAAAAGCCACATGGCCTTGCCCTCTGAGGCATTTTCCTCATGGCGGAGCTTTCCCACAGCAAATCTCCAGTAGGTGGCATCATTCCAATCATTACAGAAACATACTATGGGAAAAGGTATAGGTGAAATCCATACAAGTACAATTGAACCATGAACATCTTCTCTTCTAGCAGTCTTATTCAAAAGATGATAAAATTCCATTTGACCATTTAGGTTCCTATAGCTGAGTCAGGAGCTCAAGTTTCATAGGCCACTCTTTACTCAGTTGCATCCTTTTATAAAAATACACAATGGGGCAGCGAGGTGGCACAGTGGATAGAGCACCGGTCCTGGATTCAGGAGGACCTGAGTTCAAATCCAGCCTCAGACACTTTACGCTTACTAGCTGTGTGACCCTGGGCAAGTCACTTAACCCCAATTGCCTCATCAAAAAAAATGCACATAGTAATCTTTCACAAAGGTTTTCAACATAATATTTAGAGGGAAATTGAATATATGAATATAGAGCACTAAAGTATTTTATGGTTCATATTTTTTTTTTAAAAACTTTTTTTTTTTTTAGGCAGGGCAATGAGGGTTAAGTGACTTGCCCAAGGTCACACAGCTAGTAAGTGTCAAGTGTCAGAGGCCGGATTTGAACTCAGGTCCTTTTGAAGCCAGGGCCGGTACTCTATCCACTGTGCCACCTAGCTGCCCCATGGTTCATATTTTAATGTACTCTGAAATCAAAAAATGAAAGAGACACACCAGTCAGCAGCCAATTTCCTTTCATCTTGGGACCTGATTTCTTAACAAATATGCTATGTAGTTATTCCTAAAATACATGGGATTGTTACTTCCCTGGACGACAAATTGCTATAATTATCATCACAGCTCTGCCACTCCTCAGTTCCTCACCTCAAAAATAATAGGGTTGAAAAAGATAACTTTAAATATTCCTTCTAGATCTCAACTTATCTTCCCATGATCCCATGAGCCTATGATCCAATATATTTAGGACTTTACCTTATTATATAAATGGGACTAAGGTGATTAATCCTAGCAACATGATTCCCTGCTCTTTAGGAACTAAAAACTAATATATTTCATGGCAAAATAGCTCTGTAGCTCTATCAAATTAGTGACTTGAAAATTAAAATAGAAGTAAACAAGATAAATAAGAAACAATGTTAGAAAATTCTTTTGATTGTTTTCTAAACCAGTAGAGTTAATTAGGAACCATAAATTCCTGAGCTGATGGCACAGAACCTAAAGGCAATTACTCTACATGTGTTATATACAAAGTGCTATAAAAATCCCTGGTATTCTTGGGACACTGGGATTTGTGAGTTCTATACTCTAAAAAGTAGTAGTAGGGGCAGGTAGGTGGTGCAGTGGATAGAGCACCAGCCCTGGATTCAGGAGGACCTGAGTTCAAATCCAACCTCAGACACTTAACACTTACTAGCTGTATGACCCTGGGCAAGTCACTTAACCCCAACTGCCTCACCAAAAAACAAAACAAAACAAAACAAAAAAAAACCACCAAAAAAAACCTAGTAGTCTACTACTACTACTAGTAGTAGTGGTAGTAGCAGCAGCAGCAGTAGTAGCAAATAAAAGAAAAACTACTTAAATAATAGACTCTTAACTACAACTCTGTCAAGTAAATGATGCAAATATTATAATGTACATTTTAAAGACTAAGAAACTGAATTCCAGAGACCAGAAGTGACTTGCCAAGTGTCACACAGTTAATAAATGCCTGAGCTAAAACCTGCAGCTAACTGGCACGGTGGATAGAGTGTCTGGCCTAGAGTCAGGAAGACTCACCCTTCTGAGTTCAAATCTGGCCTCAGGCATTTACTAGCTATGTGACCCCGGGCAAGTCACTTAATTCTGTTTGCCTCAGTTTCCTCATCTGTAAAATAAGTGGAGAAGGAAATGGCAAGCCACTATAGTATCTTTGTCAAGAAAACTCTAAATGGGGTCATGAAGAATCTGACACAACTGAAATAACTAAATAAAACCTCAACTCAGGTCTTCTGATTTGAAGAGTTCTTTGCACCACATCAGACTGCATTCTGGTATGAGTGATGTTATGTTTTTTTAATAGTCAAAATAAAGTTTCATACATGACCAAACATGTGCTTACCAAGGCAAATCTTTGCCTGGGTAGGTGTAAAACTTAAAAAACAACAACTCTCCTCAGATCAGACAGCTAGCATGTGACAGAATTAGGACTTGAAATCTGGTCTTTCTGACCAAAAGGACAACTTTCTATTTGCTATGACATGTAGTTTTAGATACACACACACACACACACACACACACACACACACACAGGAATTTATATATATTTTGGGTAGTAGAAAGAAAGGGCAGCTTGAGCATTTCTATCTGGTCCTTACATCACTGATAGTGAAACAACAAATAAAGAAATCCCCAAATAACTGGAAAATGAAGCATTGGTCAGTTTTTGACCACAGTCTCGCTGCCGTAGCTCCCCAGCTAGGATTCTGGAATCCCCTTCACTTCCAGCAGCTGCTCTGGCTTTGAACGCCTGCTTCTCTAAATGCTGGGCTTGTTTGTATTTTTCCTTTTGTGAGGGAGTCTGTAGATCCTGTGGTAAGCCAAAGGCATCCCTATGGTTCCACTCCTCATTTCCCTCCCTTCCTCTCTCCTCCCCCAGCTGCTCAACCTCCCACCATCTCCTTCCCAACAGAATCTGTCTTGCAAGTTCCATCTGAGAAAATTTAGATTATTAAGATGAGCCAAGGGAACATCAATAGCAATCAAGTGGGAATTCACTCTTGTCTAAACAGCAGCCAAATATGAAGAAAGAAGGAAGGCTACAAGGGAAATCTAGATAAAATGCCATATATATAGAGTCTGCCTGGTGGTCTAACTGTAGCCCAGGAGAAGGTCATCCAGTTTGACCCAGAGCTGTCCAGCTGGCTGAAGTAGAGAAGACTAGAGAAACAGTGAGCTAAATCACAGGGGAAGAGGGTACCTCCCATTATTCTCTAGCAGCTAGTTTTAGATCTTCCCTGAGTAGCATTAATAAGCCCCTTGTTTGGAGAGGAGTGGATAGCCTTGTGAATCCAGGGAGTGTGGGAAATAAAAGGAGTTCTATATGATCTCTTTGCATTATCCATGGGAGACAATCTGATTTGGGACTCATTCATACTAAAAATCTTTTTTCACAGAAGACACTTTTGTTTCTCAAAGGCTAAATAAAGAAAAGGTTGTTCTCACGACTAAAAGACTTTTCCTGAGGACAGAAAGATGGTAGGATAGTATACAGCAAACAGTGAAACTTTTGCCTTTCTCAGCTTCTTGTCAGGATCTTAATTCCTCATGAACCCCAGGGCATTCGCAGAAACTAGTAGAGCCCTATACTTACTGAAACTGTGATCAATTTCTGCCAATTATTCATCTTCAAAAGAGCTCCAAAGTTAAAATAAAAGGCAATCTAAAATCTCTCCATTTCCAAATCATCATAAATCAACTGTTTTTAATTATGATTCTTATTGATTTCCTTTGGACCAATAGTTAGTATTCAAAATTCCAACTAGTACCTTTACTATGTAGCAGTCATGAAAATTCGATTAGTTACTTAAGATCAGGGCCTGGAAAAAGCAGTCTAATGAACGGGTCTAAGAAATATGGTAACACTGGAAAGAATTTTAAAGGAGAAAATAGAAATTCAATTCAATAAACATTTCTTAAGTACCTACTATGTGCCAGGCACTTTGTTAGGTACTGAAAATACAAAGAAAAAACCAAAAATACTCCCTCCCATCAATGTGCTTACATTCAACTGAGAGAAAACAACATATAACATATAACTCACAGATAAGTAAATGTGAAATATATTCAAAGGAAATAAAATAATGTATATAAAACATGAGGAGTGAAGGAGTAGGAGAAATCAGGAAAGACCTTGTGTAGGAGCTGACATTTGAGCTGAACACAAGGATTCTAACAGGAGTAGGTAAGGAAGGAGTGAATCTACACTTGGAGGACAGCCTTTTTCAAAGGGATGGAATGTCCTCCTATCTTGTTGCATAAGATGTCTTGTTACCATGATACCTATATGGTGCAAAAGGAGACTAAAAATAAGGACTGAAAACGTAGTGTGGTAAGAAAGGCTGCTCTATTTGGAATGAGAGGATCTTGCTTCAGATTCTACCCCTACAACTTGCCTGTGTGACCTTAAGATATTCAAACCATCTGAATCTCCATTTCTTTAATTGCAAAAATGAGAGAGTTGGATCAAATGACCTTTAAGTTTCTTTCCAACTTTTAGCCTATGATTCTGCAGACCACTAATATGATTTGAGAGTTTCTCTATATAATAACTGTTCTACACCATGGTTAACCAACATGACCATAACCCCTGCATCACAGATATAGATTCCTACTAATGATAACTTGGGTTTGTTTCAAAGCCAGCCTGTTACAAAATATATCAGAAAACAAATGAGGAGAACGAGGTTCTATGCCACATTACAGCAGTGGGGCTGTTTTGTCTTCCCTATCACTTCTGCTTTCATCTTTAGTAGTTTTATTTGGAGGTGACAGAAAGTCAGAGCTGGCCAAGAGAAGATTAAATTAAATTATAGTTTACTTAGACATAGTGTGATTTGCATTTCAGGTGTGGTTTTTAACCAAAAATTAATCCCTAAAATGGTTGTGTCTCTTTGCCAGATGCTGCTAATTTCTCCAGCTCTTCCAAATTTCTCAGTGGAAAAAGGGTTGGGGGGAGTCTCTGATCCACACCATCTGTTTGCCTCATACAGCCACGCATTCCGTTCTCTGTGGAGCAGAGGGCTCATGACAATGCGCCAAGAAAATTCCGGGGATTATAAAGTGACGGGATACTTGCTAAAAAGATTAAGATAAGGTTTTTCATGTTTGGATTACACACACACACACACACACACACACGCACACGCATTTCCTTCTTCAGCACAGCACTGGCTTCAGCAAACATTTTCAGGTAACTTTGGGAAACGCAGCACACAGAGAGCTTTATTTACTCCACAAACAGTTTGTTGTGCAGGAATCCCTGATTGACTCAGCAGTGGGATGGAAGTTTGGTATTCCATTCCAATTCAGTTAAGATGAAATTAGCTGGAAGTATGTCATGTCCAACTTACAACATTCCATAAAAAAAGGAGTGGAAATATTTCCAGGGAACACTCTCTATGCTGGATCCATAGCATTCACCCTTTGTGTTGAACCCAAGTAAACAACATAACAAGAAAAATATGTGAGGTCCTTGGCATCATCGCCTCTCTCCCAAGCAAGCTGCTTTACAAAGTGGAACTTTGGCATGTAGTGGTCAGCAGACGTAGCAGTTACATTTATAATGTCACAGAAGGTGCTGTCCTCCTTAGGCAAAGGTGTCTGCTAATTCATCAGCATCCATGAGTCTTTTTGCCACTTGCTACTAATTTCTCCCGTCCTTCCAAATTTCTCAGTGGAAAAATGAAGGCAGGGGTACAGTGGAAAGAACACTGGATTTGAAGTCAAAGCAGCAAGACTATAAATCTTTTCTCTGCCACTAACAACTTGTGTGGCCTCAAACAAGTCATCTAACCTCACTAGGTATAAACGTCTTCATCTCTAAAATGAAGGGCACATGCCAAATGACTGTTAAGGTACCATGCAACCTTAAATCTATGCTCCTATAAAGAGAAGGGTCACTTCTATCATTTGTCTTGAGGCTTTGGGGGTGTGTTGTCGTTATCCTTAGAGGTAGAAATAAATGTTCAGTAGTAAGTAGAATTCCTGTGGATAAATTTGCACTCTTTTCTTTCTCCCATCCAGTCTTAAAGCTTTTTGAAAGTGATAAGAATAGGTGTATTTTTTGTAGTTATGTAGGAGAATGGTTCCAACTGTATCTCATAGGGATTGAACCTGAAATCTTGGCTTTATGAGCATGGGGTCTCAAAAGGCTGAGTTAGCTAGTTAGACTGAGAATTATTATTATTTAGAATATATCTAATCAGCAGAGACCACATAATGTGATGGGAATTGTCAGTTAATTAAAAATAGTAATGTCCCTGTCTTTATAGTGTATGCAGAGGAATCCCTTAATGGTGTTTTCTCAAGACTTATTCGTTTTTTTTGAGATAGTAAATGTTCTACGCTAAGGACTAAATTCCTGCCAAATGTAGTCCCCTACAATTTGGCATCTTTTCCAGAAATTAATAGGACTCCATGGTTCCTCTACAAGATAGTAGTAATGTGTGCCTACTATCCTTAGAACTGGGCAGCTAGGTGGCGCAGCAGATATAGCGCTGGGCCTGGAGTCAGGAAGACTCTTCTTGAGTTCAAATATGGCTTCAAAGACTTAACCACTTGTGTGACTGTTTGCCTCAGTTTCCTCATCTCTAAAATGAGCTGAAGAAGGAAATGACGAACCATTCCAGTATCTTTACCAAGAAAACAGCAAATGAGGTCACAATGACCCAGACACTACTGAAGAACAACAACAGATCCTTAGAGTGTTGACAACCTTTTTGTTGTCATTAAGGATCCCTTTGACAATCCAGTAGAGCCTATGGACCCCATCTCAGAAAAATGTTTTCAAATTCATAAAAATATATGAATATAAAATATATTGAATATATTTTTCAAAAATATTTTTAAAATAAACTCATGGACCTTAGGTTAAGAACCCCTGATTTAGAGGTACCCTTTTTGTCCCAAAGATAAAATCCACTACCCCTTGAGAAAATGATGGTAGGTTTCTTACAATGAGGTAAATCACTAATGTCTCAAGGTATTTTGGTAGAGTGATGTCAGAGGAACCAAGTTCAAATCCCAGCTTTGACAGTTATTAACCATGTGACATTAGACAAGTAATTTAATTTCTCTGGCCCTTAGTTTCCTAATCTGTAAAATGAGGTAGAGGTCTGGACTAGGTTTCCTAGAAGGTCTCTTTTAGCTCTACATCTATGATCCGATTAACTGAATTCAAAACCTGTCCCTGTCATTTACTAGGTATGTGATCTTAAGCAAAGTACTTCATCTCTCTGGGCCTCAGGGGTTTAGTTAAACTATATATTCTCTTTGGTCCCTTACAGTTCTAAATCTCTGATCCTATTATTGTTTTATTCAAGATTTGTTATTATTGTTAATATTAGAGTAAATAATTCATTAATTACACTTGATTCAACATTTCCCATCCATTTGTAACATTTTTCCTAAATCAAAGAAAAATGCAAAAAAAAAAAAGTTTTATCCTCTATAGTATAGGTTTCTTTTTGTTGGAGTTTTTTTTTTCCATTTGAACTTGTTCCTGATGAATCAATCATGCATTTGCCTGATGGCTATCTAAAAAAGACCCATCTCATGGGAGTCATTCCCAAAGTGCAAAATATGGCCCATGCTTTGGCATCATGCCCATTTAACTTTCTGTAAGTAGTCCAACTCTTTATAGGTATACAATTGCATGAAATAGAGCTCACTGCAGTCTCATGAAACCACTGCTGGGAAAGGTAGAATCACAAAAGCAAGAGTGAATGCAAGGAAAGAGAAGACTTAATGAATAGTAATGAAGAAGATGAACCTAATTATTTGGAATATTTATTAGATGGAGGTCACAAATTTTTCTCTTTCTGTCCAATAATATTGCTTTAAACTATAATCTTGAAGGGAAAGGAAAGGGAATACACATTTACATGACACCTACTGTGTGCCAAGTGTTGTGCTAGGTACTTTTTACAAATAGTACCTCATTTGACCCTAATAATAACCCTGAGAAGTAGGTGCTATTATTGAGGAAAGTGAGGCAAACTGAGGTTAAGTGACTTTTCCAGGATCACACAGTTAGAAAGTATCTGAGGCTAGATTTGAA